>NC_058081.1:142229397-142594559 GCF_014858855.1 Bufo gargarizans
CAGTCACAGTTCAGACAGGCTGATCCAACAGAGAGCAGCCTGTTAGACTCTACAATTCACCGCCAGATCCCCATTGACTATAATGGGGTTCAGCAGTGATCCAGATGCTTTCCTGCATAAATGCCAGGTTTCTGCAGATCAAAAAACGTTGCATACAAAGTTTTTTGTCCGGCCGCCAGTTGGCATTTGTGCTGGATCAGGCATGCAGCAGATGCAAACGTACCCTTAGTTACCAGATACAATGCCCTTTGTTCTATGTCAGATGACCACCGAGCCCCATTCCCGAGGGCTTAGTTCAATGAACATGCGTACTGCAGACTGGACATTCTGAGGAGGGGACTAGAAGGTGTAAACTTCTATGCATGTAAATAAGTGCTTTCAGCTACTGGAAAGGAGAGATGTCTGTGTCTACCTTCTTTTTGTTACATGATTGGGTGTCAGCTATGTGCCATTTTGGAAGCTGGCCGACAAGAAGCTTGCCCATTTATTAAAGGTTAGAGTGATGTGATCTGTCTAAATATGTATTTTATTGTCCAAGCCTGTTTTATTCCTGTACCTTAGAATTAATTGCAAAACACCAGACAATTCTGTATGTGGAGAATGTCGTTGGTTTCAATATTATTGCGGTTTGTTTTCTTCATTTTTATGTTCTTTATCACAGCAGCATTTCAATAAAAATGATTAATTGATTAATAAAGATTTTAAATACCTTCTTTTTAAAGAGGACCTTTCATGGGTCCAGACATTATAAAATAAGTAGCACGTTATGTAGGGCCTAAAGCATGAATCTAATAGCGCTTACTATTTTTCCTGGGCGCCACTCCGTTCGCCCACTGTGCCCCTGTTAAATTCTCCCGCCTGGTATGCTTCTCCCTGGCTGTGACGCTCTCTTTTGTGATTGGACCGCGCTACAGCCAAGAAGAAGGAGCTTTTAATTAGCACACCAGGCGGGAGAATTTAAAAGGGGCACAACGGGCGAACGGAGCGGTGCCCAGGAAAAATAGTAAGCACTATTAGATCCCTGCTTTATGCCCCACATAACGTGCTACTTATTTTATAATGTCTGGACCCATGAAAGGTCCTCTTTAACCCCAACTATTTCTTCCAAACTTTAGTGCCTGGTAAAAAGAATGTATGAAGGCTTGTGATTTATATTCAGGTCATATGTTTGTAAAATAGGCCATAAGCTTTAACAGTCCTTCAGGATATACAGTAAATACTTATTTTTTGTTCATTTATCAGCACTTGCTCGATTCTTATGCCTCTGTGATCTTCCTTTTTGCCTGTGCTCCGTCCTTGAACATCTTTGTCATAGGGACTGTGCAAATGCCAGTCTCCATCAATATCATTATACACACATATACATCTAAAAAACACCCACTAGTTAGCCCAATAAGGATGTGGACACTAGCGTGGATACATTTAAAGTAAATTTAAAGAGTACAAAGTATTGCCAAGAGACTATGGGACCTGGTGGATAACCCGAATTTGTGATAATGTTCTCTGTGCAATTCTCTTCATTTTCAAAGTAATAATTAAGCTTGGGCTACATGGTGAAAAGTAAATACAAGTCAATTGTGAGGTCAAGATATAACTCTAATTATATCCCCCCAATACACCCAATAACAGTGACAATTACCTTACGGACACTCACAGTTTTGACTTGTTTCAGTTCTATAGTCAAGAATAGAATAAATGCAGTAATTTATACCTTATCAGAAGCTTTCTGACACTGAGCTCTCTCTTGCTCTAGCAGTTCCTCTGTATTCTTCAAGCTGACAGCTGTCTGTTGCCATCTTTCCTTCCAATACAATGTAATTTGCTGCTGCTCCTGGATTTGGGAACCCAATTGTTCATGTGCTTGGTCCAAAGTCACTTCTAGGTCATGGCAACGGACTTGTAGCTTGTCTCTTTCTTCTTGTAGCTGGCTATGGGAAGCTCTGGAAATTTAAAAAATATATAGACATTTTTGAAAACCATGCAGCATTCACCTACCATAGAAAGCCAAGGAAATGTAAAAAAAATGATCTGGACTCCTTATCTGCAGTACTATTCATTTATTACTGCAGATAATAGTCTTAGATTGTGGTGACAGATCCCATTTAACAATCCAAGCAATTTTGAGACTGTTATCAATAATTAGGGATGAGCGAATCTACTTCAGATGAAACATCTGAAGTCGATTCGCTGATCCCTATCAATAATCATTTTGTCTATGTACTAACCTATCATGTACTACCCATGCTATCTATCAGTTGAAAACACAGTACATGTGGGGCAGTGCACTGATAAAATATATCCTATGAGATGAATGGCTTTCCACTGAGAAAATCATTTATAATGTGGAAAATATCAATTTTACAGTATATTCTACTTGCCTAAAAAGCTTTAGGACTGTTGCTGCATCTAGTTACCTGAGTTCCTGGAAGCTCTGGCTATCCTCATCATTCTCCATGGCAGCCATCAATGTTTGCTTCTCCTCTAAGAGTTGCTTTCGTTCAGCCTCAAGTGCAGATGCAAGGTTGCTGGAGATCTTATGCTCTGCTTGGGTCTGGTGAAGCTCTTCTAATGTATTCTGAAGACTCTGCTGTATTTGACCCAACTCTGTTGTTAACTTCTCATTCACCTGGTTGAAAAACAGCCACAATTATGGGTTTCATGCATCATATCTTTTCACTTAATAAAAGACAAATTCCAGATGATACCTTCCTCTTATACATATATAATCAGAAGATACATACCAGTAATTAGAAAATGAAACCTTCATTCTATAGCAAATTAGAGATCATAGGCTATGGATAAGTACTGTGGGATATCATTTACACATATTAAAAAGAGAATAAATATAATGTAAATGAGTTTGATGGATTTATCTGTTGTCAGAAAACAAAATGGAACCATCATGAAAGGTTATGTACACCTTTGGGGGGATTTTTTTTAATTAGTGCATTATACTCATGGGCTAAAAATCATTTTTGTTCAATTGGTCTTTATTAAAAATATGGAGTCTTTTTCTCTGTACAGAGTTCTACTAGCAGGATCTGAATTTTCTCTCTGTCAGACAGGGAGTTGATGGGCTTCTTATCTCTGCTTTCAGACCTTATAAGCTAATTGAAGCTCAATCCTTATCTTACCGATAAGAATGTTATTCTTAGTAATTTAGACATAGGGGTTATAAGATGGCAAGCACAAAGTGAAAGTAGGATGCACTCAGCTAGATAAAACTGTTAACCTTTGTGACAGAACGGCTTTATATTTTTTAATAAAGACCAATTGAAATAATGATTTGTAGCCCCAAATGAGTAAAATAGAATCATACAAAAAGTGAGTGATTGAGTTCTATAGATTCTACTATATCAATATATACTATATATATATTGTAGACAACATCAATAGCAATAACCCTCCCTTAAAACATAATAAATACAATTAAAACTGACAATTCTCAGAATTGTTAAATGTTCATTAACTTTTCACACAACTTTGAATACATCAATAGTACAAGCGATCCAAAGAAGCTTTGTAATATGTTTTGTCTACTTCTCATGTTATCAGTTATTTACCCCCACCCCTTTTTAACTGCTTTTCCTATTGAAAAATGCCTTAATCCTGTCCTAGATGGGAGCAGCTCCACAGAAGGATCATATTACATATGTCAATGCAAGTCTATGGAGAGGGAAAGGGGAGGATTGATCAGGACACACACAGACAAGCAGACAGCTGAAGCCATATGAGCTAAAATATAAACTTCCTAAGTGCTAACTATACAGGTCAGTACCTCTATGTAATGCCCTCCATGTTCTTGGGGCTGCTTCTGACTAAGAGAAGGTTAGCAAGCAGATTCTCCTCAACTTTCTGTGTGCAGTGGATTGCAGGTAGTCTCCACTGAACTGAAAACTAGACATTTATTATGTACAGAGAAAAACTGCTAAAATACCAGATACAAGTGTTATAATGGCCATAAATAGTGTTATTCCTCATGTACACACACTGTACTATTGATTAATGCAAATTGTGTTAAAAGGTTAGTGACACTTTAAATGTTGAAGAATAGTGGTAGAAAGATATAGGATTACCACCAAGAGCCCTCAAATGTCTTTTAGAGAATTTGCATATTTGTGGTGATTTTCACACTTTTGTTATCACAAGATTTACTAAATCCTTACTTGCTTCAGCATCACCAATTCTTCTTTCATTTGCACCTTCTCTTGGTCTTGTCGATTTGCTTGTGCTTTGGCCCCAACTAGTTCAATATGGAGGTCACTGACCTGGTCATTAAACCCTTCCCGTCCTTTCTGGGCCCTCTCCAGTTCAAGAGATAGTTCCTGTGTGCGTCGATTCAGCTCAAGCTTTTCCTGGTTGGAGGGAAGAGTTTTATGCCAGCTCATGTCAATAAAAGCGATCTTAAGGTATTTTTTTTTTTGGTCAATCTGCTACCATATGTACCTTCAAAAATCGATCTCTGTCGGTTTGAGAAACTTTCAGTCTTAAAGTAAGATCTAAAACTTTCTCGTCCAGTCGTAAGACTTTGGAGGACAGAAGTTCTTTCTCCTGTTGGAAGCAACACTTTTAAGAAATGATAAATTCTACGATATGGCTCATTTTTGGAATCAACTAATTCTGTTTCTGTGCTCATACCAGATTAATGTTGTTGAAGTTTAGCTGCAGGTTAGCAAGCTCGTCCTGAAGGTTTTGATGAGTTCGGAGTGTATCCGTTGTTCTCTGGTTTGCTTCATTTGTTTGACTAAGAGCCAGCTGACTACCCTGAGAAAGTGAACTGTGATATATTATACTAGTCACAAAGTCAAAGTAATTTATTATACAGTTACAGTATTTTACAATGTTTAATTTTTTTATCCAATGTAGACTTTTAGCTAAGGCATTATCTAAAAAAGGACAAATGCATTTCTGCTGAAAATAACTCTTGTTAAAAACTGAAAATAATGCTTGTTAAAAACTGTTCAAATTCCAATACTGTTGACACCTTTGCCAGTTACCCTAAAATGGTTTTGAAGATGATGAAAGTGAAATCCTCATCAAGATCACATTCACACTTGCAATGGGTTACTGCTCTTTTCAATATGTTTGCAAACAGGGGTGTACAGAAATCTCATAAGGTCCTACCAAAATTTAGTATCGGCCACCCTTCCACACCCAGTTTGCCAGTACATGTGCATCAAAAACTCACAGGAAATACAGAACGCAAAGCTCAGTCCCCCGGATTTCTGATGAATTGTAATAAAAAGAAGCTACCCTTGGCTTCACCTACTTTATCTGACTTCTATGTCAGAAAAAGATGAATAGGTGCTTCAAGAATATGACACTCATTCTGAATGGTATATTTCTTAATGTATTGACAGAAGACAACTGGCAAAAATACATTGATAAATCTCCGCCATATAACTATAAATCACTGCTTCCCAAACCGTTAGGTTATGCAATGGAGGAGGTAGCAGGTGTTTCTAAGATCTGCAGATGATCACATTTTCAAGCACCTAGCTCCCATCTGTGGCAGGTGCAAGGGGTATAAAAAAACTGATTGATAAGTGTGGTAGACTGTTAGCCAGATCATTACGCGAACAGAGAGCTAGGAATTACGTCCCTCGCATTAAACCTCCACAGGGTCACGTCCTGAGTAATCCTAACTCCATAACGGAGGCATTTGCCCACTTTTATCAGAACCTTTACAATCTCCCACAGTCTAACCAAACGAGTTTGTCCCTAGATTTAGCCATGAGTACATACCTGACCAGTTCAGGTCTACCCAAACTACCGAGTGAGGCCCTTGAGGGCCTGAGTAGCCCGATTACCACTGATGAGATAGGAGAGGCTCTAAAGTCCATGCAGTCTAGTAAGTCTCCAGGCCCGGATGGCCTTCCAGCCTCGTATTATAAGAGATATCTCCCCCTTCTCCAAACGCCTCTTACTAACGCCCTGAACAAAGTAAGCTCGGGTAACCCCCTCCCTAGGGATATGTCACATGCTCACATCACAATGATCCATAAGGAAGGTAAGGACCCAACCGTCTGCGCTAGTTATCGCCCCATATCGTTACTTAATGTTGACATTAAGTTATTTGCAAAAGTGTTGGCTACACGTTTGACCCCTTTCCTATCTGATCTTATACATACAGATCAGGTTGGATTTATCCCTTCAAGGGAGGCGAGAGACAATACCACGAAAGTGTTGAACTTGATCCATCATGCCAAGATACAACGCTCCCCCCTATGTCTCCTATCCACTGATGCCGAAAAGGCACTTGACAGGGTGGGATGGCCTTGGTTACTCACAGTACTTAGCCATGTGGGCATCGAGGGTCCCCTGTTATCATGGATCTGATCTCTTTACTCCTCGCCCTCGGCGTCCACAAAGGTTAATGGTGTGCTCTCGCCTCCCTTTGATATCAGGAATGGTACCCGCCAAGGATGCCCCCTATCACCCTTAATTTTCATCCTTACCCTAGAACCTCTTCTGAGGTCAATTAGGATAACCCTGACATCTCAGGTTTGGTAGTGGGGGGTCAGGAATTTAAAATAGCAGCTTATGCAGAAAATTTGATGTTTATGATTACTAAACCTCGGATCACCTTCCCCAACCTAATTGCTGAATTTAAGGAGTTTCACGACTTATCTAACTTGAAAATTAACTTACAAAAATCTGAGGCTCTTAATATATCTATTCCAAACTCCCTTGAGGCGGAACTAGCGGGCTCCTTACCTTTCAGATGGACGACGAGTGCCATTAAATACTTGGGCACGATGATCCCCAAAGATCTAAGGGAAGTGTTATCTAGAAACTACACTCCCCTCTTGAGTCGGATTAGGGTAGACCTCAAGAGGTGGTCCAAAGGCCTATATACTTGGTTTGGCAGGTGTGCTATATTTAAAATGAATGTCCTCCCGCGCCTGCTTTACCTATTCCAAACTCTCCCCATCCACATACCAGCTAGTTTCTTTAATTCTGCTCACCGTGACCTCTTCAAATTTATATGGGCGGGAAGACAATCAAGAGTCTCTAGATCCTTGCTGCATGTCCCGAGGAATAGGGGAGGTCTAGGGATACCTGACTTAAGGAAATATCATGCTGCCTCCATGTTTCAGCGGGTGGTTGACTGGTGCCGACACGTTCCATTTAAACAATGGATTTCTATTGAACAACTCTCTTCCCGAACCCCGTTGGCTCTACTGCCATGGATTGATAGGAAGACTCCATCTACAATCTCCTCCCACCCTATCATAGGCCCTACTCTACTTCAATTCTGCAAGTACCAACATATTCCCACAATCTCCCCTACACCATCCCCGATGTTCCCAATCCTGGGACACCCGGACTTCCCAGCGAGTAGTTCGGGAGGCCCGTTTGTGCAGTGGAGATGGAGTGGGAGGTGTCGTGCGCCTTTCTTTAGGACCTCGGGATGCTGGTTCACTCACGCTGAACTCTTAGGGCAATCTGAGCCCTGTACGTTTGGTCCATGGAGAACTAGGCAGTTACACCACTTCCTTTCCTCTATTCCCTCTTCCCCGGGCTTTGATAGAGCTCTTACTTCCTTTGAAAAAACTTGCATAGGCTCAGGAGTTTACCGCCACTCTCTCTCGGAACTGTATAAAACTTCTCTTCTATTTTCTCTTCCCTCATACCAAACACGCCTGGATTTTTCTTATTGTTTCACTCGGAATTACTGTTGAGTTTATTCCGTCGCTCCTGTTTGCGCCACCTGGTCGTTGCAACTAGGTCTTGCATCCCTGTGAAATGAAAATCCCCTACTCCACTATCCACTGAGTTGTGGATTCAGAAAGTGGAAGAGATCCGGAGAATGGAGGAACTAACAGCGTCCTTGAAGGGTAATCACAAAGCCTTTGTTTCTACTTGAACCCCCTGGTTTATCTTTCAGGATTCAACAGAGTACCAATCCTTGCTTGTCTGATGATGGTATCTGTCATTTTAGTCCTTAGTCCGCCTAACCTTCCTCTTTTGTTTTATTAGATATCCTTCCCTTCCTTTTGTGGGTTTGTCCTGTCTTTTCTTCTGCTATATTTGGTCTTGTTAGTATTATGCTGAGACTACAATGTGATATGCCACTTTCAGAGAGTGGTTTGTTTTGTTTTTCTCTTATTTTTTTTTGTTACTCATTCATTATCATGGATATCATATGCTACACATATTCAAATTTCATTGTCCGAATATCAATATGTTACTCATGACTGTGTGTCGGACTGGTTTCGACTTTACCATTTTGTTATATGTGATTTAACATATTTCATGTTTCATCGTATTCTTGAAACTCATAAATAAAGAATAAAAAATAAATAAAAAAACTGATTGAAAGCAAACTTTTTTGGCCACATGAAACCTGAAAAATGAGATCAAGTTGTGTGGGATGATTGTGTGATGACTTCAGTTCAACGACGTGCCGGTTATCACCACTTGTTGTATAATGAGATGGACAGAATCATTGAACTGAGAAACCTGGTTTCACCACATGCCTAAGCCAAGATGCCAGCACTGTTCAATGTTGTGTGTCCTGGTGATTGGGAGAACAACGATGAACTGGAATGACAGCAAGATCTGCCCAGAGGAGAACCTCTGCATGGACAGATTGTCTAATTAGAAGAATGGCGCAGGAGCCGTTTTTCAACAGGACAACGCCAGGCCGCATGTTGCTCATGCTAGTGTGAGCAGCCTTTATGGCCTAAACACGCTACCATGGCCAGAAGTATCTTCAAACTTGTCTCCCATGAGCACATTTGGGATGTCATTGTTGGCAATTGCAAAGGGAGATGCCAGCAGCAGTTCTTGATGATTTGCATGCCCAGCAGTTCTTGATGATTCATTCAGCCTGGCAGAACATTTCTCAGACAACCAGTAATAATCTCACTGACAGCATCCTAAGGGGTGTAAGTGCATGTATTTGTGCGTTTGGCGCTCATAATCAATATTGAATAAATCAATGTGTTTTGAATATTTTGTTTCCTTTTTTAATCGTTTACATATCATTAACATGTCTATTGACCCAGTGATCTTAAGGATTTCAAGAGTTTAAATTACAATGTTGAGGTGTGCATTACAAAATTGTCTGCCTGCAACCACCAGTAGGGGAAGCTCAGTGCATAGGAACTTACGCAGTTACTGTAATAATCTCTTTGCACTGAGTTCCCCCTAGTGGCAGCTATGCAAAAATGCAATACTTTTTACGTTGTGAAGACAGGAAGTTCAGCGCCAGTCCCCAATGTTCCAGTGGGCCCCGTAGCAGTCTCATTAAAGGGAACCTGTCATCAACTTTATGCTGCCTTCACTCAGAGCAGCATAAAGTAGTGACAGAAATGCTGATTTCAGCAGTAAGTTAGTGGTTGCTGAGAACCAGCATCATAATCATTGCAGCCCAGGTCTTGAAAAGAGTCAAATCTACCTGAGAAGAGTCATAGTTATTCATAACCTCCTGCTCTCCCTGCCCATTTGCTGATGATTGAGTCTTCTCCTTACTTTTCTCTCTAGAAGAGAACTGTCAATCATCAGCAGATGGGTGAGAGAGCAGGAGGTTATGAATAATTATGACTCTTCTCAGGTAGATTTGACTCTTCTCAAGGCCTGTTCTGCAATGATTATGATGCTGGTTCTTAGCAACTACTTACTTTTAGCTCATGAGTGACACACCGCTGAAATCCGCTCATCTGTCACTACTTTATGCTGTCCTCGGTGAGTTCAGCATAAAATTGATGACAGGTTCCCTTTAACCTCCTCACGACCGCCGTACGCAGGATTGCGTCTTCGCGGCGGTCGTGCTGCTCTGGGTGGACGCGCCGGTGCGTCCTCTCGCGAGACGCGAGATTTCCGGGTATGCCGGCCCGCGCATGTGCATCGCGGGCCGGCAAAATTCAAAGAAGAAGTTCGTCATCAACCTGCCGGCCACGATCATTGGCTGGCAGGTTGATGATTTTCAAAAAATCCAATCAGCAGCCATTTAACCCCACATATTAGTAAATATGATGGGGTTATATGGCTGCTGTGCTCCTCTGCTCCTTCTTTTGGTCGGTTGGTTCCAGGAGAGGAGCAGAGGAGTACATCATCACTGTGAGTACCCACTACAGTACACTTAGCCCCCAGATCACCTCCCAGCACCCAATTAACCCTTTGATCACCCCTTCTTGCCCCTGTCAATCACTAGTGAAAAGGAAAAAAGTGATCAGTGCAAACTGTCACTTTTTTTTTTTCACTGGTATTGACCGTTAGGTTTTAGGTATAGTTTAGGTCCCTTGGTTAGGTAGTTAGCGATCAGTTAGCGCCCCGCCCACCGCACCGCAGTCCGTTATTCGCTGATTAGCGTATCGCTAATCAGCATTTGTACTTTTATAGTATCTGAAAGTGATCAAAACTGATCACGGTCAGATCTATAATAGTACTAGTGTCACTTTAGTTCGCCCTCCACCCAAAACGCAGTGTTTGCCCGATCAGGCCTGATCGGTCGCCCACACGTGCGTTCGCCCACGCCCGCCCCACCGCAGTGACAAAAAAAATTTTTTTTTTTGATCACTGCACATTCACTTTACACGCACTGCGGCGATAAAAAAATCAGTTTTGATCATCAGTATTTTTTATCAACCGCAGCGGCCTCCGGTACTTCGCTAGCCTCCCCTTTGTAAGACAGGCTTGCTTTTTTTTTCTTGGGTAGTCTCAGGGAATACCCCTAAATTTAGTTGCCCACATGTCTAACAGGGGGTATTCTTCTGAAGAGGCCTACAGGCTTCTGACCCAGTCGGATGAGGAGTGGGAACCCTCATCTGATGAATCCAGCGGGTCAGAATACGAACCTGTAGAAAGCAGTGGCTCTCTGACCCAAAGTTCGGACGAGGAGGTTGAGGTCCCTGATAGCAGCAGGCGTACCCGGCCCCGTGTCGCTAGACCGCAGGTTGCGCAGGATCCGCTTCAAGAGCAGCAGAGTGGGGCTGGTGCTGTCGGATTACGTGGTGAGGCATACACCAGCAGCCCAGCCCTTCCTGGACCTAGTACCAGCACTGCCGTACAACCTGGTGAAGTAGCGAGCACCAGAAGGGCAGTTGAAGCTGGTACGGTGGCACGTGCAGTAGTGACCCCGTCGCAGCCACCGCAAAGACGTGCCCGTAGAGCCCCTAGAATCCCAGAGGTGCTGGCAAACCCTGATTGTCAGTCCCCAACTTCAGCCGCACCCGTAGTTTTCCCTTTCACTGCCCAGTCTGGAGTTCGGGTTGAGACAGCTCAGATCGGTTCGGCCCTGGGATTTTTTGAGCTGTTCTTGACTGCGGAGCTTTTAGACTTAGTTGTGGCCGAAACAAACAGATATGCCACACAATTTATAACCGCTAACCCGGGAAGCTCTTATGCCCAGTCTTTCCGGTGGAAACCAGTCCAAGTTTCCGAAATTAAAACTTTTCTGGGCCTCCTCCTCAACATGGGCCTGACAAAAAGCATGAATTGCGGTCATATTGGTCCACGAACCCAATTCATCACATGCCCATGTTCTCTGCTGCTATGTCCAGGACACGATTTGAGACCATCCTGCGTTTCCTGCACTTTAGTGATAACAGCACCTCCCGTCCCAGAGGCCACCCTGCTTTTGACCGGCTCCACAAAATTCGGCCCCTCATAGACCATTTCAACCTGAAATTTGCAGATATTTATACCCCAGAGCAAAACATCTGCATAGACGAGTCCCTAATACATTTTACCGGGCGCCTTGGCTTCAAACAATACATCCCAAGCAAGCGCGCCCGGTATGGGGTCAAATTGTATAAGCTCTGTGAAAGGGCCACAGGCTATACCCACAAATTTCGGATCTATGAGGGAAAAGATCAGACCCTGGAGCCGGTCGGTTGCCCTGACTACCTGGGGAGCAGTGGGAAGACAGTTTGGGACTTGGTGTCACCCTTATTCGGCAAGGGGTACCATCTTTATGTGGACAATTTTTACACAAGTGTGGCCCTCTTTAGGCATTTGTTTCTAGAACGGATTGGCGCCTGTGGTACCGCGCGAACTAGTCGCGCGGGCTTCCCCCAACGGCTCGTTACCACCCGTCTTGCAAGGGGGCAAATGGCCGCACTGTGTAACGAAGAACTGCTCGCGGTGAAATGGAGAGACAAGCGTGACGTTTACATGCTCTCCTCCATTCACGCAGACACGACAATCCAAATTGAGCGAGCAACCCGTGTCATTGAAAAGCCCCTCTCAGTCCACGACTATAACCTCCACATGGGAGGGGTGGACTTCAATGACCAGATGTTGGCTCCGTATTTAGTTTCCCGATGCACCAGACGCTGGTATAAGAAGGTGTCTGTATATTTAATTCAATTGGCTCTGTACAATAGTTTTGTTCTCTACAGTAAGGCTGGGAGAACTGGATCCTTCCTCAAATTTCAGGAAGAGATCATCGCGAACCTCCTGTACCCAGGAGGTTCCGTGGCCCCATCCACCAGTGTAGTTAGCCGTCTACACGAGCGACATTTCCCCAGTGTCGTTCCTGGTACCTCAAACCGACCGCCACTACGAAAAAAATGTCGTGTCTGTAGCAGGAGTGGAATAAGGCGTGACACCCGCTATTTCTGTCCTCACTGTCCTGACCACCCTGCCCTATGCTTTGGAGAGTGTTTCCGGAAGTACCACTCACAGGTACACTATTAGCATAGGGATCATCTCACCAGGATAGGCACACAGGGCTATTAGGGCCCATTCACTCACAGCTGCTGCAAACGTCTCCTTTCACATGGGACAAAGTGCATAACGCACTTCGCCACATCTTTGGGCGATTTGCGCTTTGCACATTGACCCATGGGGAAGGAGAGGTTTGTTCTATAAAGGTAAAAAAACAAAAAACAAAAAAAAAAAAAACACCAGTAAGCAAACACGTTAATGTTTAGTTCAAAAAGTTAAAGTTACATGTTCTGTTCCAAAGTTAATAAAATTATTGCGTTGTGGCCTGGTTTTTTCTTTTTTTTTTTTTTTTTTTTTTTTTTTTTTTGTCTTTTTACCTTCAAGGTGGACCAACCGATCTACTAGCTGCAGCACCGATGTGCATTCTGACAGAAGCATTGCGCTGCTGTCAGATTACACGCAAGTCGGTGTATGCGGCGCTGCAAGACGGGATTTTCTCCTCTGCAGTGACAGATACGTTTGCCGAGGCATACGAGCTGAGGAGGAGGCGGCATTCCTATGCTTTGGCAAACACTTTGTATATATATAAAAAAATATAAAAAATCCCGGCAATGATTTAATCATCCACATCGATTGATGCGAATGGAGAAATCTGGTTTGCCAGGGCATACGAGCTAAGTGGGTATGGATGTAGGGCGGAGCTCCTATGTCCTGGCAGACGCCTTTCCCCTCCATTTTTTTTTTTTGGGCAGAGATTTTTTCATCCACATTGATCGATGCGAATTAAGAAATCTGTGCCGTTCAGAACGGAAAAAAAAATCTCATTACCTGTATGCTCAATATAAGGAGAATAGCAGAAACTCCTAATGCTGGCCATACATGTAATGATTGCGGAGACCCTCAAATGCCAGGGCAGTACAAACACCCCACAACTGACCCCATTTTGGAAAGAAGACACCCCAAGGTATTTGCTGAGGGGCATATTGAGTCCATGAAAGATTTAAATTTTTGTCCTAAGTTAGCGGAAAGTGAGACTTTGTGAGAAAAAACAAAAAAAAATCAATTTCCGCTAACTTATGCGAAAAAAAAAAAAATTCTATGAACTTGCCAGGCCCCTCATTGGATACCTTGGGGTGTCTTCTTTCCAAAGTGGGGTCACATGTGGGGTATTTATACTGCCCTGGCTTTTTAGGGGCCCTAAACCGTGAGAAGAAGTCTGGGATCCAAATGTCTAAAAATGCCCTCCTAAAAGGAATGTGGGCACCTTTGCGCATCTAGGCTGCAAAAAAGTGTGACACATCTGGTATCGCCGTACTCAGGAGAAGTTGGGGAATGTGTTTTGGGGTGTCATTTTACATATACCCATGCTGGGTGAGATAAATATCTTGGTCAAATGCCAATTTTGTGTAAAAAAATGGGAAAAGTTGTCTTTTGCCAAGATATTTCTCTCACCCAGCATGGGTATATGTAAAATGACACCCCAAAACACATTCCCCAACTTCTCCTGAGTACGGCGATACCAGATGTGTGCCACTTTTTTGATGCCAAGGTGGGCAAAGGGGCACATATTCCAAAGTGCACCTTTCGGATTTCGCAGGCCATTTTTTACACATTTTGATCGCAAAGTACTTCTCACACATATGGGACCCTAAATTGCCAGGGCAGTATAACTACGCCACAAGTGACCCCATTTTGGAAAGAAGACACCCCAAGGTATTCCGTGAGGGGCATGGCGAGTTCCTAGAATTTTTTATTTTGTGTCGCAAGTTAGTGGAATATGAGACTTTGTAAGGAAAAAAGAGAAGAAAAAAAAAATCATCATTTTCCGCTAACTTGTGACAAAAAAATAAAAATTCTAGGAACTCGCCATGCCCCTCACGGAATACCTTGGGGTGTCTTCTTTCCAAAATGGGGTCACTTGTGGCGTAGTTATACTGCCCTGGCAATTTAGAGGCCCAAATGTGTGAGAAGTACCTTGCAATCAAAATGTGTAAAAAATGGCCTGCGAAACCCGAAAGGTGCACTTTGGAATATGTGCCCCTTTGACCACCTTGGCAGCAAAAAAGTGTGACACATCTGGTATCGCCGTACTCAGGAGAAGTTGGGGAATGTGTTTTGGGGTGTCATTTTACATATACCCATGCTGGGTGAGAAAAATATCTTGGTCAAATGCCAACTTTGTATAAAAAAATGGGAAAAGTTGTCTTTTGCCAAGATATTTCTCTCACCCAGCATGGGTATATGTAAAATGACACCCCAAAACACATTCCCCAACTTCTCCTGAGTACGGCGATACCAGATGTGTGCCACTTTTTTGATGCCAAGGTGGGCAAAGGGGCACATATTCCAAAGTGCACCTTTCGGATTTCGCAGGCCATTTTTTACACATTTTGATCGCAAAGTACTTCTCACACATATGGGACCCTAAATTGCCAGGGCAGTATAACTACGCCACAAGTGACCCCATTTTGGAAAGAAGACACCCCAAGGTATTCCGTGAGGGGCATGGCGAGTTCCTAGAATTTTTTATTTTTTGTCGCAAGTTAGTGGAATATGAGACTTTGTAAGGAAAAAAGAGAAGAAAAAAAAAATCATCATTTTCCGCTAACTTGTGACAAAAAAATAAAAATTCTAGGAACTCGCCATGCCCCTCACGGAATACCTTGGGGTGTCTTCTTTCCAAAATGGGGTCACTTGTGGCGTAGTTATACTGCCCTGGCAATTTAGAGGCCCAAATGTGTGAGAAGTACCTTGCAATCAAAATGTGTAAAAAATGGCCTGCGAAACCCGAAAGGTGCACTTTGGAATATGTGCCCCTTTGACCACCTTGGCAGCAAAAAAGTGTGACACATCTGGTATCGCCGTACTCAGGAGAAGTTGGGGAATGTGTTTTGGGGTGTCATTTTACATATACCCATGCTGGGTGAGATAAATATCTTGGTCAAATGCCAACTTTGTATAAAAAAATGGGAAAAGTTGTCTTTTGCCAAGATATTTCTCTCACCCAGCATGGGTATATGTAAAATGACACCCCAAAACACATTCCCCAACTTCTCCTGAGTACGGCGATACCAGATGTGTGAGACTTTTTTGCTGCCAAGGTGGGCAAAGGGGCACATATTCCAAAGTGCACCTTTCGGATTTCACCGGTCATTTTTTACACATTTTGATTGCAAAGTTCTTCTCACACATTAGGGCCCCTAAATTGCCAGGGCAGTATAACTACGCCACAAGTGACCCCATTTTGGAAAGAAGACACCCCAAGGTATTCTGTGAGGGGCATGGTGAGTTCCTAGAATTTTTTATTTTTTGTCGCAAGTTAGTGGAATATGAGACTTTGTAAGAAAAAAATAAAAATAAAAAATCATCATCATTTTCCGCTAACTTGTGACAAAAAATAAAAAGTTCTATGAACTCCCTATGCCCATCAGCGAATACCTTAGGGTGTCTACTTTCCGAAATGGGGTCATTTGTGGGGTTTTTCTACTGTTTGGGCATTGTAGAACCTCAGGAATCATGACAGGTGCTCAGAAAATCAGAGCTGTTTCAAAAAGCGGAAATTCACATTTTTGTACCATAGTTTGTAAACGCTATAACTTTTACCCAAACCATTTTTTTTTTTTGCCCAAACATTTTTTTTTTATCAAAGACATGTAGAACAATAAATTTGGCGAAAAATGTATATATGGATGTCGTTTTTTTTGCAAAATTTTACAGCTGAAAGTGAAAAATGTCATTTTTTTGCAAAAAAATCGTTACATTTTGATTAATAACAAAAAAAGTAAAAATGTCAGCAGCAATAAAATACCACCAAATGAAAGCTCCATTAGTGAGAAGAAAAGGAGGTAAAATTCATTTGGGTGGTAAGTTGCATGACCGAGCGATAAACGGTGAAACGAGTGTAGTGCCGAAGTGTAAAAAGTGCTCTGGTCATGAAGGGGGTTTCACCTAGCGGGGCTGAAGTGGTTAAGGTATGCCACTGTTGCATATAAATGTGCCCTCCAGAAATAAAAAAAAAGCAAATGTAAGATGCAATGAAAGGTGATCATGCTGATAGATGTAATAAGATGGCTTAAAATATCAGAGAAAGCTGTAAATTCATGATGATGCATATTTCAGTAAGACACTAGACACCGTGAAGACTGTGTTTAAGCCTTACGTCAGCGGTATATGTTGGAGAATTTCCTGGTATATACATCCAACTGAAGTCTCCAACATATGCCACTATAGGTATTGGGTGGCTTACGTCGCAGAAAGGATTCCGTTGTAAAATAAATAGCAGTGGTTTTCTGTATATTAAAGTGCTCATACATATGCAAGATCCTTTTGACCTCCTTCGGGTAAATGGAGCCCTATGGATACATTTAAGGCTACTTTCACACTAGCGTTTCTATTTTCCGGTATTGAAATCTGTCATAGGGTCTCAAAACTGGAAAAAAACGCTTCCATTTTGTCCCCATTCATTGTCAATGGGGACTAAACGTAACTGAACAGAATGGAATGCTCCAAAATGCATTCCGTTCCTTTCTCATGCCGGAGACAAAACCACAGCATGCTGCAGTTTGCTTTCCGTCATGGGATGAGGAGCAAGACAGATCCGTCATAACCCACAATGCAAGTCAATCGGGACGGATCATTTTTTTTTTACACAATCTCTAATTACAAGAATAGGTGCACTACTGTGATGGATGCAAACAGTATTATCTGATTAAACCCTCACACTGATGTTAAAAATAAGACTTTAGCCAGTATATCGTTATATTAAGGACATACCTGAGCCCCCGCGCACCACGCCAAGGTTTCTCAAGTGGCACGGGACCTAACGCTAAACCTACCTGTACCGTATGGGTAGTACCAGGAGCCAATGGGCAAATTACAGCAGCGTAAGGTGCGACTCACAGCAAACAGCTCTCAGTTCCCTCCAGTGTGACTAACCACACATACAATGGGAGGAGGCTTAGAGTCCCACACATGGCTGGCTGATATGTTGCAGGCTTTACAGGTGCACCTAAATGCTGCCTATGGATGGTAATCAAGGCACATTTAGATTGGAGTTTATACACCTCCACATATAAATATACCATTTAAATGACAAAAATACGTGGTCTCAAAAGGCAGAAAATGCTCAACCCCAAATGCATACAGTGGAGGATGCCCGCAACAGACCACATCATTCCACATCCACATATTTTGCCATCTGGTGTAGGATGTCTCTGTGGCACTTGTGGTCCGCTGCGGGCATCCTCCACTGTAAGCATTTTTTTGCCTGGGATCGCCCTTAGCAACAGACCACAAGCGCAGTATCTGCTCCCCCGAGTATAAATGCACAACTGTATTTGTATTAGGGGTATTTGCACATATATAAGCAACTGAATCAAATCTGAATCAAATAAAAAGACCGAATAGCATAGACATTTACTTAACATCCGTTATTCGGAGTGTGAACAGAAGCATAATACGTTAAGAGATGGGTGTGGATCTAAGAAAGGAGAGGAGAGAAGAGTGAGGGAAGAGAGGAGGGTGGGATGGGGAGAAAAGAAGAAAAAAAAACACTTTCTGGAGTCTATGCTGTCAATAATGTATATTTCTGTGAGTTTTGGAACGCAATCCAGTGCTGCCACGTTTTGTGAAATTTGGATACTGTACCTCTTAGAGATGTTGTCAGGTCCTCGATTCTCATGACCTCCTGAAGTTTGTGGGAACAGAATTTTGTTTCCACATGCAAAGGGATACATGCTCTTGCGGCGTTCACCATATGTCGTACCACCGACCTCCTGTATGTTGACATGGGGATCTCGCTATGATGGAGTAGGAAGAATGCAGGTGTCTTGGAAAGAGCGTGATTAGTGAATTTAGACGCGATGCGCCTCATGCCAAAAGCTGGCTAGCACGGGACACTCCCAAAAAATATGTAAAATCGATCCTCTCTTTCTCCCACAATGCCAACATAGCAGGGAGACTGTAGGAAAGAGAGACTGTAACTTGGTAGGGACCTGTACCGCCTAGATAGGACCTTAAAACCTGTTTCCTGTATATTGCTGGCTATAGAGGTCTTATGTGTTAATGTGTAAAAGACGTTCTTTCTGTTCAGTTGAATAGGTGAGCCCTAGGTCTCTTTCCCAGTTTAGGATATAGGTAGGAGAGGATTGATTGTTAGGAGAGTTGAGTAGGCCATCCAATCTAGACAGCGCATGTCTGATTACCCCCTTCGCATCGCATATTTGTTGAAAGTCTGTTTTGTTTCATACGTACAGTATGTGGATGCTGGAGGTAACGATGCAAGGAAATGTTGTAGCTGATGTGATTGCCAACTCGATAGATTAACTGGGTCCGAGATGTCATTAAGTGTTTGAGGAGAGAGCCAGGTGTTGGACATGGCAAAGTGATGTGCTCTGAACTTACTGGCCTTCACCCACATTCGGAACGGTCCTAAACTGTATATTTATATGTGGAGGTGTATAAACTCCAATCTAAATGAGCCTTGATTACCATCCATAGGCAGCATTTAGGTGCACCTGTGAGGCCTGCAACATATCAGCCAGCCATGGGTGGGACCCTAAGCCTCCTCCCTCCTCCCATTGTATGTGTGGTTAGTCACACTGGAGGGAACTGGGAGCTGTTTGCTGTGAGTCAAACCTTACACTGCTGTAATTTCCCCACTGGCTCCTCGTACTCCCCATACGCAGGGCCGGTTCTAGGTGAAATGGGGCCCTAGAGCGGAAAACAATAAGGGCCACCCCCACATGGCACACAATAGAATTATATATATATAGTAGTAGTTGTGGCCGGTGCTGGGGGCCCCTAAGGAGTCGGGGGCCCGGGGGCAATTGCCCCCCTTGACTCTATGGTAGCACCGGCCCTGCCCATACGGTACAGGTAGGTTTAGCATTAGGTCCTGTGCCACTTGAGAAACCTTGGCATGGTGCGCAGGCTCAGGTATGTCCTTAATATAACGATATACTGTCTAAAGCCTCATTTTTAACATCAGTGTGAGGGTTTAGTCAGATGTTACTGTTTGCATCCACCACAGTAGTGCACCTATTCTTGTAATTATTTATTCTATATATCATTCCACATCCACACATTTTACCATCTGGTGTAGGATTTATCTGTGGTACTTGTGGTCCGCTGTGTGCTTCCTCCACTGTATGCATTTTTTGCTGGGGATCGCCCTTAGCAACAGACCACAAGCGCAGTATCTGCTCCCCCGAGTATAAATGCACAACTGCATTTGGGGTTGACTTTCAATGGAATTCATGACAGATCCGTCTTGGCAATGTTAAAGATAATACAACTGGATCCGTTCATAAGGGATGCAGATGGTTGTATTATCAGAACGGAAGCGTTTTTGCTGAACCCTGCCGGATCCAGCAAAAACTCTAGTGTGAAAGTAGCCTCACATAAACTCCAGGGTGTTGTAAAGCTAGAACTCTGACACAGTATGCACAGAGCCTTGCTCACTGAGTTTTATATCAGGTCATTGACTGTCTGCCTATTTCCAAGATGTATTCAAGCCACTTAGCCTGACCTTGATCTCCCCTGATTACCTCTCGTAATTTCCTGAGCTCCTCCACAGCTTGGTTCCTTTCTGCCTCAAGAATTTTCACGCGATTTCGAAAATATACAAGATTTTCTCTGGCTGTCTTCAGTTCCCGATTCATTTCATCATTACTCTTTAAAAGATGAGAAAAATCAAGAACTTAACTTTAATATTTATATCAGTATGTCATATAGGAAAACAATTATGGCTGACATGTCAATATAGGCAAGACTGAAGAATGAATAAAGACCCTATGGCGGCAATCAAGTCCCTGTTCTGCGTTATTTCAGCCTGATGCTTTGTATATTTATAAACTTATTTAATTCCTTAGTTTCAGAAATACACTACAAGCACACTTTCTTTTTGTCAGATGTCATTTGAATAAAACTTTAAATGACATAATTACGGTTCTGTGAATCGAAGTATCCGAAGTGGACTTCGATCCAAATTTCAGGAAAAATTAGATTCACTGTGAAGCAGAATTTTCTCGTGCTTCGTTGTAACAAATCAATTTTCTCTGACATGGCAGTGAAAAAAACATATTTACCTCATCCATTTGAGAGCCAAGAAGCCGACGTGGCCATATTGATTGAAGATCCCACGTGAAATCTTGTGCCAGCGTGATAAAGACATCACACACCGCTTGAGATTTTGCATGGTGTCTTCAATCAAGATGGCCACGGTGGCCTCTTCGCACTCAAAGGGATAAGGTGAGTATTATATATAATTTTTTTTTACCAGATTAACCCCTGAAAGCCCTCACTGTTATTCTCAGATGCTGTGATCATTGCTGAACGCAGCATCTGAGGGGTTCAATGGCAGGGGGCCATGCAATCACTATTCCCCGTCATTGTGCCTGCTGCTTACAAAGAAATGCGCTTTGTGACTAATTTATTTGTGAAATTCAGCAAAGCAACCAAATCTAATTTTTCAAAACTTCTCCCAACACTAGACATAATATCAGAAAAACAGACACACTGATTATTGTACTTTACCATAGATATTTTCTGGTTCATGAATTCATTTGTGTAGTTAAAATTCTCCAAACTAGATTTGGCCAACATCACCTCCATCTCCAGATTTATAATCCTGTTAAAAAAAAATAATTCAATTTCACAGTGGCATATATATGGTTAATATTTGTAGTAGTATGTAAAGTAATATTTCAGAATGTTATTTTCGCGTATCGTCCAGTAGATTGGTGATTTTTCTATGCCAAAAACAGGCGTAGGGGGATTGATTAATTCCCTCCTAAAAAGACCATTTACATGGGCCAATTAACAGGAATGAAAATTGTATGGATACTCGCTCCCGATAATTGCCTTGTGTAAAGATGCTGCCAATCACATGACAAACGAGCAAACACTCATTGGTGAAAGCATCATTGATGCAGACAGCTAAACAGGGATCTGCTGCCAGAAACAATTAATCTGTATAGGAACAAGTGATTGCAGTTGCGATCTCTCGTCCCAATACAGTGGAGATGATTGCTGCATGCAAATGTCGATAATTACATGCTCAGTCAGCCTATGTAAAGGGAGTAATACTAGTAACAGGGATTTAAATAGACTCGCCTGTCTTGTAGTTCTCCTCGTTGTTTCTTGTCCTCAAAACGGGACACTTCCAGCCAGCCTTTCTCGTTCTCTAACTGGGATAATGAGGACTCTAATTGCTAAAAGATAAATGAAAATATAAGAGGGTGAGTCAAAAATTATCTGCACTCTCGCTGTAGAATTTATTTTAATAAATTTTCAGAAAAGACAAATAAGTTTCCAACATAATCCTTGATTTACAATACACTTTGTCTATCTGTCAACAAGCTTTTGCATTTCCTCATTAAAAAAATGTTTTAGGCTGAGATGCGAGACACAAATGCACCACTGTCTTCACTGTAGAGCCATGGCTGAATTGCAAATGATTTGCCACATAATCCACTGTCACTCGTCTATTCAACAGAATCAGTTCACGTGCACACTCAATGTTGTCATCGGTCGAAGACCTGAGTCCAGCTCCTTCTTCATGGCTGACACTTATAAGACCTTCCTTGACCTTCTCTATCCATTAATATGCACTTCTTCCCGACAAAACCCTTTCTCCAAACTGTGCACAAAGTCTTCGGTACCAGACACAACCTCAGACCACAAAAAAAAATGAATCACTGAACGCTGCTCTTCTTTCATGCAAAGCATAAGTGGGGTAGCTATTGTTTCTCACACCACAATCACAAATAAAGTGATGTAACAAATTCAAACTGCACTGGTGACTAAGGCTACTTTCACACTGGCGTTTTGGTTTCCGTTTGTGAGATCCATTCAGGGCTCTCACAAGCGGTCTAAAACGGATCAGTTTTGCCCTAATGCATTCTGAATGGATAAGGATCCGCTCAGAATGCATGAGTTTGCCTCGGTTCCACCTCTATACCGCTCTGAAGGCGGACACCAAAACGCTGCTTGCTTGCCTGACGATGCGGAGGCAAACGGATCCGTTTTCACTGAATAATATGGCAGTTCAAGACGGATTAGCTATGTTACAGATAATACAATATGGTGTTCAAGACGGATTGGCTATGTTATAGATAATACAAACGGATCCGTTCTGAACGGATGCATGCGGTTGTATCATCTGAACGGAAGCGTTTGTGCAGATCCATGACAGATCTGCACCAAATGCGAGTGTGAAAGTAGCCTAAGGAGAGTGACTAGGTATATATACTGTATATAGATATGAATACACAGAGTCTGATGAAACATACATGATTCAGAAGACAAGCGGTATGGTAGAGGCCACATGCACCTCTACACATTAGACATAATAGGGCTGTATGCATGAGCCCTTAAAAAAGGTTCCTAACCTGCTTGGAGCCTGTTAATGAAAAAAATTACCTTACCTTTCTGATCCCCCACCACTCCAGGGAACGGGCGCAGACAATTTTTCTAAATCTACGCCAGCAAGGGAGCTGGCATAGATTTAGGCCGGTGGTGGATGCACCCAATTTATGTAGAGGCCGGCGCATCATGTGTCAGTGCAAAGGGTATTTAGACCGGAGTCTAAAACGCCGGTCTAGGTAAATTACCCCAAAAGTATATTTTAAAGTTGCAGAACTTTTAATGTACATTGTGTTTTAAGCTTTTTTTTAACAGTATAAAAAAAAAAAAAACCTTTTTGGAAGTAGATATTGAAGAATATTATTATAGAAAGAATTTCTACATTATTCTTGGCTGTGCATTTTATGATGAAGATGCATTCAATGTATCATTCATACATATTGCTATTGTAAAAGCTTTCACAAGTAAACGCTCCCACTATAGTTTTTACCCACTCTTGGTTAACAAATACTGATGCAAATACTGCAGTGTGACATGGCCTTGATCATCACACCCTACTTAACCTGTACTTCCAGGATTGGATAAGTACAATAAAATATCTAACTTAAAATACTGTATGAAGTTCCAGTGTCCCGCTCGTTTATGTGGAAACATCTTACTTTTTGCTTTACAGCCAGCAGATCGGTTTTGGCTCTGCTCATTTCTAACTCCTTGTCGCGTTTTTTGAGCTCTTCTGATTGCTCCTCCAGTTTTGATTGAGCCTCTCTTAGACGTTGAACAAGATCTGAACGCTTCTGGGCACTTTCGGACAGAGATGCTCTGAGGTCAATTTCTGATCCACTCCAGCCCTTGCGGCTCAATGGTGGCTCCATGCCAACCTCCTCAGGGGACCAGGAGGAGAGACGAGAAAGAGAACTTCTCCTTGACAGTGATGGGCTGGATATATTCCTGGTATACTCTGAACTAACTGGAGGTTTACTAGAATAGCAAATAATAAAGAAATGGAATTTTAGCTGCAGTAAAATTGAAATACTTTGCAGGATAAACCTTTGTAAACCTCCTGACTGTTAGGGATGAGCAAACTTGTGTTTCAAGTTCGGGTACAAGGGTTATCTAAGAAGTTATGGTCCGTGGTGGAGAAATCCATAACGGAATTCGTAGATAAACCCGAACCTTGTATGCTGAACTTGAAACACAAGTTCTCTAAACACTACTGACTGTAAAGCGCTGCGGAATATGTTGGCACTAAATAAATAAAGATTATTATTACACACAATATTATCATTGATAATGGAAGTGGTCCCACAAAGGACAGGAAATAAATGTCATTTGTGGGACATGGGATTTAACATTTAGCATTGCTATCAGTAATAACATTTGATGTTACTTACTAACACAACTCAAGGTGGATCCTATATATTTGAAACTAAAGCTGGGAATACGGTAGATGGCTGCATCATGAATGACTGGTTGAAAAAGGTTGTCATTCTGAATGGCAACACAATACACACAAAAAAAAACTGCCAGAAATGTACTGTGAAGTCACAAAAGTTGATGTACACATAGATTAACATTACTTCATACATTCCTGCTAAATGGTAGTACTAATTCACTCTTGAAGGAGTTTTCCCATAAACAACATGTATCACCTATCAACAGCAGTGGTGTGCATACGTGACCACCACTCCATTCACTATAGGAAAGTCCTGCCCTCTCCAATTTATAAATCTGCCCCTATATATTTGTTCTGGACCTGGACAGGTTGCAGTAATTAGAAATGGACGTTACCATTATCTTCAAACACAGTTTTGGCATGCAAGACTTTTCTAGGCCATCACTCTTCACGTTTTAGAAATAAACTACAGTAAAATGAAGGGATTAACGAAGAGCTTTTGCAATCTGCACAAGTGAAATCTTCCTAGGTATAAACCTTTTCTTTGTATTTACAGGGCATTGAGAGTTCATATCATTCTGTACCTATAGCACTCTAGAGTATGGATCCCTCGGAGAGGACTCACAGATCTCGCTCTGTCTGTTTGCCGTGGACTGGGAGGGCGGCGGGTGTAATCTCTGCTGTGCCCCATCCAGATATCTGATTCTAAGTGTCCAGCAGCCTTTATGAGACAAAATGGAAAATGAACACAATTTAACGAAGGCTATGCACATAACTTCTTTCATGGCAAAAACTACTGTGCTCTTAATGTTAATCATAAATGGACAGATATAACTTGTATTCAATATTTAAAGGGTTATTCCCATCTTACAATATGATGGCATATACATGCTATGCTTTTTCCTTTCAGAGCTGAACCCGGACATAAGCTCCCCTTCACTCATTTACCATGTATGAGTGGAGCATCGGAGCATTTCTTGCCCACACTGCATCGCGGCAGGGCAAGGGCTTTTTCTTTACAACTGGTGACATACCGGGCTTCATATGGGTTTGCTAGGTGGAGACTTCTGCCTAGTTTTTTTACAGGCTATGGCCTGCGCTAAAGACCACTCACTAGTGCCAGTCACCAGGATCACTGCTAGGTGGAAGCCTCTGCCTAACATACTCTGCCTAACATACTGTGAAAAATCCAGGTATGCCACCGGCAGTAAACAAACAGCTCTTGCACCGCACTGCAAGAAATGCTCAGATGCCTCACTCGTACATGGTAAATGAGTGAAGGGGAGCTTATGTCCAGGGTCAGCTCTGAACCCGATCAACCCCTTTTAACTTTGTGATTTATTGTACATCAATTGTAATAAAATAATCAGTTTTTAAAAAAATTATAAAATTGTATCATTATATAAGCGTATAGTTGTTTATTAAAAACACTGCACTTAAATCGAATCTTTGCATATAAAGAATAAGATGCAAAATATACAAATTTCACCTCAATATTTTTCTCCAGCTCAGAGAGACCATACAGCCTTGGTGATTCCAGTCCATGTCTATTACTACCAAAGTCTTTGGAGTTCCAGCGTGGAGACCTCCTGCCTGCATCCACATGGTGTTGATAGCTGTCACTAAGGCCATACCGGGAGGGCAGACTGACATATCCATTAGATAGCCGGTAAGACATCTGTATAGTAAAATGGCTCTTCAGGAAAGATCATTAAAAAATGAAATTATTTAAGCTAACTAATGTATCTTTATACATTGTGGTACTTTGGGTTGTTCTTTGAAATCTTCATTCTGTAAAATAAAAAATGAAAAAATGTATACGTCATGACATGTAACAATAAATACGTGAATTTGCCTATGGTTGGAAAGTAACATCAAAGGGGTTGTATGCAGAGGCGTAACTACCATAGGGGTAGACCGTGCGACTGCTATGGGGCCCAGGACAAGAGGGGGTGCCCAGTTGGGATCATCTCCTCTTCTACTGGGGGTGGAAACTTGGTCAGGACTCTACCCTCTAAAGGAACAACTTTTATCAAACAAGGCAGTGGAAAAATGGCCCAAGGGTTATTGAAAGGGGTTTAGGCGGAAACCCTTCTGTCCTGTGTCCCCCACTTGTGCCTGGTTTGATCCTTGCTATGGGGCCCTTACTTCTCTATGTACGCCACTGGTTTTATGAGTTAACTCCTCCCCTCCTCCCTGTACCAATGCTATCTATTAGAATACAAGGCGCGAAAGGGGAGCACAGCGGGGTAGCCGAGGGGTGTTTGAAAAAAGAAACGTTATAGCAGCATACCCCGCTAGTAAAGGTACTTAGTTTAACAAAGAATAAAAAACAGTGAAAGGTTCTCTTTATTTGTTATCATATATCATGCTGAATTTTTAACACAGATTCAGTGAGAGGCACACAGAGACACAGCACGGACCAATAAATTTCAGTGAGAGGCACACATTATGAACCCATACATTTATATGAGCGCTGTATTCCAGATCTGTATTACAGGGACCCCAAATATGGCTGTGTGCATGAGCCCTTTAACTCCACATGCAAAAGTTTGCAGAGAAAATGCTCTGCAAAAATATCAGACGATTGACAAAAAAATTAACCAATGGCAGGAAAAATAATACCAACCACTGGCTTCAGTTGTAATGCTTACATGACTGCCAGAGCCAGTCTACATAGTCATCTTGCCTGGTCCTGTCAATCAAGAAGGAAAGGGAGGAGCACAGAGTAGCGTAGGCCCGCCCTTGGTGCGCTTAACTTCTCATTTACATATGGTTTAAAAGTATTTTTTCTTTACATTGAGCAGAGCTAACCCTAAAAGACATTGGTCGAGATTTACTAATTCCAAAGACTGTGTAAGCTAAAAGGGGTTCTCTGGTAATTAAGAAAATGAAAATACTCTATTACTTTACTATAAATATATTCTCAAATACCTTTCATTATTTATAATAGCTCATTTTGTCTGGGGGGCAATCATCAGGGGGAACAAAATGGCCGCCGTCCTATTTGTTTACACAAAACCTGTCCTGATAACACATGAGAACAAGTTACGCTACAACATTGAGGTAAAGAGCTACCTCATCCTCCTCTCTACTTGTCAGGGATTATGATCCTGAATACAGATGATAAGAAATTTAGCTGAATCTCTGGGGAATTTAGTGCATGAGGAGACATGAAGTACAGTCAGGACGGACAGGACAGACGGTGGTAATGTGTTGCTCTGGTAATAGAGACTGCATACAAGAGCTGCTGCTCATTAGCCACATCCCCCCCTCCCCTCATGTCTCCTCATCATCTCCATTCCCACAGAGATTCACCTGTATTCAGGATCAGGATTCCTGACAAGCAGAGGAGAGAGGAGGATGAGGCAGCGCTATGGCTCATTGTGGTGAAGTAACGTCCTCCTGTGTGATTAGGACAGGTTTTGTGTGTACTGATAGGATGGGTGCAATTTTATTTCTCCTAACGATTGCTCCCCAGACAAAACTAGCCACTATAACTAATGAAAGGTATTTGGGAATATATTTACAATAAAGTAATATTTAAGTATTTTCATTTTCTTAATTCCCAGAGAACCCCTTTAAGCTGTCTACACCTGCACAAGGTTTACCACAAGGGCTCAGGTTGGATGATGAATGTGGTGCAGGGAGAGACACTTTTTTATGACTCCATGCCAACTATTGGTTGGCTTACTCTGAGCCTGATTTTTAGGCCAGAATTGTGGAGAAATTTTGTCTCATAATGGCACATTTTAGGCCACACCTCTCTCTTGTGAAGCTCCACCACTTCTGCGAAGCCAAACCCCTTGTCAAGCATGTTGGAAAAAGTGTTAAACCCAAATTGCATCACTTTATAGACAGATTTTTGGGCACAGAGGCATTAGTAAATATGGGACATCGTGCATGGTTTAAGGCTGGGGCTACATGGCAATTTTGGCTGCGACATCCACTGCACAACCAAATCACTACGCAACAGAGCAACCACTGAACTGAATGAACTCCCTATGCGACCTGCAAGTTGCTGCAACTGAGACCCCAGAATAAAATAAAAAAAATCCATCAGTGTTGGAATTTTTCACAATTCTGGGGTCAAAGCAACTTTTGAATCATGCTGCGACCCTATTCAGTGCAACAGCTGCACTGCTACACAGCAATTCTTGGTAGTGGTATATATATCGTGGCCAAGATCACCGTGTAGCCCTAGTCTAAGAGAGCTCACATACTTTTAAGAGGTATTCTTGTTTTGTGATATTGCTCATTGCTTTAATTATATAAGATTATGACTGATGGGCAACCAATTAATTAAACACTTTAGTCTGGTCACTTCTAATCATAGGAAAACTGCAGCTTTCAATCAATTTTTTGTGGCACACATAGGCACCCTTTTAGGCCTTTTTACACAAGCGTTACCGATTCTCTCAGGGTCTGTTCAGGAAAAAATTGATGGTTTTGCATGCAAGGACCAGGGCTGCATGAAAACCAGAGAATATAAAACATGCTGCGATTCTCACGCAACGCAGAAATTATGCGTGAAAAAGGATTCAGTGTGGGTACTATGTGTTCACTTCACACATTGCACCCGCGCGGAAAACTCGCTAGTGTGAAAGAGGCCTTACACGGGTAGATATTCTGCCTGGTAAGCGTTGAATGATAAATAACAGTACTGACTACCTGCATTTATATGCTGCAATTGTCTTGAGTTAGGTGCAAATGATTGTTAATAAGACCGTTTGTCCGTATACAGTTTCCATTTGTCGGCAGTACATCCCCTGTTTAACCCTGGGCAATGTGATGCTTACAAATGAGCATTTGCTCGCTTATCTGGTGATCGACTGCATGTTTCCATGGGGCAGTGATCAGATGAATGTTTGTTCCTAATCATCAGTCCGTGTACAAGGACAAGGGATACATACAGCCAGAAGCATGATTTGAGCACAACACACAATTACCTTCAGACCCAATTTGTTCAGCCTTATTAACTGTGCCTACAGGAGTTTACTTACCCATTGTTCACTTGAAGAAGGCTCTGTTCATATTACATTTGCTGACTAATTTGGCGTATTGTCCCATCTCGCTGAGATGGGGCTAAGCGCCAACCACCAGGTGGCTTGGAAATAGCAGAGGGGGGCAGCACTCCACTTTTTTTCCCCGCTTGCAGTGCATGGGAACAACGGAAACAGCATAGCACAAAAAGCTATACTTTTTCCATAACTCAGAAACAGCATAGCTTAGGAACGGTGAGAGTGCATAACCCCTTTTTAAAAAAAAGAACATATACTCCATATGTATGCAACTGTATGTCTGCTCAGTCTGCAGTTTTAATCCCTTAAGAGCCGTCTTCCAAGAGCCACAGATTTTAATTTTCTGTTCACATAGCCATATGAGGGCTTATTTCTTTATGGAACGAGTTGTATTTTTTTAATGGCACCATCTAATTTACCATATCTTATATTGCAAAATGAGGAAAAAAATTCGGGTCTATTCTGCCATTTATTAGGGTTCACGGTGCACAAAAAAAGACATAATGAACTTATTCTGTGGGTCAGTAGAAATTACTTTTTTTTTTATATATATTTCTATCTACAGGGCTGTTTGAGGGGTTGTTGTTGTTTTTTTTATTTTTTTGCAGGGTGACCTGTAGTTTTAATTGATACCATTTTGGGTTGCATACAACTTTTTGATCACTTTTAATAAACTTTTATGTGACAAAACACCAGTAAATTGTCTATTTTTATATTTTTTTTTATTACAGGGTTCACCGCACATTATATTTTCATTTTAATAGTTCTGACATTTTTGGATGTGGTGATACCTATATATATATAGATATATATATATCTATATCTATATATGTATATATATATATATATATATATATATATATATATATATATATAGATAGATATATATATATAGGCAAAAGAAGTAGGACTGCACTCCGGAGTAGTGGTGAAAACAGAAAGGTTTTATTCACCCATAGTGTGGCAAATCTTGCGATGTTTCGGCTTACAAGAGCCTTCCTCAAGCCTGAGGAAGGCTCTTGTGAGCTGAAACGTTGCAAGATTTGGCCTCCATTATATCAAAGGAATGCAGGTACCAACATACATGCCTAGCCAACTCCACACCACTCCTGGTGCCAAATGGCCACCAAAGAATGCAATGAGAGTCCACACTATACCTCTCCTGGTGCCAAATGGCTTCCAGTGAATGAGGGAGAGCAGGCTAAGCTATGTACTCATACTAATTAAAATCAGCCCAGCATGCATGTGGAACCTACACTCCCTGAATTGTATGGTAGCCGTCATGAGACATAACAGGTAGAATTTAGTGTTAGGAACCCGTCTTACAGGGATCGCCTTGACGTGTGGCAGACAGGCTTAAATAATTTTGTACAAAATGTATTTGCCAAGCATCTCTAATTTATAAGTATAGCACTAGCAATTATTATGCATTTTTGTACTTTATTTGGTTTGCAGAGAGCTGTTGCATTGCATGTTTTTTTTTACAGTGTTGTTTTCAGCCATAGCAACGTGCCCCTGTGCATTGGGATGTGCTGACTGACCTCCTTTTTCTTTGCAATATATATATATTTATATATATATATATATATATATATATATATAAAAATATATTTATTTATTTATTTATTTATTTATTTTACTGTTGTAGTCTATAAGATTTTCATAGACCTGGAAGATTTGCTACTGACCACAGCACCTGAGGGGTTAAATGACTAGGAAAGGAGTCATCTCTAATCCTGGTCATTGCGGCTAGGTGTCAGCTTTATTACACAGTTGACATCTGCCATGTATGTAGAGGTCTCAGCCCGTGAGCCTGCTTCATACATCCCTTACATGCAAATAATGTACATGTCATTTTGTGTTAAGGGGTTAAAAATTGTATCCAAACATGAAACTCTTTCCATTAAATCCCAAAAAAGTGTCCTTTCACCTTTGTCAGGATAGTATGTTGTTGGCATACCTTACTCAACTACGCTATTCTATACAGAGCCACATAGTTACATACAGTCAGGTCCATAAATATTGGGACATTGACACAATTCTAACATTTTTGGCTCTATACACCACCACGATGGATTTGAAATGAAACAAGATGTGCTTTAACTGCAGACTGTCAGCTTGAATTTGAGGGTATTTACATCCAAATCAGGTGAACAGTGTAGGAATTACAACAGTTTGCATATGTGCCTCCCACTTTCTAAGTAATGGGACAGAATAATAATCATACATCAAACGTTCACTTTTTAATACTTGGTTGCAAATCCTTTGCAGTCAATTACAGCCTGAAGTCTGGAACGCATAGACATCACCAGACGCTGGGTTTCATCCCTGGTGATGCTCTGCCAGGCCTCTACTGCAACCGTCATCAGTTCTTGCTTGTTCTTGGGGCATTTTCTCCTCAGTTTTGTCTTCAGTAAGTGAAATGCATGCTCAATCGGATTCAGGTCAGGTGATTGACTTGGCCATTGCATAACATTCCACTTATTTCCCTTAAAAAACTCTTTGGTTGCTTTTGCAGTATGCTTTGGGTCATTGTCCATCTGCACTGTGAAGTGCCGTCCAATGAGTTCTCAAAGCATTGGGCTGAATATGAGCAGATAATATTTCCCGAAACACTTCAGAATTTATCCTGCTGCTTTTGTCAGCAGTCACATCATCAATAAATACAAGAGAACCAGTTCCATTGGCAGCCATACACGCCATGACACTACCACCACCATGCTTCACTGATGAGGTAGTATGCTTAGGATCATGAGCAGTTCCTTTCCTTCTCCATACCCTTCTCTTCCCATCACTCTGGTACAAGTTGATCTTGGTCTCATCTGTCCATAGGATGTTGTTCCAGAACTGTGAACGCTTTTTTAGATGTCGTTTGGCAAACTCTAATCTGGACTTCCTGTTTTTGAGGCTCACCAATGGTTCACATCTTGTGGTGAACCCTCTGTATTCACTCTGGTGAAGTTTTCTCTTGATTGTTGACTTTGACACACATACACCTACCTCCTGGAGAGTGTTCTTGATATGGCCAACTCTTGTGAAGGGTGTTTTCTTCACCAGGGAAAGAATTCTTCGGTCATCCACCACAGTTGTTTTCCGTGGTCTTCCAGGTCTTTTGGTGTTGCTGAGCTTACCGGTGCGTTCCTTCTTTTTAAGAATGTTCCAAACAGTTGTTTTGGCCACGCCTAATGTTTTTGCTATCTCTCTGATGGGTTTGTTTTGTTTTTTTTAGCCTAATGATGGCTTGCTTCATTGATAGTGACAGCTCTTTGAATCTCATCTTGAGAGTTGACAGCAACAGATTGCAAATGCAAATAGCACACTTGAAATGAACTCTGGACCTTTTATCTGCTCATTGTAATTGGGATAATGAGGGAATAACACACACCTGGCCATGGAACAGCTGAGAAGCCAATTGTCCCATTACTTTTAGTCCCCTAACAAGTGGGAGGCACATATGCAAAATGTTGTAATTCCTACACCGTTCACCTAATTTGGATGTAAATACCCTCAAATTTAAGCTGACAGTCTTGAGTTGAAGCACATCAAATCCATTGTGGTGGTGATGGTGTATAGAGCCAAATTTTTTAGAATTGTGTTGACGTCCCAATATTTATGGACTTGGATGTAGGTTAAAAAAGAGACATGTCCATCAAGGTCAACCTACCTGAGATCAATTATATGGCATTAATTGTTAGACCTTTCATATTTTGCTGATATAGCATTTATCATTACTACCACTTGGGTTACAGCATTCTATAATTTAGCTACTCTAACTGTAAAGAACCCTTTCCTGTATTGGTCTAAAATGCCCCCCCCCCCCCCCCCACACATACACACACATAATTAATGTCCCCTAGTCCTTTGGAAAGTACTTGGAGCAAATACAGGTCCATCTCAATAAATTTGAATATCATCGAAAAGTTAAATTATTTCAAGTAAAAAAACCTGCTATATTATATAGATTCATTACACACTGATCTATTGCAAGTGTTTATTTCTATCAATGTTGATGATTATGGCTTATAGCTAATGAAAGCCCAAAAGTCAGTATATCAGAAAATTAGATTATATAAGGCCAGTTAAAAAAAAATATTTTTAATACAGAAATGTTGGCCTACTGAACAGTCTGTATATATATACTCTCAATACTTGGTCGGGGCTCCTTCTGCATAAATTGCATGGATGTGATTAGCCTGTTGCACTGCTGAGGTGTTTTGGAAGCCCAGGTTTATTTGATAGAGGCCTTCAGCTCATCTGCATTGTTGGGTCTTCATTGTCTTTCATCTTCTTTTTGACAATACTGCATTGATTCTCTATGGGATTTAGGTCAGGCGAGTTTGCTGGCGAGTCAAGCACATTGATACAGTGTTATTAATCCAGGTGTTGGTACTTTTGGTAATGTGGGCAGGTGCCAAGTTGGAAAATTAAATCAGCATCTCCATAAAGCTTGGAAGCAGAGGGAAGCATGAAGTGCTCTAAAATTTCCTGGAAACGTCACACTGGATCTCAAGCAATTTGAATTGTGCACCTCTCCACTCTTCCTCCAGACTCTGGGACCTTGATTTCCAAATGAAATGTAAAATTTACCTTCATCTGAAAACAGGACTTTGGACCACTGAGCAACAGTCCAGTCCATTTTCTCCTTAGCCCAGGTAAGACGTTTCTGACGTTGTGTCATGGGTCATGAGTAGCTTGACACAAGGAATGCAATAGTGTAGCCCAGGGATGCTCAACCTGCAGCCCTCCAGCTGTTGTAAAACTACAACACCATGCCCTGCTGAAGGCTGATAGCTGTAGGCTGTTCAGGCATGCTTGGAGTTGTAGTTTTGCAACAGCTGGAGGGCCGCAGGTTAAGCATGCCTGGTGTAGCCCATGTCCTGGATACCTCTCTGTGTGGTGGCTCTTGAAGGACTGACTCCAGCCGCAGTCCACTCCTTCCAAATCTCCCCCAAATTCTTCAATAGTCTTTTTTTGACAATCCTTTCAAGGCAGCGGTTATCCCTGTTGCTTGTGCACCTTTTCCTATCACACTTTTTCCTTCCACTCAACTTTCCATTAATATTCTTGGATACAGTACTCTGTAAACAGCCATCTTGTTTAGCAATGACGTTTTATGGATTACCTTCCTTTTGGAGGGCGTCAATGATTGTCTTCTTGACAACTGTCAAGTCAGCAGTCTTCCCCAGGATTGTGTAGCCTACTGAACCAGACTGAAGGCAATTTAAAAGCTTAGGAAGCCTTGGCAGGGATTTTGTGTTGATTCGCTGCTTAGAGTGTGACACTATCATTCTACAATATTGAACTTTTCCCCAATATTCTAATTTTCGGAGATACTGACTTTTTGGGTTTTGATGGACGAAGCTGTGTAGTTGCAGCAATGGAGCTACTCTGGAACAGCTGAATGGCAGGGGTGTGGGATGTCTGACCCCTGCTGATCTGATATTGATGGCCTATTCTGAGTATACGCCATCAATATTACAATTCTGGAATATTCTTTTAAAGTATATCACTGCTGATTTATGGGTGTATCATATGTTAGAGATCCAATGTCACAGGCCCCAAGAGTATTCAGGAAAAAATGGACCTGACAGCTCACCAGTGTTACCTATGTACTGTAATGATGTGTTTACTTTATCTAGATCAGATTGTGCTCTGTTCTAGTACATCCTGCATGACAATATCCCAGATAATTATTTTTAATATCCTGTAAATTACATAATACTGTACTTTGAAAATTCGGTAACCTACTTTAATTAGACAAACTCCTGGGAAACATTTCCAGTAAATGTCTAATTTCTATAGACGGTGACAGGAAAGTTTATACACATACATTTCCAAGAGAAAAATATTTGACTCTTATAATTATGAACATGTGTCAACTAATGGGGTCATTTATCAAACTGGTGTAAAGTAGAATTGGCTTAGTTGCCCATAGCAACCAATCATAGTCCACCTTTCATTTTTGACAGCTCCTTTGGAAAATAAAAGGTGGAATCTGATTGGTTTCTATGGGCAACTAAGCCAGTTCTACTGTACACCAGTTTGATAAAAGACCCCATAAGTGCATACATTCTCATTGTATAATCTCCTTTCAGCTAGGGCTTGTTTACATGAACGTGCCGTATTCTGAGGTCTGCAAATTGCGGATCCGCAAAACACGCAGGCCGCCCGTTTGCCTTCCACAATTTGCGGAACGACATGGATGGCCCTTTAAAGAAATGCCTACTCTTGTCCGAAAAACAAGAATAGGATATGACTGATAATTTTTGAGGAGCCACAGAACAAAGCAACGGATGCGGTAGCACACACAGAGTGCTGTCTGCATATTTTGCGGCCCCACTGAGGTGAATGGGCCCGCACCCGAACAGCAAAAAATGCAGCTCGGATGCAGAACCAAACCACGGTCGTGTGAATTAGCCCATATACCAACATGTTTCTAAACTGCAATAATATAACAGGATAATGGGGAATTTCTTCACACAAACCTTTTTTTGTGACTTTTTGTGATTTTACACCGCTGACGCCAATTTAGAAAAAAAATGGATGTGAAAATGGATTTGGTTTTCTATGATAATTAAGAGCATGATAAATTAATCAACTGTGACTTCATAAATCTTTAAGAAAAGGTTCACTCCTAGGCCCCATACACACAACTGTTCCTTATCCAAAACTATTCATTTCAATGAGGCTGCAAAAAAAGTGGACAGTACACCATGTGCTGTCTGCATCTGTATATCTGTTCCTCTGGCCCTCAGGGAAGAGAGAACATGTTGCTTGTACATTTTTCAGACAAGAAAAATACATTTCTATAGTTGTAAAAAAAATTATGGCGGCATGTACACAGCCAGTATCCGTGTTCTGTGGATCTGCGGTTTGCAGACTGCAAAATACATACAGTCATGCTGCCTGAAGCTTTACTCTTGTACAGAGTGGTATAACAAAATCTCTAGACAAATGTGTTCGGTATAAAAGTGCGCCAAATTTCTGAAATAACTTGCAACATTTGATGCAGATTACAGAAAAACAGACTCAAAGCAAATCTTCAGTAATTTTCCTCATGATAAATCCCCTCAATTGCTTTACCACATAGACATATAAGGCTACATGCACACAACCGTATGTGTTTTGCGGTCCGCAAAAAAAAAAAAACTGATGACATCCGTATGCCATCCATTTGTTTTTGTGGATCCATTGTAACAATGCCTAAAACGGACAATAGGACATGTTCTATTTTTTTTTTGCGGGGTTACGGAACTGACCTACTGATGCGGACAGCACACGGCATTTTTTGCGGACCCATTGAAATGAATAGGTCCACATCCTATCCGCAAAAAGAAAATCGGATGTGCTACTGGTGTCCTTATTGTTTTTCCAGCGGCTGCGTCCGCTACTTTTGCTTTATATATGTCTTAAAAAATTTATTAAAAAACTATTGGATCTAAAAAAAAATACGGAACGGAAACAAACAATGTTCGTGTGCATGTAGCCTAAATGACACAAAGATTTACATGAATACAAATTTAGTATGAATATAGAAGCACATATGTGATATAAAGGCAATCTCAATGAACTGTACATATTTTGAGATTACATAGACTTACCTACAGTGCATGTATCACTGGACATTTTTCTTGCGCTTCTATCAGCCCACATTGATCTAAAAAGGAATGGAAAGAAGAGAAAGCTTGGACTCGCTTCTATGGTTACAGAATGCAACAAGTCTGGAGCTGCTCCCTATTTTGATTAACCAGTTCAGATTGTGAAACCAGGCAACTGTCACTACTGGTTGTGGACACACGCCCCCACCCTCTTCACTAATGCACCGAGCAGGACACTGCATGCTTTCACCTCTTACAATCCTGAAGATCACTTTAAAAGGAAGACTACTTTATGTTTATCAGATTTTATGCAATTTTAAATACTAACTTGAAGAGTGGTGACTTATAAACTGTATGAAGAATATGGGTAGAGTGACAGCAACACAACGTACAATCTCCACAGACTGATATATGCTACGTAGTTCCATATATAATAGCTAGGGATGATCGAATCGACTTCGGATGAAGTCTTAATAAATTAATTTGTACTGTAAAAAAACATTTTCGTGGCACCTTGGAACCGAACCCGGGTTCGGGAAATGTTTTTTTTACAGTAGAAGTTGATTTATGAAGTCTCGCAACACTTCGCAAAGTAATAACTTCAGCTCATCTGAGCCAATACATTCCAATACTGTACGGAGCTCCTGCTCTGTACAGTATTCAAACGAAGTATTATGCGAATCAACTTCGGATGTTTCATTCCTAAATATGTCAGCAAAAGGGTTGTGTCAATTCAGAAAATGGCATTTATCATGTAGAGAAAGTTAATATAAGGCACTTACTGAATTATTATTATTATTATTACGCATATTGCTCCCTTTGCTGGTTAGATAAATTTTTCCATCACATTCTACACTGCTGGTTTCCATGGTTACGACCACCCTGTAATCCAGCAGCAGCGGCCGTGGTTGCACACTATTGGAAAAAGCACTGGACTCTCTGGTGGTCGATAGGAGAATGTGCAAGTCCAGCACTTTTTCCTATAGTGCACCGCTGCTGGATTGCAGGGTGGTCGTGACCATGGAAACCAGCAGTGTATAATGTGATGAAAAAATGAATCTAACCAGCAAAGGAAGCAATATGGATAATAAAAATACATGGTGCCCTATTCAACAACAACTTAACATTTAAATAATTAACAAATAACGACATACTACAAAATTGGATTAAAATGGCCGCGGTTTTTATTAAAGGGGGGTAACCATAAATATTAACAAATCCATCAATCCTTAAAATTCTCACCGAAGTTAATTAAAGTCTATTAAGGCACTGATCAGAAGTCCACCTAGCAAGGCTGAGCGACTACCCCCCCCCCCCATTAAACAAAACCGCGACTAAAAAACAGGGAGAGCGGGCGGGGGACATTCTTCTTGCTTGATCTTCACAAGCAGACAGCGTACCCCAGGGTGAGTGCCCCAAATTATCGCCGAAAATGCAGCTTATCCAATCACAGAACTGGTTAAAAATAGCCCACCGCCCAGCAACTGGACAGCAACCATCTTGACCAATCAAAAGGCTGTCCTGTTGCTGGCTAACTTGAACACCTGAGGAGAAATTAGAGAAAACAGAATAAGGGGGGGGGGGGGGGAACACCACATAACTGTGTCTCAATGACACCATGAGGGGCGAAATCCCTAATTTTTGGCTCCGCCCCTGTCATGGTGCCATATTCAACAACTTAACATTTAAATAATAAACAAGTAACAACATACTACAAAATTGGATAAAAATAGCCGCAGTCTTTATTAAAGGGGGTGGGGTGGGGGGGTAACCATAAATATTAACAAATCCATCAATCCTTAAAATTCCCACCAAAGTTAATTAAAGTTCATTAAGGCACTGATCAACAGTCCACCCAGCAAGGCTGAGCGACTAACCTCCAGAAGCCAACCACGGCATTAGCCAAGCTTGGCCCACCCCCCCCCCACCCCCCACAAAACCGCTGCGCTTTCAATGACCGAATGCAAACCAATATTGAAAATATCTAGCCCAATATCAGATAAATGGACTAAATCCTCCCGATAAAGTCCCGAAACTGAACTATCTAATTCAAGGTGTCGAAACGACTACCCATTCAACAAAGGCAAAAAATATATATCAACTCCCCTTTTAATCCTTTTCCTAATCTTATCTAAAAAACTAAGATGAGGAATATTCAACAAAAAACGAGGAATAATTTCCAAAAAAACTAACATAACACCTGGCAACAATTGACTAATGTAAGATAGATCATTTTTCATGTCTGCCAATAAATCTAAAGTTTATTTTTTCCCAAATCATTACCGCTCACATGAAATATAATCACCTGTGGCGAAGGGCTGGCCTGAAACTCAGCTTTAAGAATAGGAACCACTTGATTCCAACACAACCCCCTAAAACCTAACCAATAAATAAAGACAAAAGGAATGTCAAAAAACAATTGATGACCATAGTTACGGACTGAAGTCCTCTTTTCTGCCCAAAAAACAAAGGAATGACCGAAAATCCAAACATTGATCTGTCCTGAACCTGAAAGAGAATTAAATTACAGTAACACCAAATTATGCCCAATATACAACTTGTATCTGTCAGAATCTCACCTTCCAATTCTCTTAATTAAATCATTATCCAAACCCATCCTGGACGCTTCAGTGGCAGAGCCGATACGAAACTAATGAGATGAATAATGCTCCAAACACAGAAATAATAAACATTTTTTTAAAACAGCATTAAACTGAAATTTAGAAAGTGACGATCCATTAACATGCATTAAGAAGGAACCATCTACCCGGGGCCTAGCTTCAATAAACTCCTTTACTGACAAAACTGGACATATTACTAAACCAACAAGTTGACTCAACGTAATAACTGAATCCCTCCTAAACTGATCCGTTTTAGACTTTCTAATAGAAACCATAACACAAGAAGACAATAACTGAACATCTGACAACACCAAAGGAAAACAGGAACGAACATTGGGAGCAACCAGCTCACTAACCCTTAACGCACCAAAAAATGCCACAACAAAAGCAGACCTAAACAACCTAATTTCATAACTTGAAGAGGAACAATGAAAACCTTTCAAAAATTGTTTGACGATAAATGAGCTATTAAAAGGAGGGAGACCAGCTAACTTGAAAAAGAAAGATACCCCTGCCAAAGTGTTTTAAACCGCTGAAACCCTAAACCCTCCCTAACTAAACTACAAATAAATTCCATAATCAAACCCTCATTACTTACAAAAACATTAGCCTTATTAAATTTACGAATTCTGGATCTGCTCACACATCAATGCCAAATTAGGCTCCACAGGTAAGGTGGACATGGAATGCCCTTTTTCTCCGCATTTGAAACCAAGGCGTAGAATTTCTCCCACTGTGTGTGAGAAAGAGCATCAGTTATTAAATTAGCTCTACTAGGAATAAATGTAGCTTTAAGCCACATGTTCTTAAGTAAACAGCAACGAACCAAAAAAACAAAGTAACTTTACCACCTTGCAGTTAACAGCAACTAACACTCCTTTATTGTCAGTATGAACCAAAACTGTCCTATCAGCTGGCTCCTGACCCCACGCTATTAAAGACACAACTATAGGAAATAACTGTAATAAGACTACATTTTTAGTAACACCAGCTAACTTCCAAGACTCATGCCAGGGCTCAGCAGACCACTGACCCTGGAAGAATGCTCCATAACCCCACAAACCTGACGCATCAATCATAAGACCTAATGCCTAGGAATCAACTAATTAATGTTGCCAAATACTAGACCTGTTGAAATGAATCAAAAATTCCTCCCAGACCCTCAAATCAACTTTTAAAGATTTAGATAATCTAATATGTGCAAATGCAGACTTAAAGGGAACCTGTCATCAACTTTATGCTGACCTCACTGAGGGCAGTATAAAGTAGTGACAGAAATGCTGATGTCAGCGGTGTGTCACTCATGAGCTAAAAGTAAGTGGTTGCTGAGAACCAGCATCATAATCATTGCAGCCCAGGCCTTGAAAAGAGTCAAAGCTACCTGAGACGAGTCATGGTTAATCTCTTGCACTCCCCGCCCATCTGCTGATGATTGGCAGTTCTCTCCTATAGAGAGAAAGGGAGACAAATAGGTAGAAGCCTGTCAGTCATCAGCAGATGGGCAGGGAGAGCAGGAATGTATGAATAACAATGACTCTTCTCAGGTGGCCGTGACTCTTTTCCAGGCCCAGTCTGCAATGATTGTGATGTTGGTTCTTGGCAACCACTACTTTTAACTTTTAAATGACAGACCGCTGAAATAAAATCACCTGTCACTACTTTATTCTACCATTAGTATGGGCAGCACAAAGTAGATGACAGGTTCCCTTTAACTCCCCTAGTAGCCATATAAAGCCTTCTAGAAAAAACTCTACCTATAGGGATTACTTTGGAGGCAAAAAACAAACAAACCTAATAAACTCTGTAATTCCCGCAATATAGTTTTCTTTACAGATAACATTCTTCTAAAAAGTTCCAAAAGCTTCTGAACTTTCAACCGGAAGCCGAAATTCTATTGACATGGTGTCAATTGTTATACCTAAGAATTCAATTTCACAACAAGGCAACACAGTCTTCTCTTCTGCCAAAGGAATACCCCAAAATACTTACAAACTTCTTGAAAACTATTCAACAATAACAAAAAAATTTCAGACTTAGGGGGGCCAACAAACAAAAAATCATCTAAATAATGTAACAAATTACCAGCATTAACTGAAAACATAGTAACCCAATGAACAAAAGATGAAAAAGACTCAAAATATGAACACGATAACGAATAACCTATTGGCAAACATTTATCAAAATAAAACCCTCCGTCAAATTGAAAGCCCAATTAAAACCGTCTGGTCAGATCGGCAATAGGTGAAAGGCTGACTATATCTGCCTTAGTCAGTAGACAACTTTGACCAAACCGATTGAGAAAGCTGACGGTCTCATCAAAAGAACTATAAGACTGAACATAACTCTCTATTCAATTCATTATTCAGCGACTGCTTATCAGGAAATGATAAATGATGAATTAACCTAAACTCCTTAGCAGCTTTCTTGGGAACTAAACCCAAGGGGGATAAACGAAAATCCTCAAATGGCGGATATGGAAAGGGGCCAGCCACCCTGCCCGCTAACACTTCCTTCTCAATTTTTACTCGAATAACTTCATTCAATTTAACTGAGCTAAAAATCTCAATTCACACACACCCAGGACCTTTAAAGGGAACCTGTCACCAGTTTTATGGTGTCCTAACTAAGGGCAACATAAATAAGTGACTGATTCACTTAGGAAAAAGCTGGGTCACTTTCTTTAATTGACCCAGTCAATCTGCCAACATCTTGTATTGAAAAGCTCCAGCTGATAATGATGAGTCATGAATATTCATGAGCGCCTAACTCTTCCCGCCCACCTGCTGCTGAATGACAGTTTGTTTCCATAGGAATCAGCAGCAGGTGGGCAGGGGAGTGGCTATAGCTCTGAATTAAATATACGCTGGACTCAATGGCATCATGCCGGACTCCAATCAGCTCATTAGCATGTGGCATGAGGCATCTTTGTGTGTATATTATGAGGTAACCATCTCTCACACCAGTAAGTGAATACATCTAAGGCACTTTTTAGTAGTTAATGATTGTATATAATTAGTTAGATTATAATCAAATATCCACATGACAGGTTCCCTTTAAATTTAGGTACGAAAAAGCCATTCTTGAAACCATTAAGAATTCGATAGCCAAGGGACCATGTTTTCCAACTTCACTGGAGTCAGAGCTTTTTTGAAAATCGCGACTAATAACAGCCTGCTGGGGCTCACCAACCCTTTTAAAACAGCGGAACATAGGGTGCGGACCCAAGCAAACCGAACACTCGTGCTTATATTTACAAGAATTTAACCACTTACAAGCTCATTAAAGGCAAAACATAGTCCCTTCCTAATAACATTCAGAGACAGATTGCCTTGTTGTTTATCTACCCAGCCAGGTCTCTGAGGAAGTATTAAACTCAACCATAAGCACACATCCTTAGTACACTGTCGTAACAAAGGGTGAACTGCCAATTTTTTACAAAATGTTTCATCATACTGAAAACAAGCCAAGCCGCCAAAATTACGGTACGCTTCAAGGATGGTATCAATATGCTTAAACAAACCTGAACACAATTGAGGGTACTTAGACCCCAAAATAGATGCATAGACACAAAATGACTAAAGCCAATTATTGAATGATCTGAGGAATGTCCTTTTTCTTTCTTCTTCTTTTTTCTCATCCACCTTTCTGTCCAACTTAAATACATCTTATGACGACGGGGCAATGACAAAATGTCAACATACTCCTGACACCAAATTTTTTCTTTAACGAACTGGGCAGATGAAAACCCAGAGGAGAAACTTCATATGCTAATGCTTCCTTCAAATAAGATTCTGAAACACCTGCAGTGTTAGTCAAAACTGGCCCACCCCCATCTGGGACAACCATGGTTGCCGATGAGGGATGGTCAGTCCAAACCACAGCCGGTGAAGGCACTACTGCACCTGTGCCAGAAGCCGCACACTTGGCTAGGTCAGAATAAACCTCTGACAAACCCTGCAAAAAGGAAACACTTGATAAATCATTACATTCAATGTTGGAAGGAGAAAAGCTTTCCTACATATGTTCTCACCAAGATCCTGTTCTGTCTTCAGCAGGCAGCCTGACTATCCCCTCAACACCAGGCTGTGAGATCACCTGCCTGGGAGGGGACCACCAGCGCCCACTTACTCCACTGCTTTGGTCCCTTGAAGGTGAGTAAGCCATCCTCGGCCTCTTCCTTCTTCCTGAAGTGCGCGCCGGGGCTTGTTGAGGATGAGGCCCGCCCTGCTGCTTTACTTCGTGCTGGGTACACACTCTCTGCTGAGCTCCGGCTACTGCGAAGATCTTCTGCGCCGCTCTTCCTCCTGGATCGCGCCGCCTCATCCTTCTTATGAAGATCGCAATGCAGGCCCCGTCTCCTCCATCTCCGGCGCTGCCGCAGCCAGGCAGCTGCGCAGCCACTCCTCCCTACCAACGGTATTAGCTCTTTTGATGATCTGGCTAAGCAGTTCTTCCATGGCGCTCCACTTCTACTGCCGCTGGAACCGAGTTGACCGCCAATCATCTGCGCTCTTCCGCCGCCGCTACTGTCTCCTCTGCCACCGCCACTTCACACCGCAGGGAATGGACGTTCTTCTTGCTTGATCTTCAGGCGCAGACAGCACACCCCAGGGTGAGTGCCTCCATAAATACACCAAATTCCTGCCGAAAATGCAGCTTCTCCAATTACAGAACTAGTTAAAAATAGCCCACTGCCCAGCAACTGGACAGCAACCAGCTTGACCAATCAAAAGGCTGTCCTGTTTGCCGGCTAACTTGAACACCTGAGGAGAAATTAGAGAAAACAGAAAAAAGGGGGGTGGGGGGGGAGAAAACACCACATAACTGTGTCTCAATGACACCATGAGGGGCGAAATGCCGTTTTTTCGGCCCCTGTCATTAGTAAGTGCCTTATATTAACTTTCTCTACATGATAAATGCCATTTGCTGAAGTGACACAACCCTTTTGCTTACATTATACTTCTATTTATTAATCTTACCTGACTTTTGATATGCTATTGTATATGTAACCACGTAGCATATATCAGTCTGTGGAGATTGTTGCTCCCCTCAGCTTCAGGTCTCCAAAGAGGCTTTATAGCCCAAAGTGGCCACACCCACACAGACACACACAGTAAAGGGAATTAACCCTTCCAACACCAACCAGGGAAGTAAAACCACTTAAAGGGGAATACACAAACACACTGGAGCTGTTACCGCCGGCAACGACATGTGTGGCAACCATGTCCTGGGAGTCAGCCAAAAGGCTGAGACACTGCCACCACATGTACAATAAAGAACACATTGCCACGGGCAGCCACCAGTGAAGGGAAGTGTCACAGTGCACACACCTAAAGCTCGTGCACACCAAACACATAAAAGGCACACCTACAAAGACAGGTAGCCAGGTACAACCGCATACACAAACAGCAAGCTTCCACATAAAAATGTTGTCAGTGGCAACCACAGGTGAGGCAACATACTTTAGCCCTCACCTGTGATTGACAACACAACCAAGACCGCAGATGACGTCACATCTACACCCGGCGCAGGCGCATTGAGGATGGAGCGGCCGCCTCTCAGTGCGCCTGCACCGATTGAAGACAGGTACGGCGCAGGCGCGAGATTTGGAATTCAAACAGGGCCAGCAGAGAACGATTCCGTTCCCTGGCCCTGTCAATCACAATGCGGAGGGGGCGTCATTAGGATCGGAGGATGCGGCTGCTACCAACAAGTAGCCACCCTACTTGCTGGTAGCAAGGTAATTTACATATTTTAAAAATACCTTTTTATCAAATTCTACTGAAGCAAAATGATTATTTAGCTTATGTATGCAGAGATCGCAGTATAGGGATTATTAGTAAACAAAAAAAAAAAAACGGTTTAGTGGGCTTACAGAAGCCCTTTAAGCATTGCATCTGATTTTATTTTGATTTTTATTGTGGATTTTATTTTATATTTTACACGTGTTTATGTTGATTGTGATTTAATTAAATTGTATTCATACATTTTATTGGATTATTGTGGTCCAAGTGTAGTGTGCTCCCCCATAACTTTGGTTTCAAATTGATTACTTATTCATTAAAGCATGAACACGTTCTTTGGAAGCTGGATTCCCTTCTTCATTGAAATGAATGGCTCCGTATACGGTCCGCAAAAAAACCGACATGGACACAGAAAAAATATACGTTCGTGTGTATGAGGCCTAACTGCAAGGTTACAAACCAACTCCGGCATTAACTTTATGATATGCATTTCCATGACCAACTAGCTGCATGCAAGTCCTACATGAACAAGCACAATGCTAAGCATAGGATGGAGTGGTCTAAAGCCTAACATCGCTGGACTCTGGAGCAGTGGAAACGTGGAGTGACAAATCACACTTCTCTATCTGGCACACTGGCGGATCCAGGGGGGGCAACGAGGCAATTGCCCCCCCTTCCCCCGAGCTGCTCAGAAGTGGGGGCGGCAGGGCACATCTCCATAGTCATCTGTATCGCTGTCCTCAGGATGGGGGGGCTCTTATTCCTGGCACGTGATGGGGGGCTCTTATCACTGGCACGTGATGGGGGGGCTCTTATCACTGGCACATAATGAGGGGGCTTTTATTACTGGCACATGATGGGGGGCTCTTATTACTGGGGGCACTATCTACTATATCTACTAAGAAGGGTATTTTATACTTGCAAATTATGGGGGACACTGAGGACATCTACTGGGGCACTATATTTGGGGAATTTTATACTGGTACATTATGGGGGGCACTAGGAGGAAGGGGGGAGAGGAGCACTATGGGGGCATTTATTGGGGCACTATACAGGGAGTACAGAATTATTAGGCAAGTTGTATTTTTGAGGATTAATTTTATTATTGAACAACAACCATGTTCTCAATGAACCCAAAAAACTCATTAATATCAAAGCTGAATATTTTTGGAAGTAGTTTTTAGTTTGTTTTTAGTTTTAGCTATTTTAGGGGGATATCTGTGTGTGCAGGTGACTATTACTGTGCATAATTATTAGGCAACTTAACAAAAAACAAATATATACCCATTTCAATTATTTATTTTTACCAGTGAGACCAATATAACATCTCAACATTCACAAATATACATTTCTGACATTCAAAAACAAAACAAAAACAAATCAGTGACCAATATAGCCACCTTTCTTTGCAAGGACACTCAAAAGCCTGCCATCCATGGATTCTGTCAGTGTTTTGATCTGTTCACCATCAACATTGCGTGCAGCAGCAACCACAGCCTCCCTGTCATGGAACCATGAACCAGACGTACAACAAGAGATAAGTGGAAATAAGAAGGCTTTATTGAAAATCAAGCTGTCAGGCAAAAGTCCAAACGGATGGCTAAACCGAAGCAGGGTCTTGCGAAGCCAGAGGTCAGGAACCAGAAGGGTAGTCAGACGAAGCCTGGATCAGGAACCAGCAGGGTAGTCAGACGAAGCCAGGATCAGGAACCAGAAGCAGCAGCAGTCTTAGAAGCATGTGAACACAGGAGGACCAAGCAAGGAACTGAAGCCACAGACCTCCTATATATATGAGCTAGGCATCCAGCTCCTCCCAGTGGGAAGGAGAAGCCGCAGGGTGGGAGGCTACAAGAAACCCAGAAACCAAGATGGCCGCCAGCACATGTCAAACGAAGGAGAACAGCAAGAAGGTAAGACCATGACAGTACCTCCCCCTCAAGGGCCCCTCCTCCGCGGAGTAACGAACGGTTTCTGAGGGAAGCGTGCGTGGAAGGCTCGGAGCAAGGCAGGAGCATGGACATCTGCGGAGGGAACCCAGGAACGCTCCTCTGGACCATAACCATGCCAATGGACCAAAAACTGCACCCGACCGCGGACCAGGCGTGAGTCCAGGATATTGCTCACCTCATACTCCTCACGATTGCCCACTTGGACCGGACGAGGCCGAGGAACCGAGGAAGTGAAACGATTACACACCAGTGGCTTCAACAGGGAGACATGAAACACGTTGGAGATCCGCATGCCAGGAGGAAGCGCAAGGGCATAGGCTACCGGGTTTACCCTGCGAAGCACTCGGAAGGGACCAACAAAGCGAGGCGCCAGCTTGGGAGTGGGCACTCGAAGGTTGAGGTTGCGGGTGGACAACCATACGCGGTCTCCGACCTGGTAGGAAGGAGCGGGCGCTCGTCTGCGATCAGCCTGGAGTCTCTGGCGCCGCGCAGAGACCTCAAGGGACCTCTGGATCTGTACCCAAGAAGCACGTAGGACGGAAAGGTGATCCTCCACAGCCGGAATATCCTGGGGAGAGAATACCTCCGGTAACACGGCAGGTTGGAACCCATAATTGGCCATGAAGGGAGACGTCCCAGAGGAAGAGTTCACCGCCGTGTTCCTGGCAAACTCAGCCCAAGGCAGGAGGTCAACCCAATTGTCTTGGTGATCGGAGACATAGCAACGAAGGAATTGCTCCAAGGCCTGATTGGACTGAGGGTGGTAGGCCGAGGAGAAAGAGAGATGAATCCCCAACTGGGAGCAAAAGGCGCACCAGAACCTGGACACAAACTGACTCCCCCGATCCGACACAATCTCCTTGGGCAAACCGTGCAACCGGAAGACCTCCCTGGCAAAAATCGTGGCCAACTCTTGTGCAGAGGGTAACTTCTTGAGAGGAACACAGTGGCACATTTTGGAAAACCGATCCACAATCATGAGAATGACCGTATGGCCTCGGGATGCAGGGAGGTCCACAATGAAATCCATCCCCAGGTGTGACCATGGACGCTCCCCGGTGGCTATGGGTTGCAAAAGGCCCAACGGAAGGTGCCGAGGGGACTTACTCTGGGCACAAACGGAGCATGCCGCTACATATGCGGCGATGTCGGAACGTAGAGAAGGCCACCAGAACAGACGTGAAACAGCCCAGGACAGCTGATTCTTTCCAGGATGCCCCGCGGCCTTGGAGTTATGGTAGGTTCGCAACAACCGAGTGCGCAACTCCTCAGGCACAAAACATCTGCCGTTGGGTCTCCCAGAGGGAGCACCAGATTGAGCCGCCAAAATCTGCTCACCCAGGGGAGAGGTCAGGCTGGTGCGAATGGCGGCCAGGATCTGATTCGGAGGTATGACCGAAGTCGGAATCGACTCCTCCCCGGACAGCTCGGAGTACTGCCGTGATAAGGCATCCGCTCTGATGTTCTTGGAACCGGGTAGGTAGGAGACCACGTAATTAAAACGTGACAAGAACAGAGCCCATCTGGCCTGACGTGGTGTCAATCTCTTGGCCTCAGAGAGGTAGGTCAGATTCTTGTGGTCCGTCAGGATGAGAACCGGAACCACCGAGCCCTCGAGCAAGTGCCTCCATTCTTTAAGGGCCTGCACGATGGCCAATAACTCCCTGTCACCAATCTGATAGTTGCGCTCCGCGGAAGACAGTTTCCGGGAGTAAAACCCACAAGGAAGCAGAGGACCCTCTGGTGTTCTACGCTGAGACAGAAGGGCGCCTACTCCCGTCTCAGACGCGTCCACCTCGAGGACAAAAGGCAACCCAGGGTTGGGATGCGACAGAATCGGAGCCGACACAAAGGCGGACTTTAGAGCCTCAAAAGCTCGGATGGCCTCGAGCGGCCAGACCTGGGGATTACTGCCCTTCCTGGTCAGATCCGTGAGAGGCTTGGCTAGCATGGAAAAGTCCCTGATGAACTTCCGATAATAATTGGCGAAGCCCAAAAAGCGCTGCAGGGCATGAAGACCACTGGGCTGGGGCCACTGTAAGACAGCCGAAACCTTCTCAGGATCCATGGAGAACCCCTCAGCGGAAATGATGTAACCTAAGAAGGTTACCTGGGATCGGTGAAATTCGCATTTCTCAAGCTTACCGAACAGCTTGTTCTCTCGTAACCGTTGCAACACTCGTCTGACATCCAGAATGTGGGCCTCCATGGATTCAGAATATACCAAGATGTCATCCAAATAGACCACCACACACTGCTGCAACAGGTCACGGAAAACATCGTTGATGAATTCCTGGAAGACTGCGGGCGCATTGCACAACCCAAAGGGCATAACCAAGGATTCATAATGACCGGTCCTGGTGTTAAACGCGGTCTTCCACTCATCGCCCGCCTTGATCCTTACCAGGTTATATGCCGCCCTCAGGTCGAGTTTGGTAAAGACCGTGGCCCCTTTGAGGCGATCGAACAGCTCGGAAATCAAGGGTATCGGGTAAGCGTTCTTGATCGTGATGCGATTGAGACCCCTGTAATCGATGCAAGGCCTCAACTCACCGCCCTTCTTTTTCACAAAGAAAAATCCAGCCCCTGCCGGGGACGAGGATTTGCGAATGTGTCCGCGTGAAAGTGCCTCCCTCAAGTACTCCTCCATGGCCTCATTCTCCGCTACCGACAGTGGATAGACCTTGCCACGAGGAGGAACGGCACCAGATTGTAACTCTATGGCACAATCGTATGGGCGGTGCGGAGGTAGGGCAACCGCACGCACCTTATCGAATACATCCCGGTACTCCTCGTATTCAGGAGGCAACAGAGAGTCCGAGGAAGTACACAGCAACTTGACAGACCCATGGATGCAACTAGCCCCACACTGCGGTGACCACGAGAGGATCTCGGCCGATCTCCAATCGAAAGTCGGATTATGCTTCTGGAGCCAGGGGTACCCCAAGACCACCGAGTAGTGTGGAGACAAAATAACCTGGAGACAGACCGACTCTCTGTGAACGGCACCAATGGCCATCCCCACTGGAAGGGTCTCATGAGTCACGTGTGGCGGCAGAAGGGGTCTGCCGTCTATCGCCTCAAGAGCCAGTGGGGAACCTCGAGGCTGCAGAGGAATGGAATTGGCGGCAGCGAACACACTATCAATGAACAAACCACCAGCACCAGAGTCCACCAACGCCTGGGTCGTCACCGAGCCCCCGACCCAGGAGAGGACAACAGTAATCAGTGGTTTGTCAATACGGGAAACCGGGGACGAGGAGACTCCACCCAAGATCTGCCCCCGACAGGATCTCAGGTGCGAGCGTTTCCCGGACGGTTCGGGCATGCCAACCGAAAATGCCCACCGAGACCACAGTACATGCATCGGCCCTCGCGTCTCCGGAGTACCCTCTCCCCCTCGGACAGGCGAGCAAACCCCAGCTGCATGGGTTCACCCCCAGACAAGTCATCCCCAGGAGGCGTGGGAGGAGAGGGAGGCACGGGTGGGACAGCAAACGTAGGCGCCAATCTGTTAGAAGACCTCCGCAGGCTCTCCTTAAAGGAAGGTCTCTCCCTGAGTCTGGTGTCAATCAAAATCAGGAAATAAATAAGAGACTCGAGCTCCACTGGTAGGTCCTTAGCTGCAACCTCATCCTTCAAGACATCCGAGAGACCATGAGAGAAAGCAGCGACCAGAGCCTCATTATTCCAGCCCACCTCTGCTGCCAGGGTACGAAACTCAATGGCGTATTCAGCTACGGATCGTGAACCCTGTCTGATGGACATAAGGAGCTTCGCAGCAGAGGCAGCACGAGCCGGCACATCGAATACCTTCCGAAGAGAAGCAACAAAACCGGAAAACTCGGCAACCACCGGATTGTTGTTCTCCCATAAAGGGCTGGCCCAGGCCAAGGCCTTGTCCGAGAGCAGCGAGATCAAGAAGCCCACCTTTGATCTCTCAGTAGGAAAGGCATGTGGCAGCAACTCGAAATAAATGCCCACCTGGTTAAGGAAACCTCGGCACTGAGTTGGCTCTCCCCCAAAGCGCTGTGGAAGGGGGGCAGAACCGATCATACCCCGAAACACCGCAGGCGCAGCAACAGGTGTCGGGGTAGACTCTGGCGCAACAACCGGAGCGGCAGTAGGAGCGGGCCCAGGAGCGACAACCGACCCATCGGCAACGGAAGCTAAATGAGCCGTGCGTTCAAGCAGGGTTTGCAACGCCACAGCGAACTGACCCAACAGGTGATCCTGCTGATCAAGTCTGGCAACCAGCGTAGGTAGCGAGGATGGCCCTGTACCGTCAGAATTCATGGCTTGGTCCTAATGTCATGGAACCATGAACCAGACGTACAACAAGAGATAAGTGGAAATAAGAAGGCTTTATTGAAAATCAAGCTGTCAGGCAAAAGTCCAAACGGATGGCTAAACCGAAGCAGGGTCTTGCGAAGCCAGAGGTCAGGAACCAGAAGGGTAGTCAGACGAAGCCTGGATCAGGAACCAGCAGGGTAGTCAGACGAAGCCAGGATCAGGAACCAGAAGCAGCAGCAGTCTTAGAAGCATGTGAACACAGGAGGACCAAGCAAGGAACTGAAGCCACAGACCTCCTATATATATGAGCTAGGCATCCAGCTCCTCCCAGTGGGAAGGAGAAGCCGCAGGGTGGGAGGCTACAAGAAACCCAGAAACCAAGATGGCCGCCAGCACATGTCAAACGAAGGAGAACAGCAAGAAGGTAAGACCATGACACTCCCAGACACTGTTCAGAGAGGTGTACTGTTTTCCCTCCTTGTAAATCTCACATTTGATGATGGACCACAGGTTCTCAATGGGGTTCAGATCAGGTGAACAAGGAGGCCATGTCATTAGATTTTCTTCTTTTATACCCTTTCTTGCCAGCCACGTTGTGGAGTACTTGGACGCGTGTGATGGAGCATTGTCCTGCATGAAAATCATGTTTTTCTTACCTTGCAGACTTCTTCCTGTACCACTGCTTGAAGAAGGTGTCTTCCAGAAACTGGCAGTAGGACTGGGAGTTGAGCTTGACTCCATCCTCAACCCAAAAAGGCCCCACAAGCTCATCTTTGATGATACCAGCCCAAACCAGTACTCCACCTCCACCTTGCTGGCGTCTGTGTCGGACTGGAGCTCTCTGCCCTTTACCAATCCAGCCATCTGGCCCATCAAGACTCACTCTCATTTCATCAGTCCATAAAACCTTAGAAAAATCAGTCTTGAGATATTTCTTGGCCCAGTCTTGACGTTTCAGCTTGTGTGTCTTGTTCAGTGGTGGTCGTCTTTCAGCCTTTCTTACCTTGGCCATGTCTCTGAGTATTGCACACCTTGTGCTTTTGGGCACTCCAGTGATGCTGCAGCTCTGAAATATGGCCAAACTGGTGGCAAGTGGCATCTTGGCAGCTGCACGCTTGACTTTTCTCAGTTCATGGGCAGTTATTTTGCGCCTTGGTTTTTCCACACGCCTAATAATTATGCACACCTGATATAGGGTGTTGATATCATTAGACCACACCCTTTCTCATTACAGAGATGCACATCACCTAATATGCTTAATTGGTAGTAGGCTTTCGAGCCTATACAGCTTGGAGTAAGACAACATGCATAAAGAGGATGATGTGGTCAAAATACTCATTTGCCTAATAATTCTGCACGTAGTGTATAGGGGTATTTTATACTGGCACATTATAGGGGCGCTATGGGGACATTAACTCAACTGGGGGCATTACAAAGGGGGTATTTTTTGCACTGTCACATTATAAGGCCTCATGCACACGACCGTTGTGTGCATCCGTGGCCGTTGATCCATTTTCCGTGATTTTCTGCGGACCCATTGTTTTCCAATGGGTCCGTTTTATAATCAGAAAATGCTCCGTTTGTCATCCGCGACCGTGATCCGTGGTTCCTGTCCGTCCAAAAAATATGACCTGTCCTATTTTTTTCACGGATAACGGTTCGCGGACCCATTCAAGTCAATGGGTCCGTGAAAAATGCGGATGCACCTTTTAAGCCTTCCGTGTGTCATCCGCGTCCGTTTTTTTATGCGGATTTGTTGCCTGGAAACCTGTCTCCAAGTCCTTTGGGCAATAAAAAAAAATAATATAAGACAGGGAGTTGAAAGTAGTCGATTGGAAAGCCTTGTTTGTGCGGTGATTTGCCACAGACATATTTTTTATCTGTCTGATTTTGTCAAGATCACTGTGCCACTTAAAAAATGCCCAAATGGAATGTGGACAAACTTATTTCTTTGGTCCAAGAAAGGCCCGAGCTATGGGACACACGGCCCCCTGCGTATCAGGACCGTGTGCGGAAGGAAATTTCTTGGGAGAAAGTGGCCCGTCGCCTCAAGCCACGCGACTGGGAGAAAGCGGATAACCGAGGTCGTGCAGAACTAGGTACGTGCAAGTAATGTCGCTATCATGTCCCTTTGGAGGCAAGGCTTAATTGTGTATTGCAGGGATGCTCAACATGTGGCCCTCCAGCTGTTGTTAAACAACAACTCCCACCATGACCTGCTGTACCTGAAGGCCTGCTGGGAGTTGTCATTTTGCAACAGCTGAAGGGACACACGTTGAGCATCCCTGCTCTAGTGGTATGTACATGTAGGGGCCTAGCTGTAGGGGAAGCAGGTGAAGCAGCTACATTTTGTCCATGAGCCTGAAATGGCCTATCCGGGAGGAGGAGGTGGAGGATTAAAATACTTTGTCAGGGACCCCTCCACAGTGTATGTACATTTATATATACAGTAACAGTATAGATAATATATAAAAATGTAGAAACTGCGCCCTGAGAAAAGAGAGTGCTCATTACTAGCCACAGGACTTGAGGCGGCTTGTAAGGAAGGTGTTGCAAACAAATTACTGTGGTAGGGGGGCCTCCTTTAACATTTGTGATTGTGGCCAGTCATTTCTCAGTACGCCACTGTGTCTATGTTTTATACAATTTCCATGTACTATTTTACACGCCACACCATGTTTTAATGTCTGTTCCAACCTTACCTACTGGCCACCGTTGTAATGTATACCGTGCCTTTTTTTTTGGGCAAGTTTGGACACATGTGCCATGTTGGACAAGATCTTTAAACATCTCTCTATTTCCAGTATCAGGAAATAGTTTTTTTTAAAGTCAATCTCCCCAAAAATTCGGCCTTCCAGTAATTGACAACCATTATCTTACACCCACAACTGCCAGACTGCACTCTGTTTTGGCTTTTTTTTATTTTTTATTTTTAAAAGAACACATTTTTCTTTTTAAAGGAAACCTGTCACCATGATTTTGTGCATAGAGCTGGGGACATGGGCTGCTAGATGGCCACTAGCACATTTGCAGTACCCAGGTCCCATAGCTCTCTGCGCTTTTATTGTGTTAAAAAACAGTTTTGATCGCTATGCAAATTACCTGATATGAGTCCTGTAGCCGGAGATGAGTCAAGCGGAAAGGAGCCCAGCACCGCCCCGCGTCCTCCGAATCTCCTCCTTGCTGGCTGACGTCACAGAGCTGGAGTGCCGAAATCTCGCGATGCGCGAGCTAGCGCATGCGCAGTGTCGGCATCATGTTTATTCCCTGTACTGGCATCAGCACAGGGATCGAACTACGCATGCGCTAGCTCGCGCATCGCGAGATTTCGTGGCTCCAGCTCTGTGACGTCAGCCAGCAAGGAGGAGATTCGGAGGAGGCGGGGCGGTGCTGGGCTCCTTTCCGCTTGACTCATCTACGGCTACAGGACTCATATCAGGTAATTTGCATATCGATCAAAACTGTTTTTTAACACAATAAAAGCGCAGAGAGCTATGGGACCTGGGTACTGCAGATGTGCTAGTGGCCATCTAGCAGCCCATGTCCCCAGCTCTATGCGCAAAATCATGGTGACAGGTTTCCTTTAAGTCCAAATTTGGGGAAAGCAAATATTATATAACTTTTGATGTTTGTTTTCACAGTTAAAAATTTAAAGGTACGGTGGAATAGCTGCAGGGACCAGTTCCGGAGGGAGCTTAACGAAAAGGCCGCAGTGGAGATGGGTCTTCAAAAAAAAGGCCATACATTTACACTGAGCAACTCAGTTTTCTTCGTCCGGTGATGGAGTTGAGGCCGTAAGTCTTCTTTATTTAGTAATCAATGCATTTTTACGGAATATATGTCATTGCACACAATGCAAATATATATATGTATTATACCTTTAGTCCAAGTGTGTGATGCTATCTATGATGTTGCTGGAGTATTTCAGACTTGTTGGTGGTGCTTTTAGACAGGATGGCCTGAGCCACCAATGTATCCTCAAAATTTGTCGGAAATCTCACTTCACCTTTGTTGAAACTCCTTTTTTGAGTTAAATTTCAAAATGATGCATACACATTGTTGGTATTTATTTTTACGAACTTTTTCAAAGCTATTTACTTAGCTCTTCAAATGTGGCCATATTGATAGGATATGCAGCTATTGTCTTTCCGGTCCACGTCTGTCCGCTGGAAGTTGCACATAAATTTCAAGCATAGCCATGACAGAGAAGGAGGACACATTGCTCTTGCGCAACATCCCTCTGTTATTTTCAATAGGGATGCCTAAAATAGCTGTGTGCATGTTCCGATAATAGCATCTGGCCCGTATAAATTTCAATTTACAATCTCCCAAAAATTTACCAATAATAAGGGAATGTCATTACACCCTTGGAACTCAAACCAGGGTTGCTCTCCCAGCATTATTCTTGTTTTTAGAACAATATAAGTCCATCATGGCCCTTGTGGATGAAGATTAAATGACGTCAGGCACATCCATACTGCGGCACTCAGGCAGCGTTAAAACTACAACTCCCAGCATGTCTGGAGTGTTTCCAGCTATTAGGACATGCTTGGAGTAACATTTTATAAAAATATGGAGGCACATTGCTTGAGTAGGGCCAGTCTAGAAGGCCAGAAAATCTTCAGTTGGCTAACTCCAAACCTGCAAGTTTATAATCAGGCTACCAACCAACACCCCTAATTTTTGGGGCATAAAACTTATGCTATTGACACACTGTACATATCATAAAAACATAAATGGTTAATTTATGCCATGTGTCCTTTTTTGGAATTTGTTGAATTTTTAGTTTCTACAACCTTTTTGGATATATGTTACATGGCCTTATATATAGTAGCCATTTAATCGGATGTTGTATATTTGTTTTCAAATTTAAAAATACATAAATCTACAACAAAAAAATTGAATTCTATCTACAGTACTGTGGACAATCTAGAGGACACAGACGAATCAGATTTGGGGGGTGAAGAAACGCCTGTGGTTTTTTCACCTGAATCAAGCCCGCAACGATCTCCAGCTGTGGAAGCAACTGAACCACCCATGGCAACGAGTGGCGGGGAACCCGAAAGGCCCCAAACTTCTCAACAGCCCAGGAGGAGGAGGAATGTCCGTCAGTCTTCCTCTGAGCTAGTAACTCGGGAAATGATAGATGCCCAAGTTATCGAGTTCCTGGCTCAGAGGAGGACTGATGGACAAGAAGAAATCATGCTAAGGGGGCTTGCGCCAGTGATGAGGCAGGTACCCCAACCAAGCCATCAACAATGTTTTGCGTCCCTAGCACTGGTTCTAAAAATGTACTCGCTCCCATACCAGGGAGACTATTATATTATTTGATATATTATTTGAGATTAATCAGTTGCTGCAAAAAACTTGATGGCTTCAACTCAGCAGCCTACCTCCTTTCATCAGGCTCAACATCCAAGCCATGGTCCTCCTTCTGCCGGACCTACTTTCCAGTGGTCACAAGACCGAAACCCTCCCCTTGCCCAGTCCTTGAATGTGGGTATGTTTTCAGCTGGTACACCCCAACCGGCCCAGGTACGGTCGGGATCTTCGTACGCCCCTGGCTCTTTTACTAGAGACTTATTTGATTTGTCATTTTTTTTTTTTTTTGTTTGTCTGCAGCATTGTTTTGCATTTTGAATAATCTTTAAAAAAAAAATAGATGTTTTATTGTTTTACAGTAAAAAAAAATTACAAAAATGCAAGTGGCTTATGTTTTTAAAATTATACAACACATTGGAACACTTCTACCAGTTTTAGTCACAACAGATAAACACCCAAAATTTGAAGTAAGCACACTTTATTAGGCTACATAATTGGTTCAAAAATTAAATATTAAAGAGGTATTAGAAGGTTTTTGGATTCATATTTAAAAATCCTACAACATGATGTTAAAATTAGTCCAACATAAGAATAATTTGAAAAAAGAATATGGATTTTTAAATTTGTAATCCACAAACCTCAGCCCGCAAGCCCGCGTCAAGGGTCCTCAGTGTTTTGCGAGTCCCTACACTCAACTACCACAGTAAATTTTTAGAAACTATCTACAAAATAATAAACAACTAAAGAGGCCAGAAGATTTCAAAAACTGCCACGAATAGCGTTCCTCTGCCATGGCAAGGACCCCTCTGGGCTGGAAAAGTAGTCTGCATAGAGTTCCCGAACTGCAAGACCAGCAGTCCCAGGTCGCCTATGCGAAATTGGCGCATACAACAAAAGCATACTTGGAACCAGGGGCGTAGCTATAGGGGGTGCAGAGGTAGCAGTCGCTATCGGGCCCAGGAGCCTGAGGGGGCCCAAAGACCATTGTGCCATATAAGACACTGGCATTATAGAAAGTGCATACTGGTCAATTTACACCTCTGGCTGGAGGAAAGGGGTTAGGTTAAGAATTTGGCATGGGGGTGCCCTTTCAATGTTTGCCTCAGGCAGCAGGAAGGCTATGTGCTTCCCTGCCCCTTGCCAATAAGCACTGAGGGAAGGGGGGCCCAAGCTGAACTCTTGCACCAGGGCCCATGAGCTTTTAGCTACGCCCCTGCTTGGAACATAGACAATTGCAATGCGTACAGAGATGTCATGTTATACTGCAGTACATGTATTAATCTTAACAGAAGGTGCCCACATAACACGGTTTTGGTCCATGAAAGTTTGTTGTACTTAGTTGAGAACTTGTGATGTAGGAACATCTGAACTTAATGAAAGTAGGGAGTTGGAAGAGGTAAGGAAAGGAAGGTGGGTTAAGTGAGGATTGAAAAACAGGGGGGGGAGAGAGATAAGAGGTCTTAGTAAGCAAGGCCCTCCTGAACAGGATATCCACTGCTAATTTATGCGGAGAAAGCTAACAAAACCACAAGTCTATTGTACATTGCAGTTTATGTTAATTTTCATGATAAGTGAACAAAGGGCAGAAGACTTTCTTAATACTCCTTTCAGCTGGAGTTTAAATAGACTCTGGGGCTGAGAGTCTAAATGATAACCATAGTCTCCATATCCTCAAGTGACTCTCATGCTGTCTGGTCTCCCAACTCGCCCAATCGGCATATCTGGTCAACCTTAGTTATCCAGTATGAGATTGTCAGAGGGTCTTCGCTGAGCCATCTCTGTGGTATAAGTAGCCTCGCCGCCTGTATTAGGTGAATGGCTAAATTCCCCTTAGAGGGAGACAGGGCTGGTGTGGGAAGCCAGAGAAGCACCAATTCTGGAGACAGCAGAATAGAGGTGTTCATTACCTTGTTGATTATATCTGATTATTCTCTCCCAGAATGGGCGAATTTTTGGACAGGACCAGAAGATATGTGTCTGTGTGCCTGAATCTTCTTTACATCTCCAGCACTGGTCTGTGCTGCTGAGCCCCTTCAGAAACAGTTGCTTGGGGGTTTGGTACCATTGCGTAAGTACTTTATGAGTGTTCTTGTACCCTAACACATCGCAACAAGCCATGAGAGTGTGCATGTATGCGGAGAATATCAGTTTCAGTAAACTCTGTATCTAATTTGGTTGCCCATGTCCTCAGGTATTGCGGCATCCCTATAGGATTTGAGGTATTCAATGCGAGATATAACAGTGAAATTAACTTACGTGCGGGGTCTCTAAGTTCAGCAATTTTTCAAACAATGTCAGTTCTACTGTATGTTTTTTGTTGTCCAACAATGGTTTACTAATGGAGTTGAACTCTATGGAGTCCATAAAGTTGCCAGCTGTTAAGATGCGGTTTAATCGGTGTTGTTTAGGAAGAGCGCCTAATGCTCCAGCCAGAAATTCAGTTGTAGTGTATTTATGCCATGCCGGAGATATGTGTTCTGCCTTAGGTCTGACTAAGAATGGTGTGAGTTCTGCTGGCATAGTTGGGGATGGGACATGGAGTAAGCACTGGTCTTTGTTTAATTGCCTAATAACAGAGACTGTGCCTCTGAGTAAAACATGAGAATGTAGTGATGTAGAGTTCAACCCCCACAATCCAGCTCTCTGCACCCTGGTGAGTTGGGAAATCTCTAGGTCACTGCCTGTAGCCATCTTTTCAGGTGGATGGCTTTATGATACAGATGGACATCAGGGAGGGCCATACCACCCTGATTTTTCCTTAGTACCAAGCTACGGTGTGCTGTTCTGGCAGAATCTGCATTACATATAAAATCTTAGGCATAATAAATGCTTTCAATAGGTTTTTCCGGCCCATCCATGAGTTGTTGTTGAACTTCTATCAGTAATGGTGCGTAATTCAGTTGGAATAGTCTATCTAAGTTAGAGGGGATCTTAATACCCAAATAAGATAGATGGGGTGTTTGCCAAATAAATGGGGTCATAGACTTGAGGAGGGGGATCAATTTTGGTGGAGCTGAGATATTCATGGCTTCAGATTTTCAATAGTTTACTTTGAAATTAGAGACCCTTCCATACTGATCAAAAAGAGATAACAGATGCGGGAAGGCCTCGACCTGGTTGGAGACCATAACCAGTAGGTCATGAGTAAGGGCTAAAATTGAATTGTGCCCGAAACATGTAGACCTGCTTTCTTGTACCTGGATTTTATACCTATGTGATTATTGAATAAAAGCCTTTGGATTACCACAACTACAAGCTGGACAAAACCCTTTTTTCTTCATAACCAGTAGGTCATTGTCATGGAACCATGAACCAGACGTACAACAAGAGATGAGTGGAAATAAGAAGGCTTTATTGAAAATAAAGCTGTAAGGCAAAAGTCCAAACGGATGGCTAAACCGAAGCAGGGTCTTGCGAAACCAGAGATCAGGAACCAGAAGGGTAGTCAGATGAAGCCAGGATCAGGAACCAACAGGGTAGTCAGACGAAGCCAGGATCAGGAATCAGCAGGGTAGTCAGACGAAGCCAGGATCAGGAACCAGAAGCAGCAGCAGTCTTAGAAGCATGTGAGCACAGGAGGACCAAGCAGGGAACTGAAGCCACAGACCTCCTATATATATGAGCTAGGCATCCAGCTCCTCCCAGTGGGAAGGAGGAGCCGCAGGGTGGGAGGCTACAAGAAACCCAGAAACCAAGATGGCCGCCAGCACATGTCAAACGAAGGAGAACAGCAAGGAGGTAAGACCATGACAGTACCTCCCCCTCAAGGGCCCCTCCTCCGCGGAGTAAGGAACGGTTTCTGAGGGAAGCGTGCGTGGAAGGCTCGGAGCAAGGCAGGAGCATGGACATCTGCGGAGGGAACCCAGGAACGCTCCTCTGGACCATAACCACGCCAATGGACCAAACACTGCACCCGGCCGCGGACCAGGCGTGAGTCCAGGATATTGCTCACCTCATACTCCTCACGATTGCCCACTTGGACCGGACGAGGCCGAGGAATCGAGGAAGTGAAACGATTACACACCAGTGGCTTCAAGAGGGAGACATGAAACACGTTGGAGATCCGCATGCCAGGAGGAAGCGCAAGGGCATAGGCTACCGGGTTTACCCTGCGAAGCACTCGGAAGGGACCAACAAAGCGAGGCGCCAGCTTGGGAGTGGGCACTCGAAGGTTGAGGTTGCGGGTGGACAACCATACGCGGTCTCCGACCTGGTAGGAAGGAGCGGGCGCTCGTCTGCGATCAGCCTGGAGTCTCTGGCGCTGCGCAGAGACCTCAAGGGACCTCTGGATCTGTACCCAAGAAGCACGTAGGACGGAAAGGTGATCCTCCACAGCCGGAATATCCTGGGGAGAGAATACCTCCGGTAACACGGCAGGTTGGAACCCATAATTGGCCATGAAGGGAGACGTCCCAGAGGAAGAGTTCACCGCCGTGTTCCTGGCAAACTCAGCCCAAGGCAGGAGGTCAACCCAATTGTCTTGGTGATCGGAGACATAGCAACGAAGGAATTGCTCCAAGGCCTGATTGGATCGTTCTGCGGCCCCATTGGACTGAGGGTGGTAGGCCGATGAGAAAGAGAGATGAATCCCCAACTGGGAGCAAAAGGCGCGCCAGAACCTGGACACAAACTGACTCCCCCGATCCGACACAATCTCCTTGGGCAAACCGTGCAACCGGAAGACCTCCCTGGCAAAAATCGAGGCCAACTCTTGTGCAGAGGGTAACTTCTTGAGAGGTACACAGTGGCACATTTTGGAAAACCGATCCACTATCATGAGAATGACCGTATGGCCTCGGGATGCAGGGAGGTCCACAATGAAATCCATCCCCAGGTGTGACCATGGACGCTCCCCGGTGGCTATGGGTTGCAAAAGGCCCAACGGAAGGTGCCGAGGGGACTTACTCTGGGCACAAACGGAGCATGCCGCTACATATGCGGCGATGTCGGAACGTAGAGAAGGCCACCAGAACAGACGTGAAACAGCCCAGGACAGCTGATTCTTTCCAGGATGCCCCGCGGCCTTGGAGTTATGGTAGGTTCGCAACAACCGAGTGCGCAACTCCTCAGGCACAAAACACCTGCCGTTGGGTCTCCCAGAGGGAGCACCAGATTGAGCCGCCAAAATCTGCTCACCCAGGGGAGAGGTCAGGCTGGTGCGAATGGCGGCCAGGATCTGATTCGGAGGTATGACCGAAGTCGGAATCGACTCCTCCCCGGACAGCTCGGAGTACTGCCGTGATAAGGCATCCGCTCTGATGTTCTTGGAACCGGGTAGGTAGGAGACCACGTAATTAAAACGTGACAAGAACAGAGCCCATCTGGCCTGACGTGGTGTCAATCTCTTGGCCTCAGAGAGGTAGGTCAGATTCTTGTGGTCCGTCAGGATGAGAACCGGAACCACCGAGCCCTCGAGCAAGTGCCTCCATTCTTTAAGGGCCTGCACGATGGCCAATAACTCCCTGTCACCAATCTGATAGTTGCACTCCGCGGAAGACAGTTTCCGGGAGTAAAACCCACAAGGAAGCAGAGGACCCTCTGGTGTTCTACGCTGAGACAGGAGGGCGCCTACTCCCGTCTCAGACGCGTCCACCTCGAGGACAAACGGCAACCCAGGGTTGGGATGCGACAGAATCGGAGCCGACACAAAGGCGGACTTTAGAGCCTCAAAAGCTCGGATGGCCTCGGGCGGCCAGACCTGGGGATTACTGCCCTTCCTGGTCAGATCCGTGAGAGGCTTGGCTAGCATGGAAAAGTCCCTGATGAACTTCCGATAATAATTGGCGAAGCCCAAAAAGCGCTGCAGGGCACGAAGACCACTGGGCTGGGGCCACTGTAAGACAGCCGAAACCTTCTCAGGATCCATGGAGAACCCCTCAGCGGAAATGATGTAACCTAAGAAGGTTACCTGGGATCGGTGAAATTCGCATTTCTCAAGCTTACCGAACAGCTTGTTCTCTCGTAACCGTTGCAACACTCGTCTGACATCCAGAATGTGGGCCTCCATGGATTCAGAATATACCAAGATGTCATCCAAATAGACCACCACACACTGCTGCAACAGGTCACGGAAAACATCGTTGATGAATTCCTGGAAGACTGCGGGCGCATTGCACAACCCAAAGGGCATAACCAAGGATTCATAATGACCGGTCCTGGTGTTAAACGCGGTCTTCCACTCATCGCCCGCCTTGATCCTTACCAGGTTATATGCCGCCCTCAGGTCGAGTTTGGTAAAGACCGTGGCCTCTTTGAGGCGATCGAACAGCTCGGAAATCAAGGGTATCGGGTAAGCGTTCTTGATCGTGATGCGATTGAGACCCCTGTAATCGATGCAAGGCCTCAACTCACCGCCCTTCTTTTTCACAAAGAAAAATCCAGCCCCTGCCGGGGACGAGGATTTGCAAATGTGTCCGCGTGAAAGCGCCTCCCTCACGTACTCCTCCATGGCCTCATTCTCCGCTACCGACAGTGGATAGACTTTGCCACGAGGAGGAACGGCACCAGATTGTAACTCTATGGCACAATCGTATGGGCGGTGCGGAGGTAGGGCAACCGCACGCACCTTATCGAATACATCCCGGTACTCCTCGTATTCAGGAGGCAACAGAGAGTCCGAGGAAGTACACAGCAACTTGACAGGCCCATGGATGCAACTAGCCCCACACTGCGGTGACCACGAGAGGATCTCGGCCGATTTCCAATCGAAAGTCGGATTATGCTTCTGGAGCCAGGGGTACCCCAAGACCACTGAGTAGTGTGGAGACGAAATAACCTGGAGACAGACCGACTCTCTGTGAACGGCACCAATGGCCATCCCCACTGGAAGGGTCTCATGAGTCACGTGTGGCGGCAGAAGGGGTCTGCCGTCTATCGCCTCAAGAGCCAGTGGGGAACCTCGAGGCTGCAGAGGAATGGAATTGGCGGCAGCGAACACACTATCAATGAACAAACCACCAGCACCAGAGTCCACCAACGCCTGGGTCGTCACCGAGCCCCCGACCCAGGAGAGGACAACAGTAATCAGTGGTTTGTCAACACGGGAAACCGGGGACGAGGAGACTCCACCCAAGATCTGCCCCCGACAGGATCTCAGGTGCGAGCGTTTTCCCGGACGGTTCGGGCATGCCAACCGAAAATGCCCACCGAGACCACAGTACATGCATCGGCCCTCGCGTCTCCGGAGTACCCTCTCCCCCTCGGACAGGCGAGCAAACCCCAGCCGCATGGGTTCACCCCCAGACAAGTCATCCCCAGGAGGCGTGGGAGGAGAGGGAGGCACGGGTGGGACAGCAAACGTAGGCGCCAATCTGTTAGAAGGCCTCCGCAGGCTCTCCTGAAAGGAAGGTCTCTCCCTGAGTCTGGTGTCAATCAAAATCAGGAAAGAAATAAGAGACTCGAGCTCCACAGGTAGGTCCTTAGCTGCAACCTCATCCTTCAAGGCATCCGAGAGACCATGAGAGAAAGCAGCGACCAGAGCCTCATTATTCCAGCCCACCTCTGCTGCCAGGGTACGAAACTCAATGGCGTATTCAGCTACGGATCGTGAACCCTGTCTGATGGACATAAGGAGCTTCGCAGCAGAGGCAGCACGAGCCGGCACATCGAATACCTTCCGAAGAGAAGCAACAAAACCGGAAAACTCGGCAACCACCGGATTGTTGTTCTCCCATAAAGGGCTGGCCCAGGCCAAGGCCTTGTCCGAGAGCAGCGAGATCAAGAAGCCCACCTTTGATCTCTCAGTAGGAAAGGCATGTGGCAGCAACTCGAAGTAAATGCCCACCTGGTTAAGGAAACCTCGGCACTGAGTTGGCTCTCCCCCAAAGTGCTGTGGAAGGGGGGCAGAACCGGTCATACCCCGAAACACCGCAGGCGCAGCAACAGGTGTCGGGGTAGACTCTGGCGCAACAACCGGAGCGGCAGTAGGAGCGGGCCCAGGAGCGACAACCGACCCATCGGCAACGGAAGCTAAATGAGCCGTGCGTTCAAGCAGGGTTTGCAACGCCACAGCGAACCGACCCAACAGGTGATCCTGCTGATCAAGTCTGGCAACCAGCGTAGGTAGCGAGGGTGGCCCTGTACCGTCAGAATTCATGGCTTGGTCCTAATGTCATGGAACCATGAACCAGACGTACAACAAGAGATGAGTGGAAATAAGAAGGCTTTATTGAAAATAAAGCTGTAAGGCAAAAGTCCAAACGGATGGCTAAACCGAAGCAGGGTCTTGCGAAACCAGAGATCAGGAACCAGAAGGGTAGTCAGATGAAGCCAGGATCAGGAACCAACAGGGTAGTCAGACGAAGCCAGGATCAGGAATCAGCAGGGTAGTCAGACGAAGCCAGGATCAGGAACCAGAAGCAGCAGCAGTCTTAGAAGCATGTGAGCACAGGAGGACCAAGCAGGGAACTGAAGCCACAGACCTCCTATATATATGAGCTAGGCATCCAGCTCCTCCCAGTGGGAAGGAGGAGCCGCAGGGTGGGAGGCTACAAGAAACCCAGAAACCAAGATGGCCGCCAGCACATGTCAAACGAAGGAGAACAGCAAGGAGGTAAGACCATGACAGTCATCTTCATAAGCTGCATTAAGATATTGTGTAGGGCCATTTTTAGGCCTAATTCCTTTGATACCTGGGTGGTCCGTGCTCCATAACTAATATATATAGGGCAGGGGATAGGGGGCAACCCTGGTGTGTCCCATTCCTTATGGGGAAGGGAGGTGACAGAGTGCCATTTACACGGATTTGGGAGCTTGGGTCACTATATAGAGTCATGATTGCTTCTTGAAACTGTATCGGGATGCCAAACTTATGCAACGTCTTCTTCATGAAGTTCCAGCTCAACCGGTCAAAGGCCTTCTCCGCATCTATACCCAGTAGGACCAGAGAAAGGAGTCTCTTTATTGCTAATTGTATGGTTGTTAGTAGTCTGCAGGAGTTATGACTACCCTCTCTACCTGGAACGAAGCCAGCTTGTTCAGGGTGGATACGCTTAGGGAGGAAGGCGCTAAGGCGAGTAGCCAGCAGTTTTGCCCAAACCTTGATGTCCACATTTAAAAGTGAAATTGGCCTATAGCTACCACATAGTTTAGGGTCTTTCCTGGGCTTAGGGAGAATCATAACAGTGGCTTCAAGAGATTGTTTGTGCAACTGGGAGCCTGTGAGGAGTGCATTGCACCAAGCTTTTAGATGGGGGGGTCAACATTTTCGAGAACTTTTTGAAATATCCTACCGGGAAACTGTCAGGGCCTGGGCTTTTCCCTAGGGGCATAGAATTTAGAATACTTGTGACCTCTTTCTCAGTGGCAGGGGCTAATAAGGCTCCACCTTCCTTACCATCTAATCAGGGGGAGTTTTAGGCGGTGTAGGAAGTCATCTATCATTGAGTCATTAGACCCATTTATCCCTCCTGTTCCATCAGAGAGCCCGTATAGGTCTTGGTAGAATTTTTGAAACTCTTTGGCAATGTCAGCTGTTTAATGTAGTGTGGTACCATCTTTTGTGTTGATACCTGGGATGTACATGGAGTCTTTTCTCTGTTTAATGAGAGAAGAAATCAGTTTCGTATCTTTGTCTCCGTGTGAGTAGAAGCGGAATTGCGAATACTAATACGCTTTTGCATGGCAGATATTAAGGTGGTCTTTCAGTTGGTTACGCAAGTGAGTTGGTGCATTGTCGTCCATTAAGATGAAATTAGGCCTGTGTTGTTCATGGAGAGGCACAAGGACTGGATTAATAATGTTATTCAAGTGGTATAGGCTTGTCTCTGTACCATTCACAAAGTATAGGGCAGTTCTGTATTGACTAGACACACCTGCCCACACTGTAACACCACCACCAAAGGCAAACAGTGGCTGATGCATAACGTTCTCCTTGACGTAGTTGGCGGCCATCATTTTATGCTCAGCGTGAATCGAGTGAGCAGCACTGAGGACTACTGGTCCCTCGTCCAGCGTAAATGCTCCCTGGCCCATGCAAGACAATGATGCATATGGTCAGGTACCCTTGCAGGTCATCTAGCACGCAGACCACTCTGATGTAAACGGTTCTGAATGGTCTGACATGACACTTGGGTGCCTCTCACCTCCCTTAAATGTGCCTGGAGTTGTGTGGCTTTCATCATTCGGTTCTGCAGGGCATTGTTCACAATGAAGCGGTCATCAGTGTGGGATGTGGCCAAAGGCTGTCCTCTTCTATGCCTTTCTGTGACTCCTCCAGTCTCTCTGTTGTAACCTGCTGATGACACTCTAAGCTCAGTGGCCACTTCTGTCTGAGAACATCCTGTTTGAAGCATCGCAATGGCGAGGTACTGGTGATCATTTGTTGGGCGTCGTTTTGGTCTCTTGATGTCAAAGTGTGAACAGCATGATGAGGAGGACTGTTTAAATATCAATTCTAATTGAACCAGGAAATTTATTGGGCGATTCATGGGTCAAACACCTGTTGTGAATTTTGCCATTAAGCTCCTTGTTAGAGATCAGCAAGTTGTACAAAAAGTACTGAAAAATTTAACAGGTGGACATTCAAAAGTTTAGAGAAGGTCACATTAAGGCCTTTTTCAGATGGGCATTGCGGGAAAATGTGCGGGTGCGTTGCGGGAACACGTGCAATTTTTCAGCACTCGCTGTAATGCGTTTTGCACTCGCATGAGAAAAATCGCGCATGTTTGGTACCCAAACCCGAACTTCTTCACAGAAGTTCGGGCTTGGGATCGGTATTCTGTAGATTGTATTATTTTCCCTTATAACATGGTTATAAGGAAAAATAATAGCATTCTGAATACAGAATGCATAGTACAATAGGGCTGGAGTGGTTAAAAATAAAATAAAAAATATTAACTCACCTTAGTCCACTTGATCGCGAAGCCGGCATCTCCTTCTGTCTGTCTTCTGTGCTGTGTGCAGGAAAAGGACCTGTGGTGACGTCACTCCAGTCATCACTTGGTCCATCACATGATCTTTTACCATGGTAATGGATCATGTGATGACCGGAGTGATATGTCACCACAGGTCCTGTTCCTCCACACAGCACAGAAGACAGACAGAAGGAGATGCCGGGCTGCGCGAGCAAGTGGATTAAGGTGAGTTAAAAAAAAATATTTAACCCCTCCAGCGCTATTTTACTATGCATTCTGTATTCAGAATGCTATTATTTTCCCTTATAACCATGTTATAAGGGAAAATAATAATGATCGGGTCTCCATCCCGATCGTCTCCTAGCAACCGTGCGTGAAAATCGCACCACATCCGCACTTGCTTGCGGATGCTTGCGATTTTCAAGCAACCCCATTAATTTCTATGGGGCCTGCGTTACGTGAAAAACGCACAAAATAGAGCATGCTGCGATTTTCACGCAACGCATAAGTGATGCGTGAAAATCACCTCTCATGTGAACAGCCCCATAGAAATGAATGGGTTGGGATTCAGTGCGGGTGCAATGCGTTGAACTCACGCATCGCATCCGCGCGCAATACCCCCCCGTGTGAAAGAGGCCTAAGTTCACCTGTAAAAGTTAGAGTGCATTTTAGGTCCATCCTGAAATTTCACCCACAAGCCAAATATCTCTAACGTTCTGTGAGTAATGTATGTAGTAAAGGTATTGTGAGGGATGAGAATCAATTTTGTATGAACATGTCCTCCATCTTGTGCATGTGTGGAAAATGAATGAACCAGCTGGCAGGATGTAGGGAGTCTCTGTGTATATAGTTAAAATGTGTTCTAGCTGCAGGGCCAAGGTAAGCAGCTCCCTCGCTCCCCTTATCAGAGTTTTACATACAAGGGAGAGTTATGTTCCTTCTGAGTTCAGGATGTACTGCTGAAGAATGCCAACTTTGATATAAGATGTTGCTGAAACTTTTTAATTATTAGAATTTTGTTAGTGTGGTGCGGAAGTATTGCTTTTTATGAATAACCAATCAAATCATTAGTTTCGCTATCCTCTCCTTTGGTGGTGTGCCAGATTTGTCTGTGATTATCTGTAGTGTTTGGCCTCATGCACACGACCGTTGTGTGTTTTGAGGTCCGCAAATCGCAGATGGCGTTCGTGTGCGTTCCACAATTTGCAGAACGGCGCGGACAGCTATTAATATAACTGCCTATTCTTGTTCACTAAACGCAGACAAGAATAGGACAGGTTATAATTTTTGGCGGACCACGGAACGGAGCAACGGATGTTGACAGCACACAGAGTGCTGTCCGCATCTTTTGCGGCCCTACTGAAGTGAATGGGTCCGCACCCGAGCCGCAGTTATGCGGACCAAAACAACGGCCGTGTGCATGAGGCCTTATAAAAATGTATGCTTGTGTGGAATAAATTAGAGAGAGAATTTGATTAAGCAAATGTGTCTGTGTCAGATCTCTGAGCACTCATAAAGAAAACTTCACTTGGGACCCTGACAATTATAGAAGAAGGGGTTTTGCCCCAACGGTATCTGGTAGAGTTCTCCATATGGACTATAATGGGATTTGTACGGTTTCCGGCGTGAATACCAGGTTTCAGGCGTCTAAAAACAGCTTATGCACTCATGCTAAAAAAACTGTCCAGATCCCATTACAAACAAGGGCAGGAACCTCTCGGGGGCCATTCAGTATAGGGGGGAATTTATCACCTGTGCTGCCTGAGGATGCACCTAATTTATAATGAGGCACAGGCTGCCATAAATTTCTGTTTTTACGCCTGAAAAACTGACAGAAAAGTACATTTGCTGGCACGCCCCTTCTTTGGGAAAATGGCAAAGGTTAGACATCAGGGTTGCCAATCGTCCAGAAATGTCTGGACAGTCAGTAGAAATAGACGTGTCCGTGAGTTTTTTGAGACTGGCGGTACTTGATTAGATTATTTTGGTGATAATCGTCATGATTTTACAGCTCACAGTAAATACTGGTAATAAAGTCTATCGGTATATATGTATCAGTATATTGAGCTATAGACATGTATCACTTATAATCTTTAGCATTCATTGTGGTTTTCCAAAACACCCCACTGACAACTACTGGCAGGACGGTGAGAGGAGCCGCAGGGTGCTCCACCACACATAAGGCCCCCCTTTATGTATATATAGTAAGCCGTTAAAAAATGAAGGAGAGTGACAGAAAAAGCGCCATCTTGGCGCTGCACATGTATCAAAAAAAGTAACAAGTGTATCCAAATGTAATATAATTACCAAATATTTAGATCAGTAGTAAGCACACTGTCACTATTAGGTGAGTCTAGGGTTGGACGATATCAAAAATATTCAGACGATAACGATATTAAAAAATTTATCGCGATAACGATATATATATGGGGGCAGCCACATGGAGACGTTATACTGAATGGGGCAGCCACAAGGAGACGTTACACTGTATGGGGGCAGCCACAAGGAGGCGTTACACTGTATGGGGGCAGCGACAAGGAGGCGTTACACTGTATGGGGGCAGCCACAAGGAGACGTTACACTGTATGGGGGCAGCCACAAGGAGGCGTTACACTGTATGGGGGCAGCCACAAGGAGGCGTTACACTGTATGGGGGCAGCCACAAGGAGACGTTACACTGTATGGGGGCAGCCACAAGGAGGCGTTACACTGTAAGGGGGGCCACAAGGAGGCGTTACACTGTATGGGGGGCCACAAGGAGGCGTTACACTGTATGGGGGGCCACAAGGAGGCGTTACACTGTATGGGGGGGCCACAAGGAGGCGTTACTCTGTATGGGGCAGCCACAAGGAGACGTTACACTGTATGGGGGCAGCGACAAGGAGGCGTTATACTGTATGGGGGCAGCCACAAGGAGACGTTACACTGTATGGGGGCAGCCACAAGGAGACGTTACACTGTATGGGGGCAGCCACAAGGAGGCGTTACACTGTATGGGGGCAGCCACAAGGAGGCGTTACACTGTATGGGGGCAGCCACAAGGAGACATTACACTGTATGGGGGCAGCCACAAGGAGGCGTTACAGTGTATGGGGGCAGCCACAAGGAGGCATTACAGTGTATGGGGGCAGCCACAAGGAGGCGTTACACTGTATGGGGGGCCACAAGGAGGCGTTACACTGTATAGGGGGCCACAAGGAGGCGTAACACTGTATGGGGGGCCACAAGGAGGCGTTACTCTGTATGGGGGGCCACAAGGAGGCGTTATAATAAAGTCTTGTGGCCACAGGCCACCATACATGCAGTAATGCTTTGCGATATACCTTTCCCGCGGTTGCCTCGCTTGTGTGCTCCGATTCTGACATCAGATGCCGGTGGGCGGACATTTGAATATGGGAGCAAGGAGGAGGGAGAGCCGGGGCGGCCGCTGCGGGAAGTAGTAAGTTTCTAATTTCGTCATCAGACAGAGCACACTAGCGAGGCAGCCGCAGGAAAAGTCTCTCCAGAGACACCAGTACTTACACAGGGGATCGCCACATGTACAGTCATGTGAAAAAATTAGGACACCCTTTGAAAGCATGTGGTTTTTTGTAACATTTTTAATAAAAGGTTATTTCATCTCCGTTTCAACAATACAGAGAGATTAAAGTAATCCGACTAAACAAAGAAAACTGAAGAAAAGTCTTTTCAAGATCTTCTGTAAATGTCATTCTACAAAAATGCCTATTCTAACTGAGGAAAAAGATAGGACACCCTCACATGTATTCCCTCTTAAATTGGCTCAGATCTCACACAGGTATATCACACCAGGTGCACATAATTAGTAGATCGTTACTCTGCATGTTGAATGAGGCTTGCCCTATTTAAACCTCAGACATTTAGTTTGGTGTGCTCCTGACTGTTGAAGTGAGAGTGAGCACCATGGTGAGAGCAAAAGAGCTGTCAGAGGACTTCAGAAAAAAGATTGTAGCAGCCTATGAGTCTGGGAAGGGATTTAAAAAGATCTCAAAAGATTTTGAAATCAGCCATTCCACTGTCCGGAAGATAGTCTACAAGTGGAGGGCTTTCAAAACAACTGCCAACATGCCCAGGACTGGTCGCCCCAGCAAGTTCACCCCAAGAGCAGACCGCAAGATGCTAAAAGAGGTCTCCAAAAACCCTAAAGTGTCATCTCGAGAACTACAGCAGGCTCTGGCTACTGTTGATGTAGAAGTACATGCCTCTACAATCAGAAAGAGACTGTACAAGTTTAACTTGCATGGGAGGTGTGCAAGGAGGAAACCTTTGCTTTCCAAGAGAAACATCGAGGCCAGACTGACATTTGCCAGAGATAAAGTTGACAAAGACCAGGACTTCTGGAATAATGTTCTTTGGACAGATGAGTCCAAAATTGAATTATTTGGACACAACAGCAGAGGACATGTTTGGCGTAAACCAAACACAGCATTCCAAGAAAAGAACCTCATACCAACTGTGAAGCATGGAGGTGGAAGTGTCATGGTTTGGGGCTGCTTTGCTGCAGCAGGACCTGGTCAGCTCACCATCATAGAATCCACGATGAATTCTACTGTGTATCAGAAGGTGCTTGAAGAACATGTGAGACCATCAGTTAGAAAATTAAAGCTGAAGCGGAACTGGACCATGCAACATGACAATGACCCAAAACATACTAGTAAATCAACCAAAGATTGGCTGAAAAAGAAGAAATGGAGAGTCCTGGAATGGCCAAGTCAAAGTCCAGATTTGAATCCCATTGAGATGCTGTGGGGCTGTATGTGCAAGAAACCCCTCAAACATCTCACAGCTGAAAAAGTTCTGCATTGAGGAGTGGGGTAAAATTTCCTCAGACCGATGTCGAAGACTGGTAGATGGCTACAAGAACCGTCTCACTGCAGTTATTTCAGCCAAAGGAGGTAACACTCGCTATTAGGGGCAAGGGTGTCCTATCTTTTTCCTCAGTTAGAATAGGCATTTTTGTAGAATGACATTTACAGAAGATCTTGAAAAGACTTTTCTTCAGTTTTCTTTGTTTAGTCGGATTACTTTAATCTCTCTGTATTGTTGAAACGGAGATGAAATAACCTTTTATTAAAAATGTTACAAAAAACCACATGCTTTCAAAGGGTGTCCTAATTTTTTCACATGACTGTACAATAGAGCCGGCACTGGTGGGTGACGACGGTGATGTCAGATGGTGGGTGGAGACTTGACTAAGGGAGGCGGAGAAAGAAGGAGCCAGGCCAGGAGCAAGAGGAAGTAATGTTACTCAGCGCTATGCAAGGTGCAGGGGCGGGCAGACGTTTAGAAGCGGTCAGCGCACATAACCGCGTTGATGACATTACAAAATACTGCGGTATTTAGGAAACAGCGATATCGCCATATCGACGTTTTTTCAATACCGCGGTATATCGCCCAACCCTAGGTGAGTCTCTGTTTTTTGGCCCTACTGGCATTGGATAGAGGTGATTTCTTATACCTGGTCATCACTGTGAATTTATTCCATTTTATGCACTTTAGCACATGCATGTGGTTCTTAACCCCTTAGCCATGCAGCCAATGTTATTGAGACTCATCTTGTATGTACAACTTACTATATATCTAGATATTTGGTAATTATATTACACTTTTTTGACATGTGTGCAGCGCCAGGATGGCGCTTTTTCTGTCACTCTCCATTTTTTAACGGCTTACTAATATATATTATATATATTTTAACCGCCTCCTGACCGCCTAACGCAGGGATGCGTCCTGCGGGCGGCCGGGTTATTCTTCCTAGACGCATAAGCGCGTCATCCCACGAGAGATGAGATTTTGCGTAAATGCGCACGCGCGTTCACAGCGACGCGCGGCTGAGAAGTTAATATACAGCCTGCCAGCAGCGATCATTCGCTGGCAGGCTGTAGATGCGATTTTTTTTTAACCCTAAAATAGTATATTAGACGCTGTTTTGTTAACAGCGTCTAATATACCTGCTACCTGGTCCTCTGGTGGTCCCTTTTGCTTGGATCGACCACCAGAGGACACAGGCAGCTATGTAAGTAGCACCAATCACCACTTCACTACACCCCCCCCCTCCCTGTCACTTATTAACCCCTGATCACCCATATAGACTCCCTGATCACCCCCCTGTAAAGCTCCATTGAGACGTCCGTATGTGTCTTGCGAATCCGCAAAACACGGACACCGGCAATGTGCTTTCCGCATTTTGCGGATCCGCACATTGCCAGAACTATATAGAAAATGCCTTTTCTTGTCCGCAATTGCGGAGAAGAATAGGACATGTTCTATAGGCTCTACAATATACGCAGTGTTCGCCCGATCAGGCCTGATCTTGTGCGCACACTTGCGTTCAGTCCGCCCCACCGCAGTGACAGAATTTTTTTTCCTGATCACTGCAAAAACACCGTAAAATCGCTGTGGCGCTATAAAGATCACTTTTGAGGGGCATGGCGAGTTCATAGAAGATTTTTTTTTTTTTGCACAAGTTAGCGGAAATTGATGTTATTTTATTTTATTTTTTCTTACAAAGTCTCATATTCCACTAACTTGTGACAAAAAATAAAACCTTACATGAACTCACCATACCCCTCACGGAATCCAAATGCGTAAAAATGCCCTGTGAAATCCTAAAGGTACTCATTGGAATTTGGGCCCCTTTGCGCATCTTGGCTGCAAAAAAGTGTCACTCATGTGGTATCGCCGTACTCAGGAGAAGTAGGGCAATGTATTTTGGGGTGTATTTTTACATATACCCATGCTGGGTGAGAGAAATCTCTCAGTAAATTGACAACTTTGTATATAAAAAGTAAAAAGTTGTCATTTACAGAGACACTGTATTTCTCACACACAGTATGGGTATAGGTAAAAATACACCCCAAAACACATTGCCCTACTTCTCCTGAGTACGGTGATACCACATGTGTGACACTTTTTTGCAGCCTAGGTGCGCCAAGGGGCCCAAATTCCAATGAGTACCTTTTAGGAGGGCATTTTTAGACATTTGGATTCCAGACTTCTTCTCATGCTTTAGGGCCCCTAAAATGCCAGGGCAGTATAAATACCCCACATGTGACCCCATTTTGGAAAGAAGACACCCCAAGGTATTCCGTGAGGGGCATGGCGAGTTCATGTAAAATTTTATTTTTTGTCACAAGTTAGTAGAATATGAGACTTTGTAAGAAAAAAATAAAAAAAACATTTTCCGCTAATTTGTGCCAAAAAAAACCTTCTATGAACTCGCCATGCCCCTCACAGAATACCTTGGTGTGTCTTCTTTCCAAAATGGGGTCACTTGTGGGGTATTTATACTGCCCTGGCATTTTAGGGGGCCTAAAGCGTGAGAAGTAGTTTGGAATCCAAATGCCTGAAAATGCCCTCCTAAAAGGTACTCATTGGAATTTGGGCCCCTTTGCGCACCTAGTCTACAAAAAAGTGTCACACATGTGGTATCGCCGTACTCAGGAGAAGGAGGGCAATGTGGTTTGGGGTGTATTTTTACATATACCCATGCTGGGTGAGAGAAATATCTCTGTAAAATGACAACTTTGTATAAAAAAATGGGAAAAGTTGTCTGTTACAGAGATATTTATCTCACCCAGCATGGGTATATGTTAAAATACACCCTAAAACACAATGCCCTACTTCTTCTGAGTACGGCGATACCACATGTGTGACACTTTTTTGCAGCCTAGCTGCGCAAAGGGGCCCAAGTTCCAATGAGTACTTTTAGGATTTCACAGGGCATTTTTTTACGCATTTGAATTCCAAACTACTTCTCACGCTTTAGGTCCCCTAAAATGCCAGGGCAGTATAAATACCCCACAAGTGACCCCATTTTGGAAAGAAGACACCCCAGGTATTTCGTGAGGGGCATGGCTAGTTCATGTAAAATTTAATTTTTTGTCACAAGTTAGTGGAATATGAGACTTTGTAAGAAATAAAATAATAATAATAAATTCAATTTCCGCTAACTTGTGACAAAAAATAAAAACTTCCATGAACTCACTATGCCCATCAGCGAACACCTTAGGGTAGTGATGGCTAACCTTGGCACTCCAGCTGTGGTAAAACTACAACTCCCAAGATGCCCCACTTGCTCTCAGAACTCTATAGAAATAAATGGAGCATGCTGGGAGTCGTAGTTTCACCACAGCTGGAGTGCCAAGGTTAGCCATCACTGCCTTAAAGTGTCTACTTTCCGAAATAGGGTCATTTGTGGGGTGTTTCTACTGTCTGGGCATTGTAGAACCTCAGGAAACATGACAGGTACTCAGAAAGTCAAAGTGCGTAAATTAATTTTTTTGCGCCATAGTTTGTACATAGTTTGTAAACGCTATAACTTTTACCCAAACCAATAAATATACACTTATTGCATATTTTTTTTTTTTAATCAAAGACATGTAGAACTACATTTTGAGAAAGATTTATATAGAAATTGAGTTTTATTTGAAAAATTGTACAACTGAAAGTGAAAATTTTTATTTTTTTGCAAAAAATACGGTAAATTTTGATTAATAACAAAAAAGTAAAAATGTCAGCAGCAATGAAATACCACCAAATGAAAGCTCTATTAGGCTACTTTTACATTAACGTTTTTCTTTTCCGGCATAGAGTTCCGTCACAGGGGCTCTATACCGGAAAATAACTGATCGGTTATATCCCCATGCATTTTGAATGGAGAGCAATCCGTTCAGGATGCATCAGGATGTCTTCAGTTCAGTCATTTTGACTGATCAGGCAAAAGAGAAAACCGTAGCATGCTACGGTTTTATCTCCGGCGAAAAAAACTGAAGACTTGCCTGAATGCCGGATCCGGCATTTTTTCCCATAGGAATGTATTAGTGCCATTCAAAATACCGGAATGCCTGATCCGTCCTTCCGGTATGCGCATGCACAGACCTTTAAAAATGAGGGGGAAAAAACTGATCCGTTTTGCCTGATGACACTGGAAAAACTGATCCGGTATTGCAATGCATTTGTCTGACTGATCAGGCATTTTTCAGACTGATCAGGATCCTGATCAGTCTGAAAAATGCCTGATCAGTCAGAAAAAATGACATCCGTTTGCATACAGTTTGCCTGATCAGGCAGTCAGTTCAGGCAACGGAACTGCCTGCCGGAATCAAACAACGCAAGTGTGAAAGTACCCTTAGGGCTCTTTCACACCTGCGTTATAGTCTTCCGGCATAGAGTTCCGTCGTCGGGGCTCTATGCCGGAAGAATACTGATCAGGATTTTCCTAATGCATTCTGAATGGACAGTCCGTCCTTCAGGATGCATCAGGATGTCTTCCGTTCCGGAACGGAACGTTTTTTGGCCGCAGCAAATAGCGCAGCATGCTGCGCTTTTTGCTCCGGCCAAAAATCCGGAACACTTGCCGCAAGGCCGGATCCGGAATGAATGCCCATTGAAAGGCATTGATCCGGATCCGGCCTTAAGCTAAACGTCGTTTTGGCGCATTGCCGGATGCGACGTTTAGCTTTTTCTCAATGGTTACCATGGCTGCCGGGACGCTAAAGTCCTGGCAGCCATGGTAAAGTGTAGTGGGGAGCGGGGAGCAGCATACTTACCAACCGTGCGGCTCCCGGGGCGCTCCAGAGTGACGTCAGGGCGTCCCAGGCGCATGGATGACGTGATCGCATGGATCACATGATCCATGCGCATGGGGCGCTCTGACGTCACTCTGGAGCGTCCCGGGAGCCGCGCGGACTGTAAGTATGCTGCTCCCCCGCTCCCCACTACTACTATGGCAACCAGGACTTTAATAGCGTCCTGGGTGCCATAGTAACACTGAAAGCATTTTGAAGACGGATCCGTCTTCAAATGCTTTCAGTACACTTGCGTTTTTCCAGATCCGGCGTGTAATTCCGGCAAGTGGAGTACACGCCGGATCCGGACAACGCAAGTGTGAAAGAGGCCTTAGTGAGAAGAAAAGGAGGTAAAATTCATTTGGGTGGTAAGTTGCATGACCGAGCGATAAACGGTGAAAGTAGTGCAGTGCAGAAGTGTAAAAAGTGGTCTGGTCATTAAGGGGGTTTAAGCTAGGGGGGCTGAGGTGGTTAATCATGTCATAATAAAAATTATATTTTTATAACAGTATTGCGAGCTCCGTTTTCTGTTTATTCGCTTGTTATACTCGGGAGCTGGTACTGAGTCATTTGTCTAGGTGGCCCATGGTTTTGTTGGGTGGACACTCCTTTCCACCCCCACCATTGGGTCATCTTTTGGTCTCTTTTTTTCTAATCTCTCCTCCATTATGTATGCACAGTCACATCCTGAGCCTCTTCCACCACATCTGTAACATTTGAAATCCCAGCACACATAACAAGGTTTTGAATAATGCTGGCTCCCTCCACCACACGGCTTCCCGCCCAGTTCCCCATGTACGGGACAACTGACTCAGACTCCACTTCCCGCCAATACGAGCGGCTCACTACTTGGCGAAAAAAAACACACACACCACGTGTACCCCCTGTCAGTATGACGTGTGCACCTTAGACCAATTAGAAAGCGAGCATGACCACAGGCTCAGGATGCGGTCTGGAGTGGGCGGGGCTACCTCTAGCTGACGTCACGGGATCCCCGTACTAGCGGCTGTGCTCGGGGTGAACTAGGTAACGGGCGACGAGCTGTCGGTAGTGAGGCTTTCCCTTGGTCCCGGTTGCTGGTTCTGCACTCACGTCCTGTTTGGTGTTTCCTGCGCGGCGTGAACTGAGTAAACGGGAAGTGTGGAGTTGTAAGAAGTGCTGAGCAGCGCCGAGGTCCGGTCCTGTTCCCGAATGTGAGGCGGGGGTAATGCCAGCGCAGGTGAGCCGAACCATGGCGTCGTGTCCTCACTGACGTGGTAAACACACCGCAAGCTGTCCCGTCATGGCGGTGCGTCCTGGTGCAGCTTTATGTACAGTAGTGTGGATCTGCCTCTGTACTTACTGGGTGTTGTAGTACACTAACAGCTTCTGGTGCTAGGCTGTGTATATGCTAGGTGTTGTAGAAGTATGACTACTGTTCTAGGCTGTACTGTCACGCTGTAAATGATAGGTGTGGTAGTACCACTACAGCTTCATGTCCAGGCTATAGAAATGCTAGGTGTTGTAGTATGACTGCTGACAGGCGCTGCAGCCCCATGGAGGGCTTTATTCCATTAGTCTCCCTGAACACCTCAGATCATGGGTATTTATTTCCTGGTTAATTTGGCCTTAGCTCTGGTGGAAGTCTGTCATACTGGCTGGCAGTGTCGGACTGGGATACCTAGGGCCCACCAGTAAAATTTATTTTGGGGGCCTTCCGTACCGATACATTCAAATATAATAAATATTTTAACAAGTTTTTTATATGAACATAGGCTGGTTGAGGTGATCTGCATTGAATACATGTTTGTAGAGCAGTAAATCTACTGTGCTATGTGCCACTTGTGCAGGGGGTGGGAGACTAGGGACCCACCTTGCTCAGGGGCCCACCGAGGGTTTCCCCTGTACCCCTGTCGGCCAGTCTAGTGGAGCTAGCCTTTACATTTACCAGCCAGCAGGCTCGCTGCTGGCTGGTAAATGTAAAGGCTAGCTCCACTTTAAAAGGGTATTCTGGTTAAGTTATTGCCTGCCCACACAATTGGGGTAACTATTAGATCAGTCGGGGTCCTACTAGGGCTGCAGCCATCGATTACTTTAGTAATCAAGTATTCTATCGACTAATCGTTTTTGCCGGATCCAGCAGGGTTCAGGAAAAAACGCTTCCGTTAGGCTAGTTTCACACTAGCAGCAGCGGAGTCTGGCGGGTGAACAGCCTGTCGGATCCATCTTGCCGCTAGTTCACGTGTGCCCACGGACTACCGCTCCGTCCCTATTAACTATAATGGGGCGGGGTGCACGGCGAGAGCTGGACTAAAAGTACGACATGCAGTACTTTTAGTCCGGCAGCTGCTCGCCGGAACTCCGCCCCCATTATAGTCAATGGGGACGGAGCAGTTGTCTTGGGGCACACGCAAGCTAGTGGCAGGACGGATCCGACAGGATGTTCACCCGCCGGAACAGCCTGCTAGAGTCCCCTGCCGCTAGTGTGAAAGTACCCTTACTGATGATACAAACGTCTGCATCTGTTATGAACGGATCCGTTCATATCGTTAACATACAGTATGCTGCGGTTTGCTCTCCGGTATGAAAACGGAACAGAATGTATTTTGGAGCACTCCGTTCTATTCAGTTACATTTTGTCCCCATTGACAATGAATGGGGACAAAATAAATGTTTCCCTATGAGGGATCTCAATACCAGAAAATATTAACGCTAGTGTGAAAGTAGCCTTAATCAAGTACTCTAATAAGAAAAAAAAACTAATTAAAGGAACATTTTCCTGTATAAAAACTTATCAGCCCCCTCCATGCCATCAGCCCCCTCCATGCCATCAGCCCCCTCCATGCCATCAGCCCCCTCCATGCCATCAGCCCCCTCCATGCCATCAGCCCCCTCCATGCCATCAGCCCCCTCCATGCCATCAGCCCCCTCCATGCCATCAGCCCCCTCCATGCCATCAGCCCCCTCCATGCCATCAGCCCCCTCCATGCCATCAGCCCCCTCCATGCCATCAGCCCCCTCCATGCCATCCTTAGCTATCCTGGCAAGTATAGCGGCTGGCTGATATGGAGTCTGCAGAAGGACCGCAGCGTCTTCTTCCCAACATGCACTGGGACCTGGGTCACACAGCGTCAGGCAGCGCACGCTGACCATGTGTGCACGCCAGGACAGTGCAGCGGGAGGCCAAGGAGCGGTTAGTGATAGCCTGCTTTACTTCACTCACGCTCCATGGTCACGTGATCAAAATGAATCTGCATCGAGGATTTTTTTGTGTCGATTACATTGAGTAATTATTGCAGCCCTAGGTCCTACTGCTGGCCCCCACCGCATCCACTCCATTCATTTCTATGGGAGTTTCAGAGATAACCGAGTAGGGATGAGAGAACTTATGTTTTAAAATTTGGGTACACGGTTCGGGTTATCTAAGAATTCCGTTATGGATTCTGCTACCACGGACCATAAGTTAAGTGTCTGTGGTAGCGGAATCCATAACGGTATTCTTAGATAACCCGAACCATGTACGCCGAATTTGAAAACACAGGTTGACTCATGCATATTCAGGAGTAAAGGCAGGTTTCAGCTGCTTTTACTTAGTCTCAACCTGATTTCTAACAGCTAGAAATCCCAAGTTAGTGTGATTCAGGTCTTGTTTTAAAGCTTAGATTATCAGCTTTAAAAAAAAAAAAAAAAAAAAAAACAGGCTCATATCGCCAGCTTCTTCCCTGCCCAAGATATGAAGAGTTAAACGGGTTGTGCAGGCAATATATATTGATGATCTATCCTCAGGATAGATCATCAATACCTGATCGGCAGGGGGTCTGATACTCGGCACTCCCACCAATCGGCTGTTTGAAGAGAAGACTATGCTCCATGTGACCGCTGCTTCCTCTTCATTACACTAAATAAATCACAGCTTAGACGATATCCCATCAGAGGGAGAATAATCACAGGTGGTATGTATATATTGTTTAGTCACAGGGTACCCCCTGTTATAAAACGTAGCCTTTAATGCTTTAAACGTATAAAATAACAAACTCCCACAAAAAACACACAAAAAGAAAAACGACAAGGCATGAGTGGATATGAACTTGGTATATTCTAAGGAAATGTTCCTGATACTCTCCTGAATACTTGAGGAGACCGTGATATAGGCAGGGTGGTCACTCTTGGTTTGGGCCTGTCCCTTAAAATGACCCTCTACTATGTAGTTCCGGCCTAAAAAACAGAATGGCCGCCCCTATTAAGGGATGAAACGGCCAGAGCCAGAACGGATGCCCAGTTATATAGTGGCCTAGTCTAGGTATGGATGGACCTCACATTGACTCTACTGAGGCGCCGGTGTAGACCACCAATGGTGAAACCGGAATGATTTGGCTGTCATACACATCAGTGATCATATGTGACCACCCCCATTTAGTCATTCCCGGGCACTTTCAATGTAAGTCAGGAGTTAAAAAAAAGACTTGGAGTTAAAAAAAAAAAAAAGGAATAATGCAAACGGATCCGTTCTGAACGGATACAAGCGTTTGCATTATCGGTGCGGATCCTTCTGTGCAGATACCAGACGGTTCCGCACTGAACGCAGGTGTGAAAGTAGCCTTAGGCTGAGTTCACACGAGCGTGACAGATTTGGTCCGGATGCGTTCAGGGTGCGTTCAGTTAAACTCGCACCATTTTGCAAGCAAGTTCAGTCAGTTTTGGCTGCAATTGCGTTTAGTTGTTCAGTTTTTTCCGCGCGGATGCAATGCGTTTTGATGCATTTTTCACGCGCGTGATAAAAAACTGAATGTTTACAAACAACATCTCCTAGCAACCATCAGTGAAAAACGCATTGCATCCGCACTTGCTTGCAGATGCAATGCGTTATTAATGCAGCCCCATTCACTTCTATGGAGCCAGGGCTGCGTTAAAAACGCAGAATATAGAACATGCTGCGATTTTAAAGCATTGCAGAAGTGATGCATGAAAAAAAATGCTCATGTGCACAGCCCCATTGAAATGAATGGGTCAGGATTCAGTGCAGGTGCAATGCGTTCACCTACTGCATTGCACCCGCGCGGAAATCTCGCCCGTGTGAACTCAGCCTTAGGCCTCATGCACACGACCGTTGTTTCATTCCGTGTCTGTTGTTCAGTTTTTTTGTGATTTTCTGCAGACCCATTGACTTTCATTGGGTCAGTTGAAAACTCTACTAATGCACCGTTTGTCATCTGCATCCGTGGTTCCAGTCCATCAAAAAAATATAACCTGTCCTATTTTTTTTTTTTTTCACGGAAAACTGTTTGCGGACCCATTCAAGTCAATGAGTCCGTGAAAAAACACGGAGGCACACAAGATTGTCGTTCGCGTCCGTTTTTTTCCTATCATTTGCATGGCAAACTTGACTTAGACTTTTTTTTACTTTCCTTTATGTCTGGTCATTCTCCAAAAATAAAGCAAGGCACATGAAAATGGATCACGGAACAACGGAACCCCATTTTCGGAACGGAACACAACAACGGTCGTGTGCATGAGGCCTAATGGTGTTCACCTTGCAGGAAAAATATTTAAATCAGACATTTTCAGACACAGCAATGCCTGTTATGTTTATTTCTTTATTGTTTATATATTTTTCTATGTAAAATTAGGAAAGGGGTGTGATTCGAATTTTTTATATTTGTATTATTTTTTTTTTTTACTCTAATCGTGTGTCCCATAGAGAACTTTTATGCTCTAAGATTTTCATTGCCTGCCTGTGAAGCTGTGTCTCGTGCACAACTTTAGGGCTCATGCACACGACTGTATGCCCTCCGAAACATACTGTCCGTGAGAAGGCCATATGTTCCGGAGGGGCATACATCGTGTGCAGAGGAGCGCACAGCATCATAGGTTACTATGATGTTGTGTGCATCGGGCCGCCCGCGGGGCTATTGTCCTGCACTTATATAATATTATGAGTGCAGGACAATAGCGCCGCAGGTGGCCCAATGCCCACAGCATTATAGTAACCTATGATGCTGTGCGCACGATGTATGCCCCTTGGGGGCATATGGCGCGCTAACGGACCGTATGTCTCGGAGAGCATACGGTTGTGTACATGAGCCCTTACAGGAAGCTTACCATTACGGGCCTGGGAACATTTAGCAGGTCCCAGGCTACCATGGTAACTAATCGGAGCCCTGCGATTTTACTGTGGGAGCCCTTTGCCTAAGGCCTCTTGCACATGGCCCTTGTGCTGCCGTTCTGTGCATTGGGGACCGCAATTTGCGGTCCCCAATGCACAGGCAACATCCGTGCGGTGGCCGGGACAGATCCAGCTCCATTTAACTTGAATGGGTCCGATATCTGTCCGCTCCGCAAAAAAAATAAAACATGTTCTATTTTTTTTGCAGTGCGAAGGCACGGACAGAAACACCACGGAAGCACTCCGTAGTCCTTTCGTGGGGTTCCGATCCGTGCCTCCGTTCCGCATCCGTGATATGGAGTTCACACGGGCCGGTGCCCGTGTATTGCAGGCCGCAATACAGCGACGGGCACACATCGGCCGTGTGCAAGAGGCCTAACTCCACAGATGCTGCGTTTGCTATTGAATTGCATCTAAGGGGTTAAATGACCAGCTTTGGCATAATCGTCGATCCTGATCATTGCGGCCAGGTGCCTGCTCTATTATACAGCCGGCACCAGCTGTGTATGTGTAGTGTCCCACTATGTAAATGTGGGCACTACACAAGGGTCAATTGGGCCACGTTGTTCTCCACCTCCTGTGGAACAGGTCTATTGTATTTTATATCATGTTTTATGTGATATATTTATTTTTTTCCTTTCCCTGTTATCTGTGTATCAGGCCTGTTAGGGTGTAGTTCCTCCTCCTAGACAGTAGAGGGAGCTAGGGAACCCCTAATATTTATAGTACGGTCCTGTGCAGGAAGAGTGTGTAGAGTAAGAAGAGAGTGGGTACTTTAGCCAGAGAGGAGCTGAAGGCCAACTCCTGACATGCAGCTAGACAGCCCAGGCTTCTAGCTTGTCACCAGGGGAAGAGTTGCCTCCTGAGAAGCCTGAAATTCCTATAAGAGTACAGAGCAGAGCCATTATTCCAGCCGAACCAGAGAGCTGAAGGGCAGAAGGATCTATTTAACCACTTCAACCCTGCTAGCTGAAACCCCCTTAATGACCAGGCCACTTTTTACACTTCTGCACTACACTACTTTAACCTTTTTTTGCTCGGTCATGCAACTTACCACCCAAATGAATTTTACCTCCTTTTCTTCTCACTAATAGAGCTTTCATTTGGTGGTATCATTGCTGCTGACATTTTTACTTTTTTTGTTATTAATCGAAATTTAACGTTTTTTTTTTTTTTTTGCCAAAAAATGACACTTTTCACTTTCAGCTGTAAAATTTTGCAAAAAAAACGACATCCATATATACATTTTTCGCTAAATTTATTGTTCTACATGCCTTTGATAAAAAAAATGGTTTGGGTAAAAGTTATAGCGTTTATAGCGTTCTGAGCACCTGTCATGTTTCCTGAGGTTCTACAATGCCCAGCCCCCACAAATGACCCCATTTCGGAAAGTAGACACCCTAAGGTATTCGCTGATGGGCATAGTGAGTTCATAGAACTTTTTATTTTTTGTCACAAGTTAGCGGAAAATGATGATTTTTGCAGCCTAGGTGCGCAAAGCGGCCCAAATTCCTTTTAGGAGGGCATTTTTAGACATTTGGATCCCAGACTTCTTCTCCCGCTTTCGGGCCCCTAAAATGCCAGGGCAGTATAAATACCCCACATGTGACCCCATTTTGGAAAGAAGACACCCCAAGGTATTCAATGAGGGGCATGGCGAGTTCATAGAATTTTTTATTTTTTTTTTGGGCACAAGTTAGTGGAATATGAGACTTGGTAAGAGAAAAAAAAAAAAATAATAATTTCCGCTAACTTGGGCCAAAAAAAATGTCTGAATGGAGCCTTATAGGGGGTGATCAATGACAGGGGGGTGATCAGGGAGTCTATATGGGGTGATCACCCCCCTGTCATTGATCACCCCCCTGTAAGGCTCCATTCAGACATCTGTATGATTTTTACGGATACATGGATCGGATCCGCAAAACGCATACGGACGTCTGAATGGATCAATGACAGGGGGGTGATCAATGACAGGGGATCTATATGGGTGATCACCCGCCTGTCATTGATCACCCCCCTGTAAGGCTGCATTCAGACGTCCGTATGCGTTTTGCGGATCCGATCCGTGGATCCGTAAAAATCATACGGATGTCTGAATGGAGCCTTACAGGGGGGTGATCAATGACAGGGGGGTGATCACCCCCTTGTCATTGATCACCCCCCTGTAAGGCTCCATTCAGATGTCCGTATGTGTTTTGCGGATCCGATCCATGTATCCGTGGATCCGTAAAAATCATACGGACGTCTGAACGGAGCCTGACAGGGGGGTGATCAGGGAGTCTATATGGGATGATCAGGGGTTCATAAGGGGTTAATAAGTGACGGGGGGGGGGGGGGGTGTGTGTGTGTAGTGTAGTGTTTTGTGGTACTTTACACAGCTACCTGTGTCCTCTGGTGGTCGATCCGAACAAAAGGGACCACCAGAGGACCAGGTAGCAGGTATATTTTTTTGAATCAAATCGTTTTTATTGAACCAATAAATGCAGGATATTATAAAAACAATACATTGTCTTTTCTTACTTTATCCACCTTGTGGAATCGATATACAGCAGTGTCCATAGAAATACCAACACACATTTATATCATGTATCTGTATATAGCATGTACACATGTAGAATCAAATATTGAGAGTCCTAACAATCCCAGATCCCCTCCCCACCCTGTTAACTAGTCATGAACCGTCAAGAGCCTATATAACCACGTGAGTATGAGATAACCAATCACTCCACAATTTATCAAACTTCTGAGGACACCCTCTCTTCACATACACCCCTTTTTCCAATATCAGCATGTCATGCACCTTCTGCTCAAACTCATCCAGTGTAGGCGGGCTTCCCTGGATCCACCTCATTGCCACCAGCTTCCTGGCCACATACAACAACCTCCCCACTGCTACCTTAACCGATTCAGTCCCTCCAATCTCAGACACATACCCCAATACACACACCTTGGGGTCATTTTGAATTTTCAAAGTCCAATTACTGGACAAGACCACAGCATATGCAACAAATCCGCACCATTATCCATGCACTTTGGACACTTGTCATCAATTCTTAATCCAACCTTTTTTAGGAACACCGGTGTTTTGTATACCCTATGTATGATAAATAGTTGGGACAGTTTGCCCTGTTCACTCAAGGACACCCTGGGGACTCCTTCCAGTATATCATCCCACTTATCCTTAGACATACCTCCCAAGTCAGCCTCCCATTTCTTCATTCTTAACAAGCTTATGAACCGTCTCCATTTGGGCTATCACACAACCTTTCCACAGCGTGACCTCAAGGGCATGCCTCATTTGAAGATATTTATAGAACCATCCCCTAGGGATATTAAATTCCTGCTGCAGGTTCTGAAACGACTTACATAACTTGCCCTCCATCAATTGACCAATTCTCATCACTCCATGAGTTTCCCAGTTCCGAAGTCCTGACATGGCAAAAAATTCAGGCAATAGGTGATTATTTCTAATAGGGTAAAGCTTACTGATTCCACCTACACCGCTCAGTTGCTTCACCCTTGCCCAAATTTTTTTCATAAGTTCAATAAGAGGGAGTTTTTCCCTCCCAGCATGCATACCTGACCCTTCCAGAATACCCATGAGGTCACGACTGCCCAACCAATGCTGCAATATCTGCCCTGTCATATCCGGCACTTGGAAGCTAATCCATCCCTTGAAATGCTGACATTGGGAAGCCAAAAAGTAAATCCATGCATTAGGAACAGCCAGGCCACCTTCAGACTTGGGGTACTGCAATGTCTCTAGTTTAATCCTAGCCTGACCATATTTCCAAATAAGATCCCTAAATATAGAGTGAATTTTCTTAAATCTGTCATGGGGGATCCATACGGGAGGGTAGCAGGTTTATTAGACGCTGTTATCAAAACAGCGTCTAATATACCTGTTAGGGGTTAAAAAAAAATCACATCTCCAACCTGCCAGCGAGCGATCGCCGCTGGCAGGCTGGAGATCCACTCGCTTACCTTCAGTTCCTGTGAACGCGCGCGCGTTCACAGGAAATCTCGGCTCTCGCGAGATGACGCGTATATGCGTCACTCTGCGCAGGCTGCCGTTTCCGGACCGCACATCTGCGGTAGGCGATCCGGAGGCGGTTAAAGCAAGGAGACATATACCTGAGGAAGTTTTCCCTAACCAAGGATAAAGCCAGCAATAAGGGATACGGGCCTTGGGATAAAGACAGACAGGATTCTGAGGAAACGTGCAGCCTGATCTGTAAGTGTTTAACCCTCAGAATATCTTACAAGAACATTGTGCCTGCCAACTGATGTAAAGCCTGCATGTGACTACTTCTTATATATGGAACTCTGACCAAAGACTGTATATATTTAACTGTTCCAGTAAACAGAAGTTTTGGTTCACCATATCATTGTGTTCCTCAATTATTCCTACCGTAAATCGGTGTGCCACAGTTACCGTCACTGGCGTCACAAATTTAAAGTGATCTTGCCACAGGCACATTAACCTCCTCAGGACCGCCGCACTCAGGGATGCATCTTTGCGGAGGCCCTGTAATTCCTCCTGGACGCGCCGGCGCGTCATCTCGCGAGACGCAAGATTTTGGTCAGAGCCGGCCCGCGCATTGCGGGCCGGCAAAAGTTAAAGGACTATCTCGTCACCAGCCTGCCAGCCAATGATCGTCGCTGGCAGGCTGGTGATTTTCAAAAAAACTAATCACAAGCCATATAACACCTTGTATTTATAAATATAAGGTGTTAAATGGCTGCTGTGCTCCTCTGCTGGTTCTTTTCGTTGGTTGGTTCCAGCAGAGGAGCACAGTTCACAGTGAGTACACCAAACAGCACACTTAGCCCCCAGATCACCCCCCATCACCCCAATTAACCCCTTGATAGCCCCTGTCAATCACCTAGTGAAAGGGGAAAAAAGTGATCAGTGTAAACTGTCACTTTTTTTTTCACTAGTATTGACGGGTAGGTTTAGGCCCCTTTGTTAGGCAGTTAGCGATCGGTTAGCGCCCACCACACCGCAGTCACCGATTCGCTGATTAACGTATCGCTGATCAGCATTTGTACTTTTATAGTATCTGTAAGTGAACAGTCAGTTCTATAATAGTATTAGTGTCACTGTCACGAACTATGGATCCGATCGCTCCGGATCCCACAGCTTTGATGTAGTGGTCTGTGACGGAGTCTGCGCACACACAGAGACCTCACGTGACCGGGGTATTACCATTCGGCTAACACCCCCCACTACACTTCGGTAACTGCCACCACGTGGGTTCCAGGTCCACGAGCCGACTATCCGGGTCATTCACTATCACACAGATCAGTGGATGAACCGGATATCACTTACTGACCAACCGCAGTCAATCACACCCAGCTACAATTCCTAAATGCAATTTAACTAACCACCTGGTAACGTCTCTTCAAAGGCAAGGTACGTTGTTCAGCAGCTTAGAATATGGAAGACTTGGCTATTTAGATTTTATAATCTTTGATAAGCGGTAAAAAGCAGTGCATACAAGTCTAATGAAAATGACTATAAATCTACAGAATAATAATAACAATATAAATAATCACAACAGTTCAAATGAAAGGGAAAAAGATGAAAGAATACTTAGTTTCTCTGGAGGGTTTCAGATGGTCGTTCATATGTCCTTTTTGAATCCTTGCAAACCCCTTTTCAGTATGTATCAGGGGAGACCCTCAAAGTTCTTCTGATACAGGGATATGCCGTCAATGTCCAATTAAGTGTCTGGTGATGTTCCATGGGTCTCTCTCCTCTATCCTTGTGCATGGATTTTTATGAACTCTCCCATGGGCAGGAGACTTACTCCTGTCAGCCAATGGCAGCAGAGTGACTGTTAATCCTAGGGATTGCCCCCAAGTGTTTTATGACCCCATCAAAGTTCAGTTCCTACAATGAGGATTATACTCAAGCCCGTATCTCCTTGATACATCGGCATATTTTTATACAGAATACATATTTGCGATCCTTATTTATTTACCTACAGAATGAGACCACACACGGTAATGCTGGGACCTGTAGTTCTTCTACCACCCATAGGTCAGCTACAGAATCACATCCTCTAGTCATATTTGATACCCAATTAACCACAATACTCTGTAGAGCCTGGATCTGGTGTCAGAAAGGGCATAAGTTGATTCATAAATGAAATATGAAAGTGGACTGGTTTTATGCCCAGAGCTAATTAAGGGGCTATTAGCTCTCCTCAAACCAGACCTGGAAATTAATGACGTCACGCTCCAGCCAGGCTTGACAGCAAGCTGATCTTATCTTAAAGAACAGGATGAGCTGGGCCTGGTATAGCCTTTATGATCTTTTATAGCTAGCCTCAGAGTAGTGGTAATAAAAGTGTCTATCTATATCATAGGCGACCCAGGCTTCAGGAAGATGAGAGTTCAGTTTTTTTTTTACATATGCCAGAAGCATATAAGATGGCTACCCAGAGGAATTATGTATGTATGCCGGCACAGTCATCTTAGCTCGCCCTCCACCCAAAACGCAGTGTTTGCCTGATCAGTCGCCCACACGTGCGTTCACCCACGCCCGCCCCGCCGCAGTGACAAAAAAAAAATATTTTTTGATCACTGCACAATCACTTTACAAGCGCTGTGGCGATAAAAAAATGAGTTTCGATATTTTTTATCAATCGCAGCGGCCTCCGGTACTTCGCTAGCCTTCCATTTGTAAGACAGGCTTGCTTTTTTTCTTGGGTAGTCTCATCGAATACCCCCTAAATTTAGTAGTCCAAATGGCAAATAAGGGGTATTCTTCTGAAGAGGCCTACAGGCTTCTGACCCAGACCGGCTCCACAAAATTTGGCCCCTCATAGACCACTTTAACACCAAATTTGCAGATTTGTATACCCCTGAGCAAAACATCTGCGTAGACGAGTCCCTTATACATTTTACCGGGTGCCTTGGCTTCAAACAATACATCCCAAGCAAGCGCACCTGGTATGGGGTCAAATTGTATAAACTCTGTGAAAGGGCCACAGGCTATACCCACAAATTTCAGATCTATGAGGGTAAAGATCAGACCCTGGAGCCGGTCGATTGCCCTGACTACCTGGGGAGCAGTGGGAAGACAGTCTGGGACTTGGTGTCACCCTTATTTGGCAAGGGGTACCATCTTTATGTGGACAATTTTTACACAAGTGTGCCCCTCTTCAGGCATTTGTTCCTAGAACAGATTGGCTGCTGTGGCACCGCGCGACCTAGTCGCCGGGGCTTCCCCCAACGGCTTGTTACCACCCGTCTTGCAAGACGGGTGGTAGGGCTGCCTTGTGTACCCAAGAACTGCTCGTGGTGATATGGAGAGACAAGCGTGACGTTTACATGCTCTCCTCCATTCACGCAGACACGACAATCCAAGTTGAACGAGCAACCAGTGTCATTGAAAAGCCCCTCTGTGTCCACGACTATAATTCGCTCACGGGAGGAGTGGACTTCAATGACCAGATGTTGGCTCCCTATTTACTTTCCCTCAGAACCAGACGCTGGTATAAGAAGATGTCTGTATATTTGATTCAATTGGCTGTATATAATAGTTTTGTTCTCTACAGTAAGGCTGGGAGAACAAGAGCCGTCTACACGAGCAACATTTCCCCAATGTCGTTGCCGGTACCTCAAACCAACCGCCACCCCGAAAAAAATGTGTCTGTAGCAGGAGTGGAATAAGGCGTGACACCCACTATTTCTGTCCTGACTGCCCTGACCAGTCCGGAAGTACCACACACAGGTACACTTAGCATAGGGATTGCATCTCACAGGACAGGCACACAGGGCTATTAGGGCCCATTCACACAGAGCTGCTGCAAACCTCTCCTTTCACCTGGGACAAAGTGCATAATGTACTTCGCCACATCTCTGGGCGATTTGTGCTTTGCACATTGTCCCATGGGGAAGGATAGGTTTGTCCTATAAAAGGTAAAAAAAAGCAAAACAAAAAAAAAATAATCACCATACTACTTCTCATGCATTAGGGCCCCCTAAAATGCCAGGGCAGTATAACTACCCCACAAGTGACCCCATTTTGGAAAGAAGACACCCCAAGGTATTTTGTGATGGGCATAGTGAGTTCATGGAAGTTTTCATTTTTTGTCACAAGTTAGTGGAATATGAGACTTTGTAAGAAAAAAATCAAATAAAATAATCATAATTTTCCGCTAACTTGTGACAAAAAATAAAAACTTATGAACTAACTATGCCCATCAGCGAATACCTTAGGGTGTCTTCTTTCCAAAATGGGGTCCCTCATGGGGTAGTTATACTGCCTTGGCATTTTAGGGGCCCTAATGCGTGAGAAGTAGTTTGAAATCCATATGTGTAAAAAATGCCCTGTGAAATCCTAAAGGTGCTCTTCAGAATTTGTGCCCCTTTGCCCACCTAGGCTGCAAAAAAGTGTCACATGTGGTATCGCCGTACTCAGAAGTAGGGCAACGTGTTTTAGGGTGTATTTTTACATATACCCATGCTGGGTGAGAGAAATAACTCTCTAAAAGTCAACTTCTCACATTTTTTTAATTTTTATACAAAGTTGTCATTTTAGAGATACTTCTCTCACCCAGCATGGGTATATGTAAAAAGACACCCCAAAACACATTGCCCAACTTCTCCTGAGTACGGCGATGCCACATGTGTGACACTTTTTTGCAGCCTAGGTGGGCAAAGGGGCACAAATTCTAAAGAGCACCTTTAGGATTTCATAGGACATTTTTTACACATTTGAATTTCAAACTACTTCTCACGTATTAGGGCCCCTAAAATGCCAAGGCAGTAGAACTACCCCACAAGTGACCCCATTTTGGAAAGAAGACACCCCAAGGTATTTTGTGATGGGCATAGTGAGTTCATGGAAGTTTTCATTTTTTGTCACAAGTTGGTGGAATATGAGACTTTGTAAGAAAAAAAAAAATCTTTTTCCACTAACTTGTGACAAAAATAAAAAGTTCTATGAACTCACTATGCCCATCAGTGAATACCTTAGGGTGTCTACTTTCCGAAATGGGGTCATTTGTGGGGTTTTTCTACTGTCTGGGCATTGTAGAACCTCAGGAAACATGACAGGTGCTCAGAAAGTCAGAGCTGCTTCAAAATGCGGAAATTCACATTTTTGTACCATAGTTTGTAACCGCTATAACTTTTACCCAAACATTTTATTTTTTTTTTTATCAAAGACATGTAGAACAATAAATATAGAGAAAAATTTATATAGAAATGTAGTTTTAAAAAAAAAAAAAAAAAAAAAACATTTTACAACTGAAAGTGAAAAATTTAATTTTTTTATTTATTTTTTTGCAAAAAAATCTGTAAATTTCGATTAACAAAAAAAGTTAAAATGTCAGCAGCAATGAAATACCACCGAATAAAAGCTCTATTAGTGAGAAGAAAAGGAGGTAAAATTCATTTTGGTGGTAAGTTGTATGACCGAGCAATAAACGGTGAAAGTAGTGTAGTGCAGAATTGTAAAAAGTGGTCTGGTCATTAAGGGTGTTTAAGCTAGGGGAGCTGAGGTGGTTAAACAAAACCCTGCAACATCCAGGGCACCTCACCTACCATCAGGCCTGGTCCCTATACACAGAGTGCTCCAGAGGACCCCTGTGCCAGCCTCTAAATCACTGCTGTACGTCTGCCAAGGGTATATAAAAGACTGTGAGTACTATAACTACCCTCGGTTAGTAACTACCCCTGTGACCTCACCATTCGCCTCACCCTGCAGGGCGGCGTACTGCATATGGAGCAGGCTTAGCGCAGCAGCCCACTCTATACAGCCCCTACATGTATGGCATTATGCGTTAAGGGGTTACCTATGCACACATCATGCGATATTTAATAAATTTGGTGCAGTACAGCAGTGCAGGCTCTAGCAAAACTGATAAATTCTATATGTCTTGAAATGCTGCAGTGTTTTATTGTGCAAAATTATTAAATCTATATAAATTTAGTATTGCTGTAAAGTTAACATATGTATTATATGCATGTTTAATGCAAAAAAAGTCTCTATCCCCTCCCATTACCCCAGAAAAGTTTGTCAATACATTATTTGCGTTCCACGCTTAGCGAAATGTCTGGCCCTCAATAGAGCAGTCCTAACCTTATCTGTGAAACGGACAAGAGGGCACTTTTTATTTTTTTTCTTGCGGGGCCGCAGAATGGAGGTACAGATGTGAACAGCACAATGAGTGCTGTCTGCATCTTTTGCAGCCCTATTGAAGTGAATGGGTCCATGTCCGACCAGCAAAAAATGCGGCTGACGCAGACCCAAACCATAGTTGTGTGCATGTGGCCTAAGTCCGCAAAAAAAACTAGCCCTGATACTGCTATTTAAGTGGAAAATTCAAAAAGCAATGGCTTTCGGAGATGCGGGGGGGGGGGGGGGGGGTTTGGGGGGCTGGAAATAAGTAACTGTGGCTAAAGATGGCCATACCTATTGGATTTTAGAGTTTGATGTTTGTGGCAAGTGTAATGTAAGTGCAGGATCCCCTTTGGTACTGTCGTCCTGTGCTATGATGCACTTGGCAGGCAGCAGCTCTGTAATTGTGGCTTCCATATTAGGACACACGATCCCTTCACCGCAGTGGAGAATTGGACCACTTAGGCAAGGCAGTAACCCTTCATTTCTTATCCTTTTAGCCTTCTGTATACTTTACATGTGATTGTGGAAGAGTCGGAAGCATGATTGTTAGAGCTGGGCCTTTTCCATTCTGACAACAGCTACAGTAAGTATTTTATTCTTTTAAGAGCATGTGTTGTTTTTATATATTATTATTTATTTTTTTACTGGACAAGTTGTAATTTCTAATGGAACCCTTTTAATATTGCATATTATATGGAGTGAAAATCTACCATAGTTTTATGGGTTTTGGTTTTACAGCGTTCCCTACATTGTCAAACTAGCTTGTTCCCTTCATTCTCTGGGTCAGTAGGGTTACAGCGATACCACATTTCCATAGTGTGTGTTTTTGTTTTTGTTTTTTAATGCTTGAAAAAAATTAAAAACTTTGGAAAAAAAACATTTGGAGAGGAGTGAGGGCTCTTTTTTTGCAGGTGAACTGTAGTTTTCATACCATTTTAGGGTGTCTAAGACCTTTTTGGTGACTTTTGTAAAATATTTTGGGAGGTGTAGCGCCAAAACAACGGACAAATTGATATTCTTTCCCTTACAGTGTTCACCATACAGGATTAATATTTTTATATTTTAATAACTCAAAGTTTTGCAAACAATGTTAATTTCTTATGTTTTCTTGTTCGCTTCTTGTTTGTTTTTTATTATGAAGAAAGGGAGTATTTTTATTTTTATCTTAAAACTTTTTTTTTTTTGTGATCGCCGGGAACCCCTGTGAATGGAGCAGTAGTGTGCATGTCAGTCCACTATTCCATTCACTTCTCTAGGACTGATGGAGTGCTTGCTATGCCAGTCCCATAGAAGTTAAAGGGAACCTGTCACCTGGATTTTGTGTATAGAGCTGAGGACATGGGTTGGTAGATGGCCGCTAGCACATCCGCAATACCCAGTCCCCATAGCTCTGTGTGCTTTTATTGTGTGTAAAAAAAAAAAAAAAAAAAAAATCTGATACATATGCAAATTAACATAAGAGTCATATTTACAAGCTCTGACTCATCTCGGGTTAATTTGCATATGTATCAAATCGTTTTTTTATACACAATAAAAGCACACAGAGCTATGGCGACTGGATATTCCGGATGTGCCTGCGGCAATCTAGCAGCCCATGTCCTCAGCTCTATACCCAAAATCCCGGTGACAGGTTCCCTTTAAAAGAGCAGTGATAAGTGTATATTATCCTTTATTAAAAAAATTATAATATTAATAATAAGTGGGTGATCGCCTCTGGGTAGAGGATGAATTATCGCCACTGGATAGAGAATAAATGATGCGCCTTTTATAGTGGTGCTTGTTTGTGGGATAGTCTTTCATAAGTCAATGAAGATATACATTGGTAATCTTGTATTGAGCTAAAGATGATCTTCTTTGGGTCAAGACTTCAAGGTATATGTGACAATATATAAGTGTTACAATGCTGTGGGAAGAAGGGATGCTCTGTGCCTGAGTGCGGCATCCCGCACTGTCTCTGGCTACAGAGGTCACTTACCCTTCGCTGTTGTATCAAGTCCTCCAATGACTGTCGGCTGTTCCTGGGACAGTGTCTGGAGTCCAGCTCAGCTTGGAGAAGTCGTCAGCGGTCACGTGATCATGATCTTCTCAATGTTTTTCCAGAGGGATGGTGCACCACTCTCCCATGAACAGCCGACCGACATTGGAGGACTTGATAGAACAGCGCCGGGTGAAGGGTAAGTGACCTCTGTAGCCAGAGACAGTGCGGGATGCCGCACTCAGGCACAGAGCATCCCTTCTTCCCACAGTATTGTACAAAGATACAGCGACTTGTACCACTTATATATTGTCACATATACCTTGAAGTCTTGGCCCAAAGAAGATCTTTGGCTCAATACAAGATTACCAATGTATATCTTCATTGACTTATGAAAGACTATCCCACAAACAGGCACCACTATAAAAGGCACATAATTTATTCTCTATCCAGTGGCGATTTAATATTTTTCTACATTTTTCAATTTTTTTTCATAAATGATATTTTAGAGACTCTTAACCTTGAACCATTGATCTTATGACTTTTACTGCTAGCACTCATTCACATTTTAATATATAATTTTCTATTTAAAAAAAGACTCTACAACTACTACAATATGTTAATATTATAAATATATCAAAATATATAGACCCAAATAAGAGTGTGCCTGCTTATCTTTCCATTTCTTAATTTTACTCTTCTGACTGGGTGAGTCAGACTCGGCAGTCTCTGCACCTCTACCATTTGCTTGAATAGAAGAGCTGTCTACCCCACTTATTTCAATAAGTGTATATTCGCTGAGAGTACAACCTCTGGTAACTCCAGTGATCCCAAGAAGGGGTCCTCATGTTTCTTGTTTGAATGGAGTAATAATGTGCATGTCAATCCACCCCTTTATTCACTTTTAATGGACTGACGGAGCGCTATACCAGTCCATAAAAGTGAATGGAGCAATTGACCAACATTTGTGTTCCATTCAGCTGGCAGGGCACACTGTTCTAATGTTTGTGGGATAACACCTTTAAACAAACACTCATCACTTCCACCAATCAGCTGTTTTGCCAGCGCTAGAAACAAAACTATGGATGGAACCGGTAGCAGAAGGTTCTATGCACTGTGTAGCGGTGTGCAAGTGTACTCTAGCTCGGTTCCCATTGAAGTGAATGGTAACCCAGCACACCATTACACAACGGATAAAGCCTTCAGCTTCCCGCTCCATTCACTGTTTAGATTCCAGTGGCCCCTGAAGACAGCTGGTTGATGCGGGTGCTGAGTGTTGAATCCCATCAAGCTGATATTGATGATCTTTTCTGAGGATATGACTTCAATGTCTTCAGGCTGGAAAGCCCCTTTTAAAGGGAACGTCACATGTTGAATGTGCTGTCGTATCTTGAGGCAATATGTAAAGGAGCTGGGTCAGTAACACTACTTTTGCCCAGCAATTAAGCAATATACCATTCATATGTAATATTTCTAATGTTTGAGTATAATTACCTGTTAGATGCATCGGAGAAAGAGACGCTGGTCGCCTCAAGACACCAAACCATGGAAAAGACAGAGATTTTCTCGCAGCTGGGAACGTGATGGAAGACGCAGACCTTCTCCTTATTGGAAATTGCCAGCAAGATCTCGCTCCAGGAGGTATGTCAAATTTATAGTGGTAAACTTAAAGTGGTTGTGCAGGCAGTATCTATTGATGATCTTCAGGATAGTGCATCAATATCTGATCGTGGGGGTCCGACTCCGGTTCCCCTGCTGATCAGCTGTTTAATGGCGCTCATGTGAGTGCTACTTCCTGTTCAGAATTACAGTCTAGGTTGCTTGCTTGTTTCTGCGGGCAGTGTAATTATTGGTGCTCATCCCATTTGTTTCAGTGTTTGCAGCTGATCAGCGCTCAGACATTGTGGGAGAACAAAAAACTGTTTTACTTTACTTGAGACAAAACAGCAACCATTAACCGCTTAAGGACCAGGCTCATTTTCACCTTAAGGACCAGGCCATTTTTTGCAAATCTGACCAGTGTCACTTTAAGTGCTGATAACTTTAAAACGCTTTTACTTATACAGGCCATTCTGAGATTGTTTTTTCGTCACATATTGTACTTCATGACACTGGTAAAATAAAGTCAAAAAAATTAATTTTTTTGCATAATAAAATACCTAATTTACCAAAAATTTGGAAAAATTAGCAAATTTCAAAGTTTCAGTTTCTCTACTTCTGTAATACATAGTAATACCCCCAAAAATTGTGATGACTTAACATTCCCCATATGTCTACTTCATGTTTGAATTATTTTGGGAATGATATTTTATTTTTTGGGGATGTTACAAGGCTTAGAAGTTTAGAAGCAAATCTTGAAATTTTTCAGAAATTTACAAAAACCCAATTTTTAGGGACCACTACAGCTCTGAAGTCACTTTGCGAGGCTTACATAATAGAAACCGCCCAAAAATGACCCCATTCTATAAACTACACCCCTCAAGGTATTCAAAACTGATTTTACAAACTCTGTTAACCCTTTAGGTGTTGCACAAGAGTTATTGGCAAATGGGGATGAAATTTGAGAATTTCATTTTTTTGCCTAATTTTCAATTTTAACCCATTTTTTCCACTAACAAAGCAAGGGTTAACAGCCAAACAAGACTGTATCTTTATTGCCCTGACTCTGCCGTTTACAGAAACACCCCATATGTGGCCGTAAACTACTGTACGGCCACACAGCGGGGCGTAGAGTGAAAGGTGCGCCGGATGGTTTTTGGAAGCCAGATTTTGCTGGACAGTTTTTTTGACACCATGTCCCATTTGAAGCCCCCTGATGCACCCCTAGAGTAGAAACTCCATAAAAGTTACCCCATCTAAGAAACTGCACCCCTCAAGGTATTCAAAACTGATTTTACAAACTTCGTTAACCCTTTAGGTGTTGCACAAGAGTTATTGGCAAATGGGGATGAAATTTGAGAATTTCATTTTTTTGCCTAATTTTCAATTTTAACCCATTTTTTCCACTAACAAAGCAAGGGTTAACAGCCAAACAAGACTGTATCTTTATTGCCCTGACTCTGCCGTTTACAGAAACACCCCATATGTGGCCGTAAACTACTGTACGGCCACACAGCGGGGCGTAGAGTGAAAGGTACGCTGTATGGTTTTTGGAAGCCAGATTGTGCTGGACAGTTTTTTTGACACCATGTCCCATTTGAAGCCCCCTGATGCACCCCTAGAGTAGAAACTCCATAAAAGTGACCCCATCTAAGAAACTACACCCCTCGAGGTATTCAAAACTGATTTTACAAACTTTGTTAACCCTTTAGGTGTTGCACAAGATTTAATGGAAAATAGAGATACAATTTCAAAATTTCACTTTTTTGGCAGATTTTCCATTTTAATATTTTTTTTTCCAGTTACAAAGCAAGGGTTAACAGCCAAACAAAACTCATTATTTATGGCCCTGATTCTGTAGTTTACAGAAACACCTCATATGTGGTTGTAGACCGCTGTACGGGCACACGGCAGGGAGCAGAAGGAAAGGAATGCCATACGGTTTTTGGAAGGCAGATTTTGCTGGACTGGTTTTTTTGACACCATGTATGGAAAATAGAGATACAATTTCAAAATTTCACTTTTTGGCAGATTTTCCATTTTAATATTTTTTTTTTCCAGTTACAAAGCAAGGGTTAACAGCCAAACAAAACTCATTATTATGGCCCTGATTCTGTAGTTTACAGAAACACCTCATATGTGGTTGTAGACCGCTGTACGGGCACACGGCAGGGAGCAGAAGGAAAGGAATGCCATACGGTTTTTGGAAGGCAGATTTTGCTGGACTGTTTTTTTTGACACCATGTCCTATTTGAAGCCCCCCTGATGCACCCCTAGAGTAGAAACTCCAAAAAGTGACCCCATTTTAGAAAGTACGGAATAGGGTGGCAGTATTGTTGGTACTAGTTCAGGGTAGATATGATTTTTGGTTGCTCTATATTACACTTTTTGTGCGGCAATGTAACAAGAAATAGCTTTTTTGGCACGTTTTTTTTTTTTTGTTATTTACAACATTCATCTGACAGGTTAGATCACGTGGTAATTTTATAGAGCAGGTTGTCACGGACGCAGCGATACCTAATATGTATACAATTTTTTTATTTATGTAAGTTTTATACAATAACTTCATTTTTAAAACCAAAAAATTGTTTAGTGTCTCCATAGTCTGAGAGCCATAGTTTTTCTCGCCCATTTTCCTTGGGGGACACAGACCTTGGGTATAGCTCAGCTCCCTAGGAGGCGTGACACTAAGTAAAACTGTTAAGCCCCTCCTCCATCAGCTATACCCTCAGCCTGGAGATAGAGGCTACCAGTTTTAGCTTAGGTGTCCAAGGAGGCAAGACACTCCCTGCTACTGCAGGGCTGTTTTCTCCTTGTTATTTTTACTTTTTCTTCTAATTTTGTTATTTTATTTTTTCCTAGGGATACCAGAGACGCATTAGACCTCTCTGCTCTCCCGGGGTTGAGCTGCGCCAGTGCCAACTTATCTGCACTGCTGCCTCCCCCACAGAAGCAATAGGAGGATCTGGGCAGCAATGGCTCCCCTACATCCCGCCAGCTAGGGGGTCGCCCGCACGCCAAGCCCCTCTTCCAGCTTCCTGCCACTGCGGTGCCAGTGGCTGAAGGGGCGACCCTGCTGGAAAGGACTGAGGGTGAAGACGTCGGACGGTGAGATGGCTATTCCAGCCCATACCCCGTCCCTATCTGCAGCATCTACCCCTCTGGGTAAGGGGGGCACCCGTGGTCGCTCATTCTGAGCGCTCATCTGCAGGACAATGCAGCACAGCAGCATCCTCAGCACCCCCACGCCGTTCCCCCCCACGCTGCTATCTTTCTCTCTCCCCCCCCCCCCCATTCGGGGCTGACTCCATTTTTTCTCTTCTCTCTCCCCCTTCCCGCCGAGACCGGGGGGCGGGGCTTAGCGGTCCCGGCAGGGGGCGGGGCTTACGCGCGCGTCATTTTGGGGGCGGAGCTACGTTCTCCTTCACAGGAGACATTTCAAGCGCTGGAGGGGGCGGAGCTTGTTCCCCGCGCTTTCTGCTGAGGTTTCCCGCGCTTCCTCACTCCTGACAGGAAGCTGGGACACGGTGGGGGACTCTAACCTCCTGTGTACATCGCTCGGCTTCTGTGGGCGCTCTCTGCTGCTCACTGCTGTTCATTGCTTCTCTGCTGCTGCTGATCTGGGCCATCTCCTGACGTTCTTCTGAGGCACTGGTAGGACAGTTAACCCTCTCCTAACCCTCCTGGTCATAGCTGCTATAACCCTTTGTGGTCTCTATATTAGAGTACAACCACACTTCAGCATGTCAGATCCCACAGGTGCCCCCAAACCCTGGTACCATGCCTGTACCGCCTGTAAGGAACTTTTTCCGCGTGGGCAATCTGAGCCGCATTGCCTTGCATGTCAGGCCCCGGTGCAGGGCCCGCTTCCCGCTGCGCCCCCCGGTGCCTCTGAACCCCCTGACTGGGCTAGGTCTCTGTCTCAGGCGGTGGAAAGCCTTACACACGTAGTGGGCCGTCTCGTGGATAGACCGCCTCTCCCGCAGGCTGCCACAATCCCTGTCGCACCCGCTGGGACTACCGTTTCTGCCGCCCCCACTGGTTCCCTGCCTCCCAGCGAATCTTCCAGGGCCCGGCATACTCAGAAACGTTCAAGGGTTGAGCGCACATCTTCTCCAGATGCTTCGCTCTCTCCGCCATGCGTGCGAGCTCAGTCAAGTCTATCCTCTCAAAGGGATACGCTTTCTGAGGGAGAACTGGCGGATTCGGAGGTGGACATGGACTCAGAGCTTCCGTCCAAATTGGCGTCCGCGGTGGGGCATCTTGTCACTAGCATCCGTGATACCTTTCAGCTACACGATGACCCCCCCCAGCTCTGAACAGGCCGGCGTGTCCTTTCTCCGCCCCAAACAGGCCTCCAAGGTTTTTCCCATACACGCTGATTTTTCTTCTGTGGTATCCAAGGCTTGGACTCGGCCTAACGTCCGCTTTATTACACCCAAAAAGCTGGACATTTGTTATCCCTTTCCAGCGGATTCTGTGACCACGTGGACATCCCCGCCTAAGGTTGATCCTCCCGTGGCTCGCCTGTCCAAAAGCACTACTATTCCTGTACAGGACGGATCTTCCCTCCAGTCTGTTGAGGACCGTCGTACGGAATCCCTCTCCAAGGCCATATTTACTGCCTCTGGTTCGGCCCTTAGACCGGTCTTTGCCTCCGCCTGGGTTGGCAAAGCGGTCTCTGAATGGGGTTTGCAACTGGAACGGGAGTTAGGGTCGGTCGTCCCTGTTCAGGACCTCCGTTCCTTAGCCCAACTAATTGTTCAGGCCGGAAAATTCGTCTGTGAGGCCTCCCTTGATGCGGGTGCCCTCATTGCCCGTTCCTCTGCCCTGGCAGTTTCTGTCAGGAGGGAACTCTGGCTGAAGGTTTGGGCGGCGGACGCCGCTTCCAAACGCTCTTTGGCCGGCCTACCATTCACGGGTTCCCGCCTGTTCGGAACCCGTCTGGACGAACTTATATCAGAGGCCACGGGTGGGAAGAGTACTCACCTCCCCCAGTCCAGGCCAATGGGCGCCCCCCGTGGTCGCGCTGGTTCGTCCCGTTTTCGGTCCTTTCGCAAGCCCACCGGGTCTAGACCCGCGGCCAGTTCTTCTTCCTCTGGCCCAGCCCAGGATAGACGCAAGAAGCCGTTTTTTCGGACGCAACCTACCTGGCGCAAGTCCCAGCCTGCACGGGCTCCCACAGGCCAGCAGCCCTCTGCCTGAAGGTGCGCCCCCACCCACCCGGGTGGGGGGCCGCCTTCTCCTATTCAGGAACGTATGGCGGGCCCACATCTCAGACGCATGGGCGCTCGAGATTGTATCTTGCGGATACAAAATCGAATTTGCGTCCATTCCGCCAGACCGTTTCTTCCGATCCCGTCCTCCGCGAGATCCCGTACGAGTGGCCGCCTTCTTCGCGGCCATTCACTCTCTAATGGACAAGGGTGTCGTCGCCCCCGTGCCTCCGACGGAAAGGTTCAGGGGGTTCTACTCGAACCTCTTTGTGGTTCCCAAGAAGGAAGGCTCAGTGCGTCCGATCTTGGACCTAAAACGCCTGAACCGTTTTCTCCGACTGCAGAGATTCCGGATGGAGTCTCTCAGGTCCGCAGTGGCCTCCCTGGAAAGAGGGGATTTCATGGCCTCAATCGACATTCAGGATGCATACCTCCACGTTCCGGTTGCTCCATGTCATCACCGCTTCCTGCGCTTCGCGGTGGGGGACGATCACTTCCAATTCGTCGCCCTTCCCTTTGGTCTGGCGACGGCTCCTCGAGTGTTCACCAAGGTCCTGGCCCCTGTCTTGGCCCTTCTACGTTCAAGAAGTGTTTTTCTTCTCCCATACTTGGACGACATCCTGGTCAAGGCACCCTCCTTCTCTCAGACATCCCGCAGTGTGGAACTCACTCTGGAGACCCTGACGCGGTTCGGTTGGATTATCAACCACCCCAAATCTTCCCTTACCCCCTCCAGACGGCTGATCTTCCTGGGGATGCTCCTGGATACAGAGTTGGCGGAGGTCCGCCTTCCGTCGGACAAGCGTCTGGCCCTTCGCGGGTCGGTTCGCAGTCTCCTCCGTCATCACCGCCCTTCCCTCAGATCCAGCATGCGGTTGTTGGGAAAGATGGTTGCCTGTTTCGAAGCGGTGCCGTTCGCACAATTCCGATCCCGCACCTTTCAGAGGGCAATTCTGTCGGCCTGGGACAAATCACCGAGGAGTCTGGACAGGACCTTTCTTCTGCCTCCCCTGGCTCGGGCTTCCCTCGGCTGGTGGTTGCATATCCCTCTAAGGGGGAAGTCCTTCCTTCCACTGAACTGGCTGGTGATTACCACAGATGCCAGCTTACGGGGGTGGGGGGGGGGGGGTTTCCCTCCCCGGTCCGTCCAGGGCGTTTGGTCTCTATCGGAGTCCAGACTTCCAATCAATATTCTGGAACTGAGGGCGATTCTTCTGTCCCTCAGACACTGGACCCATCTGCTGAGGGGCCACCCTGTTCGGATCCAATCGGACAATGCCACGGCTGTGGCATACATAAACCATCAGGGAGGCAGCGATGCAAGAGGTGACCCTCATTCTCCTCTGGGCGGAGACGCACGTGCCGGCCTTATCTGCGATTTACATCCCGGGGGTGGACAACTGGGCGGCGGATTTCCTCAGCCGGTCCACCATCGACCCGGGAGAATGGTCCCTGCACCCAGAGGTGTTCGAAGCCCTTTGTCTTCGCTGGGGTCGCCCCGACGTGGACCTCATGGCCTCCAAATTCAACCACAAGGTCCCCCTATACCTGGCCAGGGCACGGGACCCGAAGGCATACGGCGCCGACGCGCTCGTCCTTCCGTGGCGCGAATTCTCCCTTCTGTACGTCTTTCCTCCTTTTCCCCTCCTGCCACGGGTTCTTCGGAGGATCGCGGCAGAGGGCGTCCCCGCGATTCTAATCGCCCCGGATTGGCCCCGCCGGTCTTGGTACGCCGACCTAATGTTGCTGTTGGCAGACGCACCGTGGCCACTGCCCTCCAGGGAAGACCTTCTCTCTCAGGGACCGATCTTCCACGAGCATTTAGGCTCGCTACGTTTGACGGCGTGGCTATTGAGACCGCCGTCTTAACGCGACGGGGTTTCTCCGCGGACGTAGTCCGCACCATGATCCGGGCTCGTAAGCCCGTATCCTCTAGGATCTACTATCGGGTTTGGAGGTCCTATCTGGGGTTCTGTGAGTCCCGGAGCATCCCACCTCTCCGGTTTTCTCTTCCCACAATCCTGTCCTTCCTCCAGTCGGGTCTGGACCTGGGGCTGTGCCTCAGTTCTCTGAAGGGTCAGATTTCGGCGCTGTCTATTCTTCTCCAGCGTCCCCTGGCCCCTCTAGGGCCAATTAAGACCTTCTTACAAGGGGTGGCTCACTCTGTTCCGCCGTACCGCCCTCCAGTTCCTTCCTGGGACCTGAATGTGGTGCTCTCGGCGCTCCAATCAGCCCCCTTCGAGCCTTTACGGGAGGTCTCCCTTCGCCTTCTGTCCTGCAAGGTCATCTTTCTTGTGGCCGTCACGTCTCTCCGACGGGTGTCGGAGTTAGCGGCTCTTTCTTGCTCCGAACCTTTCCTGATCTTCCACCAGGATAAGGTTGTGCTTCGGCCTGTCCCCCGACTTTCCTGCCAAAGGTGGTCTCCGCCTTTCACATCAATGAGGACATCGTCCTTCCGTCGCTCTGTCCCTCTCCTTCCCACCCCAGAGAACGGGAACTGCACCGTCTGGATGTGGTCAGGGCGTTGAGGATTTACTTGGAGGTCACCGGGTCCTTTCGGCGCACGGACTCCCTGTTTGTGGTTCCGGAGGGTTCGCGCAGAGGGTTGGCGGTCTCCAAGGTGGCTATTGCCCGTTTCATTAAACTGGCGGTGTCTGAGGCTTATCGAGCCAAGGGCAGACCTCCGCCTTTCGGCGTCACTGCTCATTCCACCAGAGCAGTCGGAGCTTCCTGGGCGCAGAGGCATCGGGCCTCGGCTGAACAGTTGTGCAAAGCAGCCACTTGGTCCTCTCTGCACACTTTCACAAAGTTCTATAGGGTGCATACGCATCCATCAGCGGATGCTGCTTTGGGCCGCCTGGTTTTGCAGGCAGCGGTTTCCTGATGCTCTGGTGGTGTTCCGCCTTGGGTTTGTGGTCCCTCCCTTCTTGGACTGCTCTTGAACGTCCCAAGGTCTGTGTCCCCCAAGGAAAATGGGCGAGAAAAGGAGATTTTTTGTATAACTTACCAGTTAAATCTCTTTCTCGCTCTTCCTTGGGGGACACAGCACCCACCCTTCTGTGTTTGGTTACAGGGTTATGGTCTGGCGCCCCGTTGGGTTGCTGGCTGGTTGTTTCCGTTATTGGTTGTTATCCTTTCACTACTTGGACACGCAACTGGTAGCCTCTATCTCCAGGCTGAGGGTATAGCTGATGGAGGAGGGGCTTAACAGTTTTACTTAGTGTCACGCCTCCTAGGGAGCTGAGCTATACCCAAGGTCTGTGTCCCCCAAGGAAGAGCGAGAAAGAGATTTAACTGGTAAGTTATACAAAAAATCTCCTTTTTCAGTTTTTGGGCGATTATCTTGAGTAGGGTCTAATTTTTTGCGGGATGAGATGACAGTTTGGCACTATTTTGGGGTGCATATGACTTTTTGATCGCTTGCTATTACACTTTTTGTGACGTAAGATGGCAAAAATTGCTTTTTTTGCACAATTTATTATTTTTATTTTTTATGGTGGTCACCTGAGGGGTTAGGTCATGTGATATTTATATAGAGCCGGTCGATACGGACGCGGCAATACCTAATATGTATACTTTATTTTTATTTATGTAGGTTTTACACAATGATTTTATTTTTGAAACAAAAAAAATGATGTTTTAGTGTTTCCATAGTCTAAGAGCCATAGTTTTTTCAGTTTTTGGGCGATTATCTTGAGTAGGGTCTAATTTTTTGCGGGATGAGATGACGGTTTGATTGGTACTATTTTGGCGTACATGCGACTTTTTTGATCACTTTTATTACCTTTTTTGGGAAGTAAGGTGGGCAAAATTTCAATTTTCTCATAGTTTTTATTTTTATGGCGTTCACTGTGCGGGGAAAGTAACATGACCGTTTTATAGATCAGGTCGTTACGGACGCGGCGATACCTAATATGTGTAGTTTATTTTTTTTATTTTTATTTTTATTCAGTGATAAATGTTTTTTTTTTTATCTTAACTTTTTTCACTTATTTTTTTTTTTTTTTTTGACCCAGACCCACTTGGTTCTTGAAGATCCAGTGGGTCTGATGTCTGTAAAATACAGTACAGAACCTATATAGGTATCTGTACTGTATTTTACTTACACTGAACAGATCTATGCTTTCAGCATAGATCTGTTCAGCACCATGGACCGCAGGACGCCTGAGCAGGCGTCCTGTTGTCATGGGAACCTTCCCCGTCTGCTCAGTTATGGTCAGAACTGCGCAGACGGGGAAGGGTAAGGACGGGGCTCTGGGGGGGCTGTCTGGGGGCTCTCTCCCTCTCCCATCGGGGGGCTGCAAAGGCACAGCAGCCCCCCGATCGGAGAGGGAGGGAGCTCCCTTTTACTGTTAACCTTTTCCATACAGCGGTCCGTACGGACCGCTGTATGGAAAGGGTTAAACGGCTGACATCGCATCAACGATGTCAGCCGTTTATACCAGGGTGCCAGCAATGTGCTGGCACCCTGGTATACCCACTGTACACCAACGATTATTCAATGGGAGGCGGGCGGGGGATCGCGATCCCGCCTGCCGCACCGCCCACCTCCCGCAACGCCCCCACAGCCTACGACACCCCTCCCTGCACCACCCGCCGCCATCAAATCATGCAGGGGTGCAGGGGGGGTGTACTATATTGATTTTAGACACTCTAAAGTTTCTGATCCCCGCGGTCAGGGACCGCGGGGATCAGAAACTGCAAAAAGCGCAGCAAACCGCAGGTCTGAATTGACCTGCGGTTTGCTGCGATCGCCGACACGGGGGGGTCACATGACCCCCCCCCTGGCGTTTTAACAGGATGCCGGCTGAATGATTTCAGCCGGCATCCTGTTCAAATTAACCCCTGCGGCGCCGGAATGCCGATTTTAAAGTCGGGACGTACCGGTACGTCCTTGGTCCTTAAGGACTCGGGGAAATAGGGCGTACCGGTACGTCCTATGTCCTTAAGGGGTTAAAGGGGTTGTCCGAGTTATATTTATTGATTTACCTATCCTCAGGATAGGTCATCCATATCGGATCAGTGGCGGTCCGGCACCCCCGCCGGTCATCAGTTTGAAGAGGAGGCATGCCCCGTGCCAGCGCTGCCTCCTCTTCACTGTTTACCTTCTCGCCATTGCATCTGCAGTGGTGAGCAGGTGTAATTACACCCAAGCCATCCCATTAATCCCATAAACATACTGAGCTGAATGTCGGGGCTGCTGTGCATCAAACCCCTTTTGGATGCTTGTCTACCACAGATATAGAATAAAGATCTGAAGTCCAGTGCAAGAAGCGACAGTCTGTACTGTTTGTATCTTATGTAATTTTATAGGGAAAAGTCCTACACCCTCCTAGGAAGGTGACCACCATACTACACTGACGACAAAGCATAGAGATGATGGGCTTTGGGCACATACTAAAAAATTATTCAAAGAATGCAACATTATACATGAGAGCATGCATATTGAGGTTCATTCTTCATGTGATTTGATAAATTTGCATTTTATTTTTATCTAGCCACAAAAAGGCTTACTGGGAGAATGCGCACCAGGCATGGTCTAGGAATGACCGTGGCACCCACAGCATTTCTTTCCAAAGTGGGAGCTATTCTACAAAATCATCTGTTGCAGAGAAGTCTAGATCTAGAAGGCATCATCATAATCATCATGCCTCTCGCAGGCATCGCTCCAGATCGGGTAGCTATTCTTCGGTGAGTATAGAGGACATGGGTGAGTGACTTCTTCCAAGCTTTCTATAATCTAGCCATTTTTTACTTTTTCTTCACGAGCTGTTTAACGCTGGCAAATTTATCACACATTTATTTTGTTCTTTGCCATGCTATATATTCTTTTAAGTATGTTGTAACATTCATAAAACATACCATGACACTGAGACACAGGGAATAGTGGTGTTTTATATTCCAGTGGGTTCTATATGTTAACTACTAGATCTATCTATCTATCTATCTATCTATCTATCTATCTATCCTCACACGTTTTTAATTGGTCCTTATATTTATTTAATGGGGCTCCACTCTATTAGCCAGAGCAGTGAATTAGCAGTTTTTCTTCTGGTGCATTACATGGTTTTAATGGATGTCATATAATGCATAAAGGGGTAATCCATATATTGAAAGGTCTATTCAGACATTTTACAATCAACCAGACATTGCAATGCAGTCCGCAGACAGCATGTTAAAGAGCAGGAGCTGAACAGATTGATATAGTTTTGTGGTAAAAGATTCAGTAAAACTTGTAATTCATAAATTTAAAGGAGTTGTCTTATCATGGACAATGGGGGCATATCGCTAGGATATGCCCCCATTGTCTTTATAGGTGCAGGTCCCACCGCTGGGACCCACATCTATATCAAGAACAGAGCCCTGCAAGTGAAGAGGGTGCACTGCGCATGCGCAGCCATCCTCTATTCATTTTCTGTTGGGCCGGAGAAAATAGCCAAGCATTGTCTTGACTATTTCCGTCGGCCCCATAGAAATGAATGGGAGCGGAGGCCGCATATGTGCGCTACGCTCCCATTCACTTCTATCTGGAGCCGGCTTGGTGGTGGCCGGACCGGAGTTCTCCAGCCACCACCTTGTGAGGCTCCGTTCTCAATATAGGTGTGGGACCCGCACCTATAAGACAATAGGGGCATATCCTAGTGATATGCCCCCATTGTCCATGTTGAGACAACCCCTTTAAATCTATGCGGGAAGGTGTTATCAGTGATTGATTCTCTGTGTAAGGGCGGGTTCACACGAACGTGTGAAGCCTGTGCTGTGGACTGCAAATTGCGGTCCGCAATGCATGGGCACAGTCTGTGGGACAGCAGCATGGGGATCGGAGACCCATACACTTGAATGGGTCCGCGATTCCTCCATTCCGCAAAAAGATAGAGCAAGTTCTTTTTGCGGTGCAGAAGCACGGAACTGAACCCCAGATAGCACTCCGTAGTGTTCCGTTGCGCATCTCCGGATTTGTGGACCCATTGAAATGAATGGGTCTGCGTCCTTGATGCGGAATGGCCACGGAACGGTGCCCGTGTATTACGGATCCACAAATGCGGTCTGCAATATGGCAACGGGCATCACACGTTCATGTGAACGAGCCCTAAGTGTGTATACAGAGATGGTTGTCAGTCACTGATAACCCCTCCCCCGTGTACAGCGGTGATGGCATTCCCTAGATGTGCCAATTTGCCCCACATCTTAGGGCTCTTTCATACTTGGGTTGTTCTTTTCCGGCATAGAGTTCCGTCGTCGGGGCTCTATGCCGGAAGAATCCTGATCAGGATTATCCCCATACATTCTGAATGGAGAGAAATCCGTTCAGGATGCATCAGGATGTCTTCAGTTCAGGACCGGAATGTTTTTTGGCCGGAGAAAATACCGCAGCATGCTGCGCTTTTTGCTCCGGCCAAAAATCCTGAACACTTGCCGCAAGGCCGGATCCAGAATTAATGCCCATTGAAAGGCATTAATCCGGATCAGGCCTTAAGCTAAACTGTCGTTTCGTCGTTTAATAGCTATTAAAGTCCTGGCTGCCATAGTAACACTGAACGCATTTTGAAGACGGATCGGTCTTCAAATGCTTTCAGTTCACTTGCGGTGTTACGGATTCGTCGTGTACTCCAAGTGTGAAAGAGCCCTTAGACAGAATTTTGATGCAGACACATTAGTATATCTGGGCCACTGTGTGAAAACTTGCATCCATTTTAATTTCTCTTCTTAGTCCTGGTCTGTCTGCTGGATTATCTGTTTCTTATCTAGTACACACTGCGCCAGTGGTAGAGGAACTTTTAGTTCTTCTCTTATTGCTGTGCATTCAATGCCTCATTTATAACAAAAAATCTGCAAGTAAAATCTAAAACTAAGTGACCAAGTTATGAATTTTTTTTTCTACATGTAGCTGCTCTGGTTGTGATTTACTTCTAGATTTTATTTGCAGAAATTTAGGTAAATAAGGCGTCGACTGTACACCACTTAAGGCAGTATTAACTGAAGAGAAGCCTTCCTGGCATGGTATTGCTTAACGTGTACCTGTCATTTCAGATGCCAGGTTTGTATACATCAATACTATATCTTGCCATTATGACTTGTATTTGGCACTTTTTTTTTTTTAGCAGCTTTCTCTTTTGCATGCCTCCTCTCTGATTCTCAGTTGTCTCTGAGCTGGTGGGTAGAGACTAGACAGCAGATTAATCTATGAGATGATGTAATCTGACCCTTAAGTGAGCAGGCAGCTCATTTTTACAGACAGATTTCTCCTGGGCCTGTTTCACACTTGCGTTGTTGTTTTCAGGTATTGAGATCCAGCGGTCCTCATGCATTCTGAATGAAAGGGGTCCGTTCAGGATGTCTTCCGTTCCATCAGCATTCCGCTTCGAGCTGCAGTTTTGTGTCTGGTCATAAAAACTGTCATTATTAGGAGCCTAAAAGAACAGATCCGTCACCCATTGACTTTCAGTGTATTTACTGACGAATCCGTTATTTTCCATTTCAATTTCACACAACCGCATCCTGATGTGTAAAATCAATACAAATTAATTTAATTCCGATATTGAGATCCTCTGCCGGATCTCAATACTGGAATTAACAACGAAAGTGTGAAACAGGCTTCACAAATTTCAGAGAGATTATTTTATTTTAAATTTATAAGTGTGTGTGTGTGGGGGCTTCTGATTACTCTAGAACAATATATTTTTCTCTGATAAGATATATTACAAGGTTTCTTATATTTGCCTGTTTTATTGATTTATGCAAACTTTTTAAAATATAATCCTCTCGCACTATATGGGTTAATATTTTACCATGTTTGTGAATGTTGCAAGATACTCTTCTAGCTAGTTAACATCCTCTGTAGTTATCTTGTAAATGTATGCTATAATCAAACATAGTTCTCCCCTATCCTGCTCTGTGTACATACATGTAATAGGAAAAAAATATGAGAAACAATAACTAGAGAATTTCTATGCGCATTTAGTTCAGCTTAAGTGCTGAGGCGTCTCTAACCTGCACGTCTCCCTTTGCAATATCCCCTATCGTTCTATGTTTTTATGACTGCACACCACTCACCTACACGGACGTGGATCGTGTCTTCTTAATGTAACCACCGTCGGTTTAAATCGCCAATGAAACCTACTCCTTGTTCCTGTTTGACTATTGGGCGAATAGAAGAGCCATCGCAGTGCTAAGGACAGCCAGGCTATTGAAGATGACAAGGAAGGGCACCTGATGTGCCGGATTGGAGACCGCATCTTGGACAGATGTACTGAAGCCTGTTCCGTAAACCTTTAACATATTTATTGTTCCTCAGCTTTTTCCCACCTTCCCCTTCCCCTTGAGATAACTGCAGGGCAGAGAGGCAGGTTCAGATCAGTGTAGAATATTTTGTATAATAAACCATCCCTTTCACTACTTAGCAGACCTGCAGAGTCCCAGTGACAGCTATATTATTTCCTTAACAAAAATCTAATGATGCTGTGTCCTTGAGGTCTCTATTGCAGGTATACCTTAGTAAGTAACACTTGATGCCTTTAAATGGATATCCCTTGATTAAATATTACATTTTCCTGCAGCTCATGCAAACCTTGAACAGTTTTTCAATATAAAACATTTGCACAAAAATGTTCATGCTGTTATGGCGCCCCCTGCTGTTCTTTGGCTTCCCTGTCAGAATGTTCATCTAGTGCAGGGATACCCAACCTGCAGGCCAGCTGTTGTCAAACTACAACTCCCAGAATGCCTTAATAGCTGTAGGCTGTCCAGGCATGCTGGGAGTTGTAGTTTTTTCAACAGCTGGAGGGCTGCAGGTTGGGCATCTCTGATCTAGTGTATCCAGTGCTGTCCAGAAGAACCTGCTTTTAGTGATCTGATTCATAATACCTGGCCACTATGATACAATAGCAGAGATCATTCTGCCGCGGCGCCTGTGCACAAGATAATCTGGCAGTGCGACTGAGCTACTGGGCATGCGTACACATTGGAATATGATTTTAACTGAAAAATTGTGAGGTTTTGCATGATTTAAGAGCAATGTAGTATTTAAATGTTATCTGGCAGCAGATTTATGCTGCCGAGTGCTCTCACTTTTTATTTCATTTTTTTCCCCAGTAATTTTCATAAAATCACTACATATGAATTCCAGCGGGAGCCGAGAGCTGTGGTTCTGTTAATATGCATGTTTTCTGGAGTTCTCCGTATTCATAAGCTGCCATGTCCCTTGCCCTCTAACTGCTTTCTCCATGTGCACAATATAGGGATAAAGCTGTCAATCAGCAGCAGGAGGGTTAGTCCACAACTTGTGACTGCATGCAGGTACCACGGCAGCTAGTAAACAGTGATTTTATGAAGACTGCTGCAACAAAAAGTGACAGCACTAGAATCGGGCTCTCTGTCACTACTGTACGCTAATGGGGAAGCATAAACCTGGTACAGATTCCCTTTCATTGTAGGCAACCCCTAAGTTTTAGAGAAACAGTTTTTCTGTTACTCAGACTTTCGCTATTTAAAGCTAGACAAAAAGTTTGTCAAAAGGGCTAAATATTGCATTTACTACTGTGCAGAGAAAGCATACACTCCACAATATGCAGTGCAATCTGCATGTTATAGAACAGGGGGAGGTGTTATCAGTGATTGATAGTATTCTCTGTATAAGCGAATGTGTTTTTTTTTTTTTTTTTTTTTTTTTTTTTTTTTTTTTCTGTGTACATTTTTTGCAGACCGTTTGCGGAACCATTCATTTCAATGAGTCCACGAAAAAAAAAGAAGAGGAAGTTGCTCCGTGTGGATTCCATTTCCGTATTTCCGTTCCACAAAAAGATAGAACATGTCCTGTTATTGTCCGCGTTACAGACAAGGATAGCACTGTTCTATTGGTGGCCAGCTGTTCTGCAAAATACAGACTGCACAGGGATGTCATCCGTATTTTTTATTTATTTATTTTTGCGGCCCGCAAGATACATACGGTCGTGTGCATGAGTTGTGAATCTGTATACATAGTTAGCTGTCAGTCACTGATAACTGTTCACAGGGGTGATATTGAGTTAGAAAAAGCAGATATATAAATTACACATTTTACTGAATCTTTTCCCATAAGTGATCAGTCTGCTCAGCTCCTCCTGCTCTATAACATGCTGCCTGCTGATTGCACTGCATTTCGTGGTGACAGGTCCTCCTTAAAGAAAAGAAAAAAAAAAATATATATATATATATATATATATATATATAAATAAAATCTTGGTCCTACCGATCTTAGTCCCAAGTATTTGATCGTTAGGGTTAGACCTCCACTAATCTAATATTAATCCCCTATATTGTGGCTTGGGGGATAAGTTAAAAATGTTGCAAAACCACTTTATAAGTATAGTTAGAATGATTGCCCTTATCTGCTGAGGTCTATGTGCTGTATATGGAAATAGAATAGTTGATAGATGGACTCTGAAAATCTGCATAGCGGTGAAGGAGCTGGTAAGTCTGTAACATATAACTTGACCTCATTCCCAACAGTTTTTTATACGGTGTCTTAACATCTATTTTCCCCGACTTTATGTCTTGCAGATGAAATGGTGAAAATTCTTGGAGAGGGGACCTTTGGTAGAGTCGTGGAGTGCTTGGATCATCACAGGTTTGTCTTGGTGAAATATCTTTTGTCTCGTGCGCATGTCGGGGGCCCAGTGCAGGGAGCATTCAAGGTAGGGCATAGAGGCTTAAATGTCTCCATTTAATTTAGTGGTGTACAGACTTGATTGGATGCCATATTCTTCTCGAAATTAGAGGTATAGAGAAGTACAGTAGAGGCCTCAAAGCCTAGGTAATGTGAATGAGCCCATATGTTAGCAATTTACTATGAACTTTTTATATTTCTTTTAGTGGCAGCACCAGAGTTGCTTTGAAGATCATACGGAATGTAAGAAAGTACCGGGAGGCGGCCCTGCTGGAGATTAATGTTCTAAAAAAAATTCAAGAACAAGACGTGGAAAGTAAAAAGTAAGAATGCCTTCCCCTATAGCACTTCAAGAGGTCTGTAAAATGTGTAGCCCCATACAGCTGTAACCTATGATTTGCAAACCAGTTTGTGTTTCCTGAAAATGCATAGGGGTTGTAGTAAATGCTTTCTCTAGAGCAGGGGTGCACAACCTGTGGCCCCTCGATACCCTTCTGTGTGGCCTCCAACCATCTGGTAACAGACATGTATGTCTGTCTGTCTTCGGACTGCTCTCGTGTATCTTTCATGTATTCTCCCATTAGATGGAAATGGTTCAGCGTGACAGTGTGGTCCCCTACCAGAAATGGTTGTGCACCCCTTCTCTAGAGGATGTTGATCTAAAAAATATATTGACGGAGCACTGCGACCTCTTCAAACAGGTGGTCAGTGGGGTTGCCAGGAGTCAGAGCCCCACAAATCAGATTTTAATAACCTATCCCGAGAATAGGTCATCATTATTGTACTCCTGGGAAAGCCCTTTAAACTGCCTTTCTACCCAAACACTGTGTGCACTGGGATGCAGTTGGCAATTGTACATACGCTTTTAGGGACGGTAAAAAATAAAAATTTCAGACGTTTGCCTTCAGGATCTTCATAACTTGTCCTCTACTTCATGTTCATTATTGGTCATTTTTTCCCCTCCCCCACGACAGCACCACAAAGAGAGAGGGATCCACCCCTAGGGACAGAAAACCTACAGAATAAAAAGGTGGATCCTCTCTACCCTGTCAGTGGTTTCCTGTCCCTGGAGTTGGGAGACCTACAGGTTCCGTCGGTCTTGTATTCCTAGGGAGTCCCTAGAGGGCTGACTGTGTACTGCTGGGGTCCATCGCACTGCAATGGCATGCTGGCAGGACCCTAGGATATGGAGGTACTCCGGGCCCTCCGTATCTTGTGGCAGTTTTGCGTGGGTAACTTTCAGGGAAAGCTCTGCCCCGCGGGAGGCTCCATCTTGGCAGGATCCGGACGCTGTTGGAGCAGATGGCGCGTGGACATCCTTGAATGAAGGCTCTGACACGCATCCTTTCTATGCGACCGGAGCGGGGGCGGCGTGGCATGGAGTGTGACGTACTTCCGGAAGCACGTGGGAATCGTGCTTCCAGTCCTGCAGTATGTAAAAGCCTCTAGCGGCAGGGACTCTGAAGTGGATTGTTTGGTCAAGTGCATTTTCTGACAAATTAGTCTGAGAAAGCTCTGCACCTTCCTTCCCTATTTTGTTAGGGGACTTAAAGGGAGTTAAAGGGGTTATCCCACTTAGCGTTTTATACTTACCTGCTGCCACCGCGTGTTCACTTCCTGGATTCTGGCTGGGGGCGGGCTTCATCTTGATTGAAGTCTTCTCCCGGCCGCGCCGCGCGCTGGACTGAATGCGCACGCCGCCGCGCATGCGCAATGGTGACTTATTCCTACAGAGCCGGCGTGCGTGTTCGCAGCTCTGTACTATTCTGGCTGGGAAGAAGTCACTGTCGCGCATGCGCGGCAGCGTGCGCGTTCAGAACAGCGAGCGGACCGGCCGGTAGAAAAGGAGTCGTCTTCTGGGCAAGCGCGACCTTCCGGCTTTTGGAGAAGAGCAGTGGTCGTAACCAGGGGAGACCGAGTCACAACAATCAGGTAAGTGGGTATGAATTTTATCCTAATCGGTGGGGATTTGTTAATAAAGTATATTTACAAAAATGATCACTGTCAAATCATTAACAGATTTAACAGTGATCATTATGATGGGATAACCCCTTTAATGGAAATTAATTTTATTCAATAATAAAAAAAAAAATTGGCTTTCTTGTGGTGCGGCCATAATGGAGAAGGAAAGACACAGGAATCTACAGAGATAGCGGCTCCGGTCCCGGTACTAGAAAAATTGTTGCTTCTGGGTAAGTGACATGTCTATGCTTTCCTTTTTCTTACCCTAGTTCTTTGTATTGTCTTTTTTTCCCTTCACCCATGACAGCACCACAAGAGAGGATCCGCCCCCACAGACAGGAAACCTATAGAATAAAAGGGCGGACACTCTCCTCCCAATTCAGTATGGTTTCCTGTCTCCGGTGAAGCCTGCAGTTTTCTTCTTTACAGGTCCTTCCCTCTGGCGGTGCCCCGTGGAGCTATCCCCTCAATATCTGCGGCCTTGTAACTAGGAGCGGCATCGGCAGGATGAGAGATGGGCAGAGGCACAGCGGATCCCCGGAGGGGGTGATGTGTGCTGGGGCTTTATGGTGTCTAAGGATCGCGGAGGCCCGAACGCCAATACCAGGAGGAGCTTCAGTCACTGTGCCGAGAGTCCTTTTTCGGGTCACGTGATCGGCCCGCTGTGTCGGCCGTGACGTCATCGGGATGTGCCTGTTAAAAGGCGCGCTGTTTTGCAACACTGGCATCCGAGACGGGAGAGGGTTCACGGGCGTCCAGCTGCTGAGTCATGGAGGAGGACAAGCTCACCGAGGAGTCTGCGGTCCCTCCTGCATCGGTACCTTTAAAGGGGTGAGTGTTCTGGGCTTTTAGCTTGGATTTTGTGTGCTTACACACTTGTACTAATGTCTTGCAGATTAAACCTAGGAAGGTGGTATCTAAAAAGAGGCATAAAGAGTGTGCTATATGTATAGTGGGTCTATCTTCTGACTGGGAGAAGAAAATGTCAGCCATGTATTGATAAAACAGTCGCAGAAGAGTCACCATCTTTTTATAAATGTTTGCATCATTCGGTTAGATCTGAGGTCAATTCTACCCTATTGTCCAAGAAAGGGGGAGGAGAGAGAGAGAGAAAGAGAGAGAGACTGTAGAATGAAGCGCAGGGAATCGGCACAGGAACAATTGTCATCTGATTTAGATGAAGAGATTCATTCCTCTTTATTTGGCCATTCTGGCAACTCTTCACTTTCGTCCGCTGAAGGAGGTGAAATTAGAACCAGGCCATGCTTTCCCATGCAGGTTACCAAGAAGTTCCTGAAAGCTGTGCGTTCTACTATGGGTATGGAAGAGATAAGAGCCCAGGTCTATACAGGACATTATGTTTGGGGGGCTGGAATCTCGACACCACAGTACCTTCCCAGTTCATAGAAATGTTACCTCCTTGATTAAAGGGGAGTGGAGAAAGCCTAATAAGGGTGTTTTCATCTCAAAGAATCTCAAACGGAAATATCCATTTAAAGAGGAGGATTGTGCTATCTGGGATAAAGCTCCTAAAACAGACGTGGCGATTTCCAAAGTCTCCAGGAAAACAGCAATGCCCTTTTATGATATGGGAATATTAAAAGATCGGTTTGACAAGAAGGCCGACTCTTTTCTTAAAGGGGCTTGGGAGGCATCAACTTCCTCCTTTTAGACCAAGCATAGCCTCTACTTGTATGGCCCAGTCTCTTATGTTATGGTTATCAGAGTTAGGCTACTTTCACACTTTCGTTCGGGGTTCCGCTTGTGAGTTCCGTTTGAAGGCTCTCACAAGCGGCCCTGAACGGATCCTTACAGCCCTAATGCATTCTGAGTGGATGCGGATCCGCTCAGAATGCATCAGTATCGCACAGTTTGGCCTCCATTCCGCTCAGCAGACGGACACCTGAATGCTGCTTGCAGCGTTTGGGTGTCCACCTGGCCGTGCAGAGCCAAACGGTTCCGTCCAGACTTACAATGTAAGTCAATGGGGATGGATCCGTTTGAAGTTGACACAATATGGCTCAATTTCAAACAGATCCGTTGCCCCATTGACTTTCAATGTAAAGTCTGGACGGATCTGTCTGACTAACTTTCAGACTTAGATTTTTTTCTGAAATATAATGCAGACGGATCCGTTCTGCATTATAGGAGCTGATCAGTCTGTGCAGACACCAGACGGATCCGCTCCAAACGCAAATGTGAAAGCAGCCTTAGACGACCAACTAAAAAATAAATGCCCTAGAGAGGAGATTCTAGCATCTCTGCCAACAATAAAGAAGGCAGCTGATTTCCTGGCAGACGCCTTTGCTGATTCGGTTAGACTGGCAGCAAAGTCCGCCGCTTGATCTAATTCAGCACGCAGGGCTCTTTGGCTGAAGAATTGGGTTGGTGACCTTCCTTCGAAGAACAAGCTGTGTGGTGTCCCTTGTGAAGGGGAATACCTTTTTTGGGTCTGCACTGGATGATTTTAGACAAAGCAGCCGATAAGAGATTTCCAGGATTTCAAAGTTCCTTCCCTTCTAGGAATAAATTCAATCGTTCCTTTTGTCCCTTTAGAGGTATTCAGGGGTTCGATAAAAAGTCCAGTGAAGATAGATTTCGCACCCAAAGGAAAGGTAGACGTTTTTTCTTCAATCAGTCCTTTGGGGACAAAAAGAAACAAGATCAACAATGACGCCAGGGGACAGGTAGGGGGCAGATTAAGAAATGTCTTTCATGCCTGGTCCCAGATTTCCTCAAGTCCGTGGATTCTGGACACCATTCTCAACAGATTAAAGTTAGAATTCCATCATATCCCTTTTAGTAAGATTCTTACCTACGTAGGATCAGCCTTCAGCTTTAGGCGTTTCTTCTATGGAAATCGAAGTTCTAAAATGAATAGAAAAATCAGTTTTTATCCCGGTGGCAGAAAAGGAGATGGGCGAAGGATATTACTCCCCCCTTGTTCTTGGTAAAGAAACAAGACTGCTCTTCAGGACAATAATAAACTTTAAAAAAAAAATTAACATTTTTCTTCAGGTGAAGAAATTCAAGATGGAGACTATAAAATCTGCCATAAACCTACTCTTCCCTCACTGCTACATGGCAGTGTTATATCTCAAAGATGCATATTTTCACATCCTGATTTCTCCAGAACATCAAAGGTTCCTAAGAGTCGCAGTCAACATAGAGGGTCAGTTGAGACATTTCCAGTTCCAAGCCCTACCGTTTGGCCTCTCGATGGCCCCAAGGGTTTTTACAAAAATCATTGCAGAAATGTCAGCTCGCATAAGGGAGAAAAATGTCCTTTTCATACCGTACCTGGACGATTTCTTAATTGTAGGAGAAACAGAATATGCTTTCAAGATGGCAGTACAGAAAGTTACAGTTCCTAGACAAACTAGGTAGGATTGTTAACCAAGAAAAGTCTATGGCTATGTCCCACCAAGAAACAGTCCTTTCTGGGGTTGATTTTTAGACTCCTCATGCCAGTAATGTTGTTTACCAGAAGAGAAGGCAATTTTCATCCAGAAGATCAATCATCTGATCTGGAATCCAGTGCTCTCACTAAGAAGAGCAATGTCTTTCCTGGGATCACTCACATCATGTATTCTGGACGTACGATGGGCACAGCTCCACTCAAGGGCTCTGCAGTGGGAGATTCTGTCTCATTGGGAGAAAAACAATTGTCTAGAAAAGAAGGTGAAAATCTCAGATGGTACTTCGGATGTGAGTCCCTGTGGGTGGGGTGCGCATATTCAGGAGATTTCTCTTCAGGGTCAATGGAGCAGTTTTCAAAGAAAAGGATGTCTGTCTCAGAACCGTGGATTCTTCCAGAGATTTCCGGTCTACTGTCCCAGAGTCCAATCTTCCATCCAGCAGTAGGTGGTCTACACCTAACTGCTTGAAATTTGAAAGGAACCTAGACAGAAAAAGGTTTTTCTCATGAGCTCATTTCCACACTGCTTAAAAGTAGAAAGCCAATAACAGTCTCTATTTACTCTAGAACATGGAAAAATTTCAGAAGGATGGAGAAAGTCTTCTGCCTTGTTCGTTGGACCGAATAAGGGTAAGAAGGCTACCAAAAATACCTTCTCTAGATGGATTAGACTGGGTATTTTGCAAGCTTACTTGGAGGCTGGTCTTTTACCTCCAACCTCAGTGAAGGCTCACTCAACTCGTTCTGTTTCCTCTTCTTGGGCTGAAAGGTCTGGTGCTTCCATAGAAGAAATCTGCAGGGCTGCAACCTGGTCTTCTCACTGTAGTTTTTTTTTTCCCCCGACACCACTATCGTTTGGATCTGTACTCTTTCTCTGATCTTTCTTTTGGTAGGAAGGTTTTACAAGCGGTGGTCCCTCTCATCTGGAGGAAGGGCGTTCTCATCTGTAATTCTCTGTGGTGCTGTCGAGGGGGAGGGGAAAAATGATTACACTTGCCGGTAATCCTCATATTTTTTGCGTCTCCAATTTCATTAGGTGACGGCTGGATATGGCTCTCAACTTTTTTTTTTTTTTTTTCTTTTTAACTATATTAGGACATCCACATAGGGAGTCGGATGTCCATCAGTGCCTGTCAAAGATGCTGTATGATGGGTACTTGAAGTTAAAAACACTAATCCTCTATCGCCAGATAACTGTGTATCCCCTTAATCTAATTGCATTGCACATATGTAATTGTTGATCTAGTGCAGTTTCACTTACTGCCATCTGATGCCAACATTTTTATAGACCATCATTGACTAATATGTAACTAGTTTTTGGTATTCTAAGTTGTGTATTTCTTCTGTCCCTAGCATGTGTGTAATGATGTGGGATTCATTTGAGTACCATGGGCATCCGTGCATTGCTTTTGAGCTGCTTGGAAAAAGCACTTTTGATTTCCAGAAGGAGAACAATTACCTGCCATTCCCCCTCCCACAGATTAGGCACATGGCCTTCCAGCTCTTTCATGCAATAAAGTGTAAGTTGGCTATAAAAGTAAGACACTATATTCACTTCATTGTAACAGTTTCTTATCTGCTACAAGAACAGTTTTTTCACTATTTGAACGTGAAATCAGCTACACCAGAAAAATAATTATAGTTGGCAGCTAGTAAATGTACGTTGTATGGAGTTTCTATATGATTATGCAAATCCATATTTTATATTGTAACTCTGGACACACTATACGTTTTTATCTTTTAGTTCTGCATGACAACAAACTGACGCACACAGATTTAAAACCTGAGAATATTCTTTTTGTGAATTCGGATTTTTACACGTTCTACAATGGAGCAAAGGTGAGTTGACAACACTTCGACTGAGCCTAAAGCTGCCAATGCACTTTCTATAGCTGCTGAACCCATATACACATTTTGATGGCGGATTCTGATGAAAACTGCAAGTTTGGACAACAATAGTTTGTGTATAGGGGCCTTAAATGGGTTGGTTGTCTGGCCTGACAGAAAAATTAAAGGGAACCTGTCCCAAGAGACCTCCCTATCAGATGGTTTCCATAGACACATAGCTGTGGTTCACTTGATCAAAACAGTTTTTCTTTTGTTGATTCAAGGCTCTGTTCACAAATTACTTACTTCCTCCCTCCCTCCCTCACTGTGTTGGTTGAAAGGGCCAGGAAGTGGCAAAGTAGGTTGGCCACAGAAATTAGTGGAGCTTGGAAGGAACAAAAGCAACGGTGACACCCTCATTTCACCAAAGACCTAATGTGCATATTAAGAAAAAGTATAACTCTGGAACAGAGCCGTAGATTACCTAAAGAAAAACTGTGGTTTAATCAGGTTAACCAGAGCTATGTGTCTATGTACAGAGTGTGATAGGGAATTTACTGGTGACAGATTACCTTTAAAGCCTGGCTAGGGTGTGTGCCCACAGGAAAAAAAAATACTTGCCTGCTGACAGTCCTTCTGTTCCAGCGCTGCGGCTCCCATCCTGGCTGTTACAGCGCCATAGATCCCAGACCAGGCCATTTCAGGTAGCCATCACAATTGATGAATTGCTCTGACCCCTGCTGCCATTCACTGGCCTCAGTGGTTAAATGTGTGAGTACGGCCCCTAACTGCGAGCCTTAGCAGTGATGGCCAGGGACACTGCTGGCCAGTGATTGGTAGCGGTGGTCATTGGACCTAGCTTTGCTGTGAGGTCAGACAACAAATCAGCTGAACCTGCTAATTTCTGCAGGTTTTGTTTAGATTTGTATGGGAACTTCCAGGCTATTTTAATGCAGCAGTCCTAATTTCGCTATTGGCAGACCCAAAAGAGTTAGTCTAAGTACTCTTTCAAGTAGTTTTCCAGTTTTGCATCCTCTTTTAAAGTAATAAAATTATGAAGGTAGCTTGAAATTTGAAATGTAATTTTTACCTTCATTGCCCCTATCTTAACACTCTGGTTATGGACATATCACAGGAAATGAAGAGCTGCATGGACATGTCTATGTAACTAGCTGGGTAGGAGCTATAAACTAGATGGGTGTTGGGGGCGGTACTAGAGCTGTGGCCAAGAAAGAAGTGCATCATGGATTTGGTTGGTGACCCCCTGATATGGAGGGATGGATCCGGGTTTTGGACAAGACAGGAATGTAACGGCTGCAATTTTTTGCCTCTTTCTTTTCATAATGATTGTCAAAGTCCAGAGGATTCAATTGTATTCTTTTCTTTCTAGAAGTATATATTTCAGTAAAAAGTATGGATCAGCTGAATGACAGCAACTTAGTGTGAACCCATTTCTAATACAGCAGTAGAAACATTGATACAGTCTTGTGTTTTAGAAAGCCAGTTTCACACGAGCGTACTCATTCTGGGAAACCCGCTCCATGTGACGGCTGTATTTCCTGGACCGAGCAAACTCACAGCATCACAGTGACTTGATGCTGTACTTTCCCGTCTGCCCACGGGTCTACTGAACTGTACTCATGGCATTGTCTTTGTATTTGTAATGGCAGAACTGTGAAGAAAAATGTGTGAAGAATTCCAGCATCCGCTTAATAGATTTTGGCAGCGCTACTTTTGACCATGAATATCATAGCACCATTGTTGCCACACGTCACTATCGCCCTCCAGAGGTTATTTTGGGTAAGGTCTTTTCTATAGCAATCTAGAGCTACTTTATCAGAGGGTTTCCAGAAAATGGCAAATACCATAATTGTGCAGATTTTATGTTTGCTCACCACTAGGCAGTAGAAATCTATATAATCGGTACATTTGAAGCTAGTTTGAATATAATGCAATGTAGGGTTAGCTGTACAAGTTTAGCATATACTAATAAACATTGTGTGTATACTCATACAACAGTTACCCTAGGGTTACAGTGTATATACTCTATTTGTTCACACTATTAGATTTAAAACCTTCCTTTCGTTATTTTTCTTAGTCCAAAATAAAGATCCGTGGCCCAGAAAAACAAGCGATTAAATCTGCTGGTGTGCAGTAGTATTAGTGGTGTGTCTAGTAGTATCCATGTTTGCTGTAAGGAGTGTTAAACTCACAGTATTGCTTCACTGGGATATTCTTTTCTTCTGTGATGGTAATTTAGTTTTCCTGCATCCCACTCATGTAGACGTAGTGTTATGCCACGCAGTGAATGCATGCAGCACCCAATAATGGGCTTGTATGAGTGGAATGCTGCAATACCAACTGAAACATGAAAGTGACTTTAATACTGTGTGATATATTCACTATTCTCTGAATAACTTTGGAGAATGTTGGTGCCATAAACAATCTGCTAGAGCACAGCAGAGTGTTTGCTGTGAGTGAACGTGTGATAAAAGAATTAGAATATCCCAATTAAGCAATACTGTGATTTTTGACTAAACTCTAGCGTTCTGTGGATATTTTTAGGCAGGGAATCTTTCCATACCACCAATATTGGCTGAATATATCAGGGATATTGATAGTAATACAGTCACTACAGCACCATCCTTGTATATCACATTGATTATATTACAGTGAGAAGTACTTATTTAACCATCCTCCAGACAAGTTCTTGGAGAACAATATTAGCTATAAACCACTCCCTAAAGCAGGGATGTCAAACTCGTGGCCCTCCAGCTGTTGCAAAACTACAACTCCCATCATGCTTGGGCATACTACAGCTATCGGGGAATGACGAGAGTTGTAGTTTTGCAACATCTGGAGGGCCATGAGTTTGACATCCATGCCCTAAAGCAAACATGGATACTACTAAATACACCACTAATACTACTGCAAACCAGCTGTTTTAATCTCCTTGTTTTCTATTTTAATGTTTTGGACGAAGCTTACTTTTAAGAGAAATAATAAAATGAAACGATGAAATGAATGAACGTTTTAAATCTAATAGTTTGAACAAATGTGTATCTGTTGCATGAGTAAACCACATCCCTAGTCATACTAAGGGGTCTCAGTAATTCTAGCCAGTGTATGTCTATATTTAGATTCTTTTTTAACTGCTGATTTCTCCAAGTCATCATAACTACATAGTATTTTACAACATTCAAATAGCTTTTTTCCCCCCTTTAATCGCAGAGCTAGGCTGGGCTCAGCCTTGTGATGTGTGGAGCTTGGGGTGCATCATGTTCGAGTATTACACTGGATCCACTCTCTTCCAGGTAATTTGCTTTCTGAGCAGTCATGTCTTTCTATAATCACATGCCAGTGTCTGGATTATTCTTGGGAGATGCATGGATATAGTATATTTGCTCTGTAGTGTGACAGCTTATTATTTGGAAATTGGTCTTGTCTGAGAGTTGGCAAATATCATCTCAGATTTTATTAAATCTGGTGCTTCAATCGTTCAACATATATGTGCTTAAACAGGTTTTTCAGAAAGTTTTGTTTTGTTTGCTGCTGACCTATCCTTTTTGGTAGGTCGTCATTGTCTGGTCGGTAGGGCTCTGCCACTCGGGGCCCCTGCCTATCAGCTGTTTGAGAACGCACTGGCGCAAGCAGTAGCACTGAAGCCTTCTCTGCTAACCGAGCATAGAACCATACATAGTATTGTTGCTGCGCCTAGGCCATGTGACTGAACATGATGTCACATGGCCTAGAAAAAGCCACGGCACTACTGTGAGTGGCTCTGCCTTCTCAAACTGCTGATCAACGGGGTTCCCAGGTGTCGGACTTCCACCAGTCAGATACTTTATGACTAATCGGAAAATCCCTAACTCCATAGTTCCTGCTGGAGGCAGGATGTAATGAGAGATTGGTAAATTTACCATACACTGCAATACAGAAATATTGCAGTGTATAGTACAAGTGACCAAACAGTCGCAGGTTCAAGTCCTCTATGGCAACCTCTGACACTCCAGCTGTTGTGGAATCTAAAACTCCCAGCATGCATATGTATTTGGCTGTTCTTGGAACTTATAGAAGTGGATGGAGCATGCTGGGAATTGTAGTTTCACAACAGCTGGAGTGTTGGAGGTTGCCAATCCCTGCTCTAGGAGGACAAATTCTAAACTAATAAAAATAAAAACACAAATAATAAAAGACCCCTTTCCTCATTTATCATATACAGTACAGACCAAAAGTTTGGACACACCTTCTCATTCAAAGAGTTTTCTTTATTTCCATGACTATATGAAAACTGTAGATTCAGACTGAAGGCATTAAAACTATGAATTAACACATGTGGAATTATATACCATAACAAAAAAGTGTGAAACAACTGAAAATATGTCATATTCTAGGTTCTTAAAAGTAGCCACCTTTTGCTTTGATTACTGCTTTGCGCACTCTTGGCATTCTCTTGATGAGCTTCAAGAGGTAGTTACCTGAAATGGTTTTCACTTCACAGGTGTGCCCTGTCAGGTTTAATAAGTGGGATTTCTTGCCTTATAAATGGGGTTGGGACCATCAGTTGCGTTGTGGAGAAGTCAGGTGGATACACAGCTGATAGTCCTACTGAATAGACTGTTAGAATTTGTATTATGGCAAGAAAAAAGCAGCTAAGTAAAGAAAAACGAGTGGCCATCATTACTTTAAGAAATGAAGGTCAGTCAGTCCGAAAAATTGGGAAAACTTTGAAAGTGTCTCCAAGTGCAATCGCAAAAACCATCAAGCGCCACAAAGAAACTGGCTCACATGCGGACCGCCCCAGGAAAGGAAGACCAAGAGTCTCCTCTGCTGCGGAGGAGAAGTTCATCCGAGTCACCAGCCTCAGAAATCGCAGGTTAACAGCAGCTCAGATTGAGGCCAGGTCAATGCCACACAGAGTTCTAGCAGCAGACACATCTCTAGAACAACTGTTAAGAGGAGACTGTGAATCAGGCCTTCATGGTAGAATATCTGCTAGGAAACAAAAAAAAAAACACTTAGCCAGAATTGCCATTTTTCGGTCACCTTGCCTCCCCAAAAAATTTGAATGAAAACCATTCAAAAAGTTATATGCAATCCAAATTGGTATCAAGAAAAAATGTGTGGTGTTGTGTTTTTTTTTTTTCCCCAGATCCCTCTTCCTCCTCAGAGCTCAGATCAGACCTTTGCATCAGACCCCCAAGCTCATTAATGCTTCACTCACTGTTACCTGGTCTTCTGCTGGCCTAGTGCTGCACTGTGAACATAATATGTACTTACCTCCTGATGCTGTGTTCAGTCAAGACACGTGCATTGCGGCACCCGGAAGACTACCAGGGAGCAGAGAGTACAGCCAGCGCAGCACTTCTCAATGCTTCCCGTGCCTACTGTATATTGATGATCGCTTTCATAATAGAATCGGTCAGAAGCATTTACACTATAGGACGCAATTCCATTTCATCCGAATTTTTGGTGGGAAAATGTGCGTCTAATCAGAAAAATGTAGTATAACAAACGGTGTATAAATTTGTTATCTATGGAATTGAACAGCCTTTACTGCACAGTGATTGCTGTAAATAAAAACAAAAAAACAATGGCAGAATTGTATGTGTGTGTGTATATGTGTGTGTAATATAAATATATATATATATATATATATATATATATATATATATATATATATATATATATATATATATATATATATAATTTTTTTTTTTTTTTTTTTTTTTTTTTTATATTTCAGTAGTAAAATGTCAGAAAACCCTTTTAACCCCTTCCCGATGTCGGGTCTTTAAAGATGGCGCATAGGGAATGCTGTAAATAAGAGTTTCTCGCCCATGTTCATTGGGGGAAACAGAGACCGGGGGTATAGCTATGTCCTCTAGGAGGCGTTGACACTAGTAAAAGCTGTTAGCTCCTCCCCTGGCAGCTATACCCCCTCCAGCCTGGAGAGAGAGCTTCAGTTTTTTTTCTAGTGTCAATAGGAGGGTAAGACCTCCCTGCTCTGGGATCTCCTGAAGATTTTTTATTTTAGTAAAAAAAAAATCCTCCTTTTTCAGATGGGACAGTGGTCGCCTCGCCTTCCTGTTCTCCTGGGGTCAAGTTGCGCCAGTGCCGGTCATCCGCACTGCTGCCTCCCCCACAGAAGACAAGGTGGACCAGGGCAGCTTCGCTCCCCTGCATCCCGCCAGCCAAGGGGTCACCTAGGTCCGCCAAAGAGAAGAACCTCCCGCCATACCAGACTCCTGCCACTCCGGTGCCAGCTGCTGAGGAGGTGACCCTGCTGGAGAAGGTGACCTTATAGGCCCACTTAGGGAGGGTGAAGAGGAGGAAGATTAGGTGAGTACACGGGATAGGTAAGTATAACCCTCTCCCTCCTTTCCTATTTGAAGGGTTCTACAGAATAGACTTCCTCCTTGGCCAGACAGTGTTTTTTTTATTTTTCTCTTTTCTCACTAGCCCAGCTCCACAGTCTTCCCTCTCCCCCAACCCGTCGCTATTACCAGTGGGCATGTACACTGGCACTTAAGGGGTTAATGACCTTAAATCACAGCGGGCAACAGTGCGCCCCGCTTTGGTTGGGTGTAGAGACGTTGCAGAGTGCCTGCGTATAACACAAGGGTTGCACCTCTGATCTCCCCTTGTCTCCGTTCCCCAGCGATAATCATCCCCTGGAAGTGGGCGCCTTAAAGTGCGCCACTGCAGGAGGCCATCACCAACATCGGGTTCGGGCACCACAAAAATCTGGCCTCGTCTGATTACTCCACCCAGCGCGACATTCTGCTCTGCGCCTCTGCCTGTTGGATACCACCTCCTCCTCAGACCTTGGAAGTGACTCACGGCTGGCTTCTGAGTCCAATATCTGAGGAGAGGCAGCTGTGCGCCTCGTAACAGTCAGACTACTCTCCCGCCGCTCTTTCACCCAGCCCCGGCTTGCGGCCTCCTCAGCAAGCGGGCGCATTTCTCGGCGGTCTGGCGCGACTTTACCTACTGTGATGCGCTTGTCTGGTGAGCGTGCTGCCCTTCGGCCGGCCGCGGCATGCAGCATTGTCCCCGCACCCCTCGGTGCTCCGACCGTACAGTTGGCCATGTTTCATAACTTAAGCCCCGGTTGCGGCCTACTAGCCCGCACTTCACCCCGGGGAGGGAGCGGTCTGGTGCGAATTCTTCCCGCCCTGCCTCCCCTCCCCCACTAGCTTAACCCTCCTGGTCAGCCATCTCTTGTGGCTGGCACAGGTTTTCATGGTTTTCTATATGCGGGGCTTTAATGTTGAGGGTTTTCACTCCTCTGCTTCTTGCCCAATTACCAGTGGGCATCTCAGAATTAAATTAAGTCCATTCGGGTTCTCCCCCCTCAGTCCTCATCACTGCAGGAACCCCCCGTCAGTATCAGACTGGGCCCGGGTCCCATCACATTCAGGAGGACCCTTCAGTTTTTCCATTCACCCTCTGGGGTCAGTTTGGTTGATAAAGCGCTGCCTGAGCAATCCACTGGTAGATCTGGATATTTCCTTTTACCCTCTGGGGCAGTTTGGTTGCCAAGGGCTGCCCGCGCCATCCATTTGTGTACATCCAGACCTTCCCAATCACCCTCCGGGGTCATTTGGTTGATAAGCACCACCTGCTGCAGTTTGTGTACTTCTGGATTGTCCCAATCACCCGCCTGGGTTGTTTGGTTGATAAAACGCTGCCTGCGCAATCCAGGTGGCCATCCAGACCTTCCCAGTCAATCTGGGTTGTTTTGGTTTATAGGGTGCTGCTTGCACAATCCCATGGTGGACATCCGGACCTTCCCAAGCACCCTCCGGGTCGTTTGGTAGATTAGCACCGCCTGTGCAAATCCAATGGTGGACCTCTGGACCTTCCCGTTCACCTCCGGGTTGTTTGGTTGATATCCCCCATCTGCGCAATCCAATGGTGGCCCTCTGGATCTTCCCACTTGCCTCTGGGTGGTTTGGTAGATAAGCACTGCCTGCGCACTCCAATGGTGGATCTCCGGCCTTCCCAATCTCCTTCCGGGTAGTTTGGTTGATAACGGAACTCTACCGCCGATGATTCTCATATTGTCTCTACTTTACCTATCCAATGTGCTGAGACCTTGGCTTGCGGTTGGACATGCCTCATTCAGGCGTTCCTTTCTCGGTAGTTTATCAGCCAGCATCCCATTCTCTCCACAAGCTTCTTCGGCTTGAGGGACATTGGTGGACCACTTACCTTTTCCGTGGAGCGCTTCCCTTTAGCAGGGGTGGACCCTGGGGTTTCGGTTAGCCATTAGTTCCTTGCTGGGGCAGTTTCGGCGCTGTGTATCCTTTCCAGCATCCTCTGACTCACCCCTGGCCCATAATACCTTCCTCCATACCGTCCTACTTTACCACATTGGTGTCTGAACTTGTTTTTTTTTCAGCGCTTCGTATTTCTCCCCTTGATCCTTGCGGGAGATGTCACTCCAACTACTGTCCTGGGAGGTGGTCTTCTCTGGTGGCTATCGCATCCATCAGATGGGTGTCTGGGTTGAAGCACTCTCTGCAGAGAGCATCCCGGTTCTAACGGGGATAAGCGGTTTCCCAGCCAGTTCATTCCTTTTCTCCGGTGGTCTCTGATTTCCATTTCAATGAAGAAACTGTCCTTCCATCACTGTGTCCCTCCCCTTCACCCCCTAGGGAAAGGGAGTCGGGTCATTTGGACGTTGTCAGGGCTTTGGCGATTTATTGCTAGCCTCCAGTTCCTTCCGGTGTACGGACTTTCCTTTTTTTGTCACCCCGGAAGGTCCTCGCAAGGCATTGATGGCCTCCAGGGTGGTAATTCCACGTCTGCGTTTACTTAAGCGCACTGCACTCGGGGCGGGGTCCCGCCCTTCGGCGTCACGGCTCACTCCACCAGGAAGGTGGGCGCTCTTGGACTCAGAGGATTCAAAGTTCCGCCGCACAGTTGTGCAGGGCGGCTACTGTCCTCCTTGCGCACATTCACAAAAGTTTGCCGGATACATGCTTATGCTTTGGCAGGCGCTGTCTTTGGACCACTTGGTCTTGCAGGCGGCAATTCTTAGTTACCTACTAGGGCGTTTGCTCCATGGGTCTGTGGTTTTCCCTCCCTGTGGACTAGGGCTGCACGATATGGGAATTTTGTACGATTGCGATTAGGGCCCTAAAAATTGCGATAACGATATGCGATGCAATATTTTAAAGGAATTGTGCTAGAGGTCTATTTGCTTCGATTTTCCCATATGAGCCGCTGACGCGGCTGGGTATGACATAGTTATGGGGGATCTGTGGATGCCGCTGTGTTGTGGGGGATCTGTGGATGCCGCTGTGTTGTGGGGGATCTGTGGATGCCGCTGTGTTGTGGGGGGATCTGTGGATGCCGCTGTGTTGTGGGGGGATCTGTGGATGCCGCTGTGTTGTGGGGGGATCTGTGGATGCCGCTGTGTTGTGGGGGGATCTGTGGATGCCGCTGTGTTGTGGGGGGATCTGTGGATGCCGCTGTGTTGTGGGGGGATCTGTGGATGCCGCTGTGTTGTGGGGGGATCTGTGGATGCCGCTGTGTTGTGGGGGGATCTGTGGATGCCGCTGTGTTGTGGGGGGATCTGTGGATGCCGCTGTGTTGTGGGGGGATCTGTGGATGCCGCTGTGTTGTGGGGGGATCTGTGGATGCCGCTGTGTTGTGGGGGGATCTGTGGATGCCGCTGTGTTGTGGGGGGATCTGTGGATGCCGCTGTGTTGTGGGGGGATCTGTGGATGCCGCTGTGTTGTGGGGGGATCTGTGGATGCCGCTGTGTTGTGGGGGGATCTGTGGATGCCGCTGTGTTGTGGGGGGATCTGTGGATGCCGCTGTGTTGTGGGGGGATCTGTGGATGCCGCTGTGTTGTGGGGGGATCTGTGGATGCCGCTGTGTCTGTGTTGTGGGGGGATCTGTGGATGCCGCTGTGTTGTGGGGGGATCTGTGGATGCCGCTGTGTTGTGGGGGGATCTGTGGATGCCGCTGTGTTGTGGGGGGATCTGTGGATGCCGCTGTGTTGTGGGGGGATCTGTGGATGCCGCTGTGTTGTGGGGGGATCTGTGGATGCCGCTGTGTTGTGGGGGGATCTGTGGATGCCGCTGTGTTTGTGGGGGGATCTGTGGATGCCGCTGTGTTGTGGGGGGATCTGTGGATGCCGCTGTGTTGTGGGGGGATCTGTGGAGGCCGCTGTGTTGTGGGGGGATCTGTGGAGGCCGCTGTGTTGTGGGGGGATCTGTGGAGGCCGCTGTGTTGTGGGGGGATCTGTGGAGGCCGCTGTGTTGTGGGGGGATCTGTGGAGGCCGCTGTGTTGTGGGGGGATCTGTGGAGGCCGCTGTGTTGTGGGGGGATCTGTGGAGGCCGCTGTGTTGTGGGGGGATCTGTGGAGGCCGCTGTGTTGTGGGGGGATCTGTGGAGGCCGCTGTGTTGTGGGGGGATCTGTGGAGGCCGCTGTGTTGTGGGGGGATCTGTGGAGGCCGCTGTGTTGTGGGGGGATCTGTGGAGGCCGCTGTGTTGTGGGGGGATCTGTGGAGGCCGCTGTGTTGTGGGGGGATCTGTGGAGGCCGCTGTGTTGTGGGGGGATCTGTGGAGGCCGCTGTGTTGTGGGGGGATCTGTGGAGGCCGCTGTGTTGTGGGGGGATCTGTGGAGGCCGCTGTGTTGTGGGGGGATCTGTGGAGGCCGCTGTGTTGTGGGGGGATCTGTGGAGGCCGCTGTGTTGTGGGGGGATCTGTGGAGGCCGCTGTGTTGTGGGGGGATCTGTGGAGGCCGCTGTGTTGTGGGGGGATCTGTGGAGGCCGCTGTGTTGTGGGGGGATCTGTGGAGGCCGCTGTGTTGTGGGGGGATCTGTGGAGGCCGCTGTGTTGTGGGGGGATCTGTGGAGGCCGCTGTGTTGTGGGGGATCTGTGGAGGCCGCTGTGTTGTGGGGGGATCTGTGGAGGCCGCTGTGTTGTGGGGGGATCTGTGGAGGCCGCTGTGTTGTGGGGGGATCTGTGGAGGCCGCTGTGTTGTGGGGGGATCTGTGGAGGCCGCTGTTGTGGGGGATCTGTGGAGGCCGCTGTTTGTGGGGGATCTGTGGAGGCCGCTGTTATGTGTCCTAAACTGGGCACATAACTGCCTTTTGCGTGTAAAGTGTTTTACTAGTGTGTGTGTGTGTGTGTGTGTGTGTGTGTGTGTGAAACAATCTCTCTCTCGTCACTTAGTAACCGCTCGCTGCAGTGCATTGCATTCATAGTGAGTACAGAGGCCGGACCTGTTAGGAGAGAGATTGTTTCACCCACACACACACACTAGTAAAACACTTTACACGCAAAAGGCAGTTATGTGCGCAGGGCCCCTTTATATATAATCGCAGCATTTTCGGGTCGGCCATATCGCATTTGCCGATTTATCGCGATTCGATTGTTTTTTCGATTTATCGTGCAGCCCTACTGTGGACTGCTCTAGGACGTCCCATGGTCTCTGTGTCCCCCAATGAATATGGGTGAGAAAACTAGATTTTTGTAAAACTTACCAGTAAAATCTCTCTCTCTCTTCACTGGGGGACACAGCACCCACCCAGTATTGTTATTCGGCCACAGTTGGGGCTGTTGCTGGTTAGAACCTGGTTCGGTTCTTGGCATTGTTTGCTGTTCCACGTTTTTTTGTTGGTTTACTTGCTTCTCCTACTGCTTCTCACAAACTGAAGCTCTCTCTCCAGACTGGAGGGGGTATAGCTGCCAGGGGAGGAACTAACAGCTTTTACTAATGTCAACGTGTCCTAGAGGACATAGCTATACCCACGGTCTCTGTGTCCCCAATGAAGAGCGAGAAAGAGATTTTTACTGGAAATTTTTTTTTTTTTGGTGTGTGTGTGTGTGTGTGTAGTGTCCCCCCCCTTCAATTCCACCCAATTTAAATTTTATTGTTCCGCAAAAAAACAAGCCCTTGTACGGTTATGTGAATGGAAAAATAAAAAAGTTATGGCTCTGGGAAGGCAGGGAGCGAAATATTAAAACGCATAAACGGAAAATCGCTGCATCAGGAAAGGGTTAAAGAGCTGTCAGTGGCACCTAGTTTATGGCATCCGGAGTTTTGACCTTCTTTTCAGTCAAATTTAATACATAATTTACATGAACAAAGGAAATGCAATTTCGAGAAACATATAGCTTTTGTTCTCTCTCAACTAGACGCATGATAATCGAGAACACTTAGTTATGATGGAGAAAATCCTTGGACCATTACCCCGCCGCATGGTATACAAAACAAAGTAAGAAGACGCAGTTAAATATTGTAACGAGTATGCTGACATTTACTGCTTCATATTAGTATACCTCCATAGATTAAGTAAAAATTTTTACTTAAACAAAGTCCAGTTTCACACAGGAAAAGCCTGCCGGATCCGTACTAATGTTTGCACTCGTGTGCTGCCAGAAGTCCGGCCACAGCACGGCAAACATGCCGAGAGGCAGCCGGACAAAAACTGCTGCATGCATTGTTTTGTCACCCGCCTCTCGTTCTCTGTGCTGTAGCCAGATCTCCAGCTGGTCCCCATTATAGTGAATAGGGCCAGATGTACTTCCGGCAGCAAATGTTTGTACGCATCCGGCAGGCTGTTCCCCTGCTGGAACAGCCTGTCGGAAAAGTTTAAAGGGTTTATCCAGTTTCTCAAACGGCCCCCCCTCATGTGCCAGGCCCCTCACAGATAATATACTTACCCCGCTCCTGGTCCCAGCACTGCTGCTGCTTCTCCCTGTACACTGAGAGCAGCCAATGGCAGGCGGAGACGGGAACGAGCCTTCCTAGCATCGCGAGTGACGCTAGGGAGGTTCATCCCAGTCACTGCCGACACTGGATGTGGGGACCGGAAGCGGGGTAAGTATATTACCTGTGAGGGCTGTTTGACAAATTGGATAACCCCTTAAAGTAGTGCTTCAACTTGTGAGATTAAGGTATCTTTTTATTTTTATTTTCTCCTTTTTGTTCTCTTTAAAAAGGAAACAAAAATATTTCCAAAATGGATCACTCATCTGGGATGAGACCTCGGCTGATGGTCGATACGTCAGTAAAAATTGCCGTCTTTTGAGGGTAAGTGGCATCTTGTTTTTGTTGTGTATGTCAGGATTGGAATACTTATAACCTAGGCCTGTGGTGTCACACCTTCATTATTTCTGCTGTTTTGCCCCATTATTGATGCAGACTAAAGACAATTTATGACACTATTTCTCCAGAATGGCGAGTCTCTGTGCTAGTTTAAAAATGCCATGAAAAACATGGTTCATTTCATTGTTTGGGTATTTTAACATCATGACCGAATGATTGAAATGCTGTTTAGCAGATGAAACCTAGCTTTAACCTCTTCCCATTTTTTTGTTTCTTACTCCCTGCCTTCCAGGAGTCCTAACTTCTTTTTTTTTTTTCCCGGTCACATAGCCAAATCAGGGCTTGTTTCTTCAGGGCAGCTTATACTTAATAGTTGCACCACTTGGATATTCTATTTGCTGTAGTGGTAAGATGTAAAAAATATAAATAAAATCTAAACGGGCTTGTATTTGGGAGTCCTTGCACAGCTAGGTTGACTGAAAAAAAAATGTTTAAGAGGTTTGTATAAGGCGATGGAAAATACAACAGATATTTAAAAGTGGTATGGTCATAATTGCATTGACTTGCAGAGTAAAGTTATATTATATATAACGTTATCATATACCACATTAAAAATAAAAAAAAACACACAATTGCCATTTTATTTTATTTTTGCTCACCTCCCCAAAAAAAAAGCAATCTCAGACTATGGATTTTTTTTTTGTTTCAAAAATAAAATCATTGTGTAAATAAAATCATTGTGTAAAACTTGCATAAATAAAAAAAAAAAGGTATACATATTAGGTATCGCCGCGTCCGTGACAACCTGGTCTATAAACCTGTCAGATGAATGTTGTAAATAACAAAAAATAAAAACTGTGCCAAAACAGCTATTTCTTGTTACCTTGCCTCACAAAAAGTGTAATATAGAGCAACCAAAAATCATATGTACCCTAAACTAAAACTTCCACCCTATCCCGTAGTTTCTAAAATAGGGTAACTTTTTTGGCGTTTCTACTCTAGGGTTGCATCAGGGGGGCTTCAAATGGGACATGGTGTCAAAAAAAAAAAACCAGTCCAGCCAAATCTGCCTTCCAAAAACCGTATGGCATTCCTTTCCATCTGCTCCCTACAGTGTGCCCGTACAGCAGTTTACGACCAAATATGAGGTGTTTCTGTAAACTACAGAATCCGGTCAATAAATATTGAGTTTTGTTTGGCTGTTAACCCTTGCTTTGTTACTGGAAAAAATGTATTAAAATGGAAAATTTGCCAATAACTCTTGTGGAACACCTAAAGGGTTAACGACATTTGTAAAATCAGTTTTGAATACCTTGAAGGAGTGTAGTTTCTTAGATGGGGTCATTTTTGGGTGGTTTCTATTATGTAAGCCTCGCAAAGTGACTTTCAGACCTGAACTGGTCCCTAAAAATTGGGTTTTTGAAAATTTCTGAAAAATTTTCAAGATTTTGCTTCTAAGCCTTGTAACATCCGCCAAAAATAAAATATTCCCAAAATGATCCAAACATGAAGTAGACATATGGGGAATGTAAAGTAATAACTATGTAAATACTATTTTTGGAGGTATTACTATGAATTATAGAAGTATAGAAATTGAGACTTGGAAATTAGCAATTAGTTTTGGTAAATTTTTATTTATAAAAAAAAAAAGTACAATATCTCAGAATGGCCTGGATAAGTCAAAGCGTTTTAAAGTTATCACCACTTAAAGTGACACTGGTCAGACTTTCAAAAAATGGCCTGGTCCTTAAGGCGAAATAAGGCTGTGTCCTAAAGGGGTTAAAATAGGAATTCGAAGTGGGTTTTAGTACTTGTGCAGAGCTCACAGCCTAGGAGAAGGAGACGCCCAGGAGAACAAGGGCAGACTCCTCCTATTATAACTAAGTCTCCGCCTACTATAACCCAGTGACCGAACATACCGGAGGCTCAGCCTGATGTGCCCGTGTGGACTCCTGGCAGCGACTTCGTTGAGCGAGGTGCGCATCAGGCCTGCGCATGCGCACTTCGCTCAATGAAGCCGCTGCCAGGAGTCCGCACGGGCGCATCAGGCTGAGCCTAGTGCGCAGGCGCGGGATCTGGCAGAGGGACGGGGAGGATTGCGGAGGCGGCACTGAGCTGTAGCAGGCGGCTCTGAAGACAGGGAAGGTGGTGCTGGGCACTGGACGGCGAGGGGTGCGGCCGGGCACCCTGTATTAACGGACCTCCCCTTGGGCACCTTAAATAAGTGATTGACAGGTTTTAAAAACCATTTTTTTGGGCAAATAGAGCCACAGTGAGGTTTAACAAGGCCAGCTTAGGATTCTTCTTAGTCTGGACATGAGCATATGTTTAGGTTAGAGTGGTGAAATCTGATGACAGAATCCCTTTAAAGACCCAACATCCACTGTACATGTACAGTGTATGATGGGAAGGGGTTGAAGATGAAGTAAAATGTCAGTTTTGGCTTTTATAATTGAACTGCACTTTATTTTCAGAATATTTATTTGCCTTTTCATCTGCTCATTTTTGATAGACCTACAAGAGAGAAGATTCCCCTGAGCATGCTGAGTTGTTTGATCTGCTCCAACGGATGCTGGAGTATAGCCCTACACTAAGAATCACTCTAGATGAAGCCCTGAGACACCCTTTCTTTGCCAGACTGAAACCTGAAGAAAGGAAGCTAGGGAGTAGAACATCCAGGAACCTTAGCCGATGAGGAAGATGACCTTTTAATAATTTGTCACTTTCCATCCTTTAAACATTACATTTGACAAATATTCTGAACTTAAGACTCCTTGGACACTTTTTTTTTTTTTCTTCAACACCTAAAAAAACAGAAGTAGAACTTAGCACCATTTTGCTTAATGTCTTAAAAACCTTGTGATGCCTATTAGAATCCTTATTGTCAGTATTCCACATGTGAAGACTGCGAGTGAACCATGAGCCCTCAAAACTAAGAACTGCTGAAAACTGTATGGCGAACACTGTGTATAGAGCATTTGATAAAGCATGTGCTGAATAGTACTGTATATATGTACATTTGTAAACTCAGGGATATATGGGGAACATGTAAGTCTATCAAGAATGGAGTGATTTCACTTTGTATAAAAAGCTCACTGTTGCATGTGTGACAGGTACTTGGAGCGGTCTTAATATTTTTGTAATTGTGCTGTCTGATAAATAAACTTGGAAAAGATATAAATGTCCATTCATTAAAATAATGCTAAATGTTTTGTGACCACATACATTTGGTTTTAAACTTTTGTATACCAAGGGTGCTTTTACATAGAGGTTGTTTTGTGGTGTTTATGTGCACTTTTGTATTTTTTGCTGTAAAAACGCCAGCTTCAGATGTTAATTATATGGGAAATAGACCAATGAGAAATTATCAAAGATGGTTTTAATATCTTTTAACCCCTTTCCGACAGCCTCTGTACATGCACAGTGCGCTGGTCGTGCAGAAACTGCGCCCACTCCATCAGTGGCAGCGGCCCGGCTGAATCCGGCGCATTAACACTTTGTATGCCATGCTCATTGCTGACTGCAGAATGCACGGGGTTTGCGGAGGGAGAGTGCCCCTTCTCCGAACCCATTGGGTCCCTGTGCTGCTGTGACGGGGACCCGATGGCTGGTAAGGCATCAGGACTTGCCTCCTACAGAAGTTTGAGAGAACCAGTATTACACTGACAGGCAATGCATTACAATACTCAATTTATTGTAATGCATTGTAGAGGGGATCAGACCCCTCTACAGTTAATGACCCACAGTGGGGACAAAAAATAAATAAAAAATTTTTTAAATAAAAAAATGCAGTTTCCCCTCATCAAGCCATATACAATAAAAGACATATTGGGTATCGCCACTTCCGTAATGACTGACTCTATGAAACATCACTTGATCTACCCCATCAGATGAATACCATAAAAAATGGCACCAAAATAGAAATTTTTTGGTCACTTTGCTTTACAAAAAGTGTAGTAGCGAATGATCAAAAAGTTACCCTACAATGTTAACTTTGAAAATGTCACCTCTAGTGTTGAGCGAAGCGAGCGTCTGATGCTTCCAAAGCCACTTTGTTTAAAATTTTGGAATAATACTGTACGGAGATCAGTCTCCGTACAGTATTAGGGCCCATTCAGATGGCCCTATGTTGTGTCTGTGAACAGTTCAGACTGTTTCGAGTGGTTTAGTGTATCTTCTGTGGATCTGCAAAAAAACTGAAGGTGAGAATTTGTATTTTTTTTTTAAAGATTGAGTAATCTGATCTTTGAGAACGCTGGGAGCTTTGTGAGAAACTTGTGCTTGGTCGGCATCTGTTTTGCACATTATTTCTTTGCACTTATCATGTCTGATATGAACGAGGTTCTCCTGTACCATCTCTTTTCTCGAAGATTCGAACAGCAGTCACCTATACTGCCCGAAGAACTGGGGAGGGGCCGGAGGCATTGGGTTCATCCCATAGTCTCCCAGTGGATCAGGAAGGGCCACATTCATGCTTTATACACTGACATAAGGCAGTAACCCTGAAATTTGTCAGGGTTCTGACGCAAGTCAGTGTCCACATTTGATAACTTGCTTCAGTCTTTTTGTTCGGTTACAGGTTCCTTGCTTCTGGAAACTCTTGCTTCACTGCATTGAGTATCTGCTGGGAATCTCAACCATATCTGGGATCGTCTGTCACACTTGTGAGCTTATTTGGCAGTGTCTCCGAAGCGGTGATCTTCCCACCCAAAGCGGAAGATTGGCTGCAAATCACTGAGGGTTTTTAATCAATGCAGTTTCCAAACATTAGATGGCAAGCACTTGGTGTTCGCAAGCTGCCTCACTCAGGATCCCGATGTTATAATTTTAAGCAATATTTTTCTGTAGTGCTTTTGGCCTGGGTTGACAGTAATTACAGATTTATTTATTTTTGACATTGGGGCCTATGGAAGCACTGCAGACTCCCGCATCTTCTGAAATTCTAGAATAAATGGTTTCATGCCAACCAACTCTCTTTGCCAGAGCCCAGATGATTACAAATGGAGCGGCTGGAGCAGAAGAACCTGGCAATCATGGCAGATGAAGGCTTTGCATTATCTCCACATGTAATGTGGGCCTTTCCACGACACGATTTTGATGATCAGAAGCGCATCTTCAATTATGGTCTGTCTCGTGCACGGCGAACTGTTATATGTGCTTTCGGAATGCTGTCTAAAAAATGGAGAGTGTTCATGTCATCCTTGCATATGAGTCTGGAACATGCCACCTTGGTGATACAAACGTGTGATTTTTTTTTTTTTACAACTTCTCAGGGATTTATGATGCACCCGCTGAACCTGAAGTAATCCTTTTTCAGACACCTTCTGTTGGGTTGGAACAAAATCTTCATGGAAGACCTGGACTTGCGACACTAGCAGTTCGGGAACTCTATGCAGATCACTTCAGTAGTTCAGAGGGTGCATTACCATGGCATTGGTTGGACAGGATTCTTGGTAATCATTGAAATCTGCTGGGATTTGGTTTCCAAATTTTACTTTTTTTTTTTTTTTTTTTTTTAAATGTCTTAAGTTAGTTCCCCAGTTAATAGTTTAGAGAAGGGACTCTCAAAACAATGAGGACCCTTGACATGGGCTTGCGGACTTAGGTATTTTGAAGCAAGTTTTGTTTGATAATTTAAAGGGTTCATTTTTCAAACTGGTGTTCAGTAGTACTGGCTTATTTTCACCGATCAACCAATCAGATTCAAGCTTTCATTGGTAAACTTGGCTATGAAATAGTGGAGAAAGAGGCCAAGTATACAGTTTGACTTTACACCAGTTTGGAAATAGTCTTTGTAAAAAAAATAACTTGCTTCTAAATGCTGACGAATACCTCATACCATGGAAATGACCAATATAAAATGAACCAACAGTTTTTTTTCTTCTAAATAAAGAATTTTAAATCTTTTGTGTTGCATCTTTTTATTATAATTGTATTTTTTATAAAGTTGTTAAAATCTTTAGGTGCCGCTGCCTTCTCAAACAGCTGATCGGTGGGGTTCCCAGGCGTCAGACCCTCACTAATAAATAAAAATATTTTGGAAAACCTTTTTAAATCCATCTCTTTCCAGATGTCAATTAACTGCTAAGTGTCTACTAGGTGTTTCATTATTAGGGAACTCTCTTGACTTTTTGACAGTAACACCTCGCAAACCCTCCCTTTTCATCTAGATTCTTCAATAAATTGTTCCCTAAAAGAGCATGGGTCTGCATGGTAGTCCCTATTAAACCTGGTAGGGTTGACACTGCTGATTAAAATGATTTTTTGTCAAATTTGTTGTGGCTTTCTGAAGAAAGAAGTAGAGCTTCATTGTACAAGTATGCCTGGTTTTATAGGATTGATCCTGCTCCTTTAAAGGATAAGTCATATTTATTTTATTTGCTAGTTCATTAGAGCTAGACATGTATACCTGAGTTAGTCTGTCAATGATTGCCAAAAGATCTGTAATTACCTTTCATAACAACTTTCATTAATGTCTCCTGTCCCTTTCCACTGCTCCCTTAAAAGACCGTTGCTATGTCTCATCTGTCTCTGGCTAGGAAGACAGGGGCGGTCCTTCACACCGCATGCCTGCAATTAGGCTTCAGAGTGAGAAGGCGTGTCTGATTAATCCAATCTAATTGGCTGGCAGGAAGCTGTGGCTACAGCAAGTTTGTATGTGACCTGAGGGAATGCAGTTTTGGCCTCAGAACTGGCAGAGGAGCCATCTTGAGAAGATAATGCAAAATTGTCAATTAATGTATGCAGACTAGACACACATGTTTTGCCTAGTTGGATGCCAAAACAAGAAAAAGGGAAGTAGTAAAATGTAACTTTTAATGTTATACCTTTAAAAAAAAAAAAAACGAAGGCCCACGATTTTATTAATAGACCACACGCCTCACGGGGCCAATACCGCAAACATATCCCTACCATAGGAATATGTTTATGCCCGAAATAGGATAAACCAGCACTTGTAAATACACACACTTCTTACCGGAGAGAGTGTACAGGTAGAGCCTTGCTTGAGTCTTGCACCCTCTCAGGTTGTTCCCGTCCCCACAAGTGAAAAAATGGGGATTCTGCTGTGTTCTACAATCTGTGGCCACACTGATTTCTCACCGTCTGATCTGTGTATATGTAATATTGCTGATAGTCCAAAGAGTGCTAAGAAACCTAAACAGTAGTGCTCAGATAAATGTGTTCCTACACGTTTCATCTATTTATATAGCCCCAGGTTCATCAGGGGACACGTGGCTAGTGCTACCTACAAAACAAAAACAAAGGGAAATCTATGTATGTATGTTTGTTAACCTATATGTACACTTAAAACTAGAGGTAATTGGATCGCCCATTATCCCCATTCAGGGCATCCAATAAACCACTCACTTAAATCTATACGGGCTGGTTAATTCCCGATGTAGCCGTCCTGGAGAATGTATGGTGGCCCCTCCGGCTATATTAACCCTCTTAGGATGAGGTTACTGTTACATGGGATGGAGGCCATTAACGATATATGGCGTCCCATGTTATGTGTGGCATCATAGCAGCTGTGTGCCACTGTGCACGTCCTTTTAAAATGGAGTTAACGCCCATGCGCCGCGCCATCATTGCACACGTGGGTGTGCCGGTCACGCCCAGAGGGTGGGGACAAGGGCTGGCAGGTCCTAAAAGATACCCCCCAATGCCCAAGTCCTTAAAGGTCAGTACAACACTGATAATAAAAGATAACATAAAGGGGGCATGACACTGTACTGTAGTATATCACAAATACCTATAACAATTGCCCGATTATAGGGGACTAGATAATAGAGAATCCTTAATAGGATCCTGTCCAAATGGACACAAAACATAAATACCAAGGGACATTTTAGCCTAATTTTCGCTGCGGTCATACACAAGAACACAAAACTAAATTGAGGAAAGTGTGGGGGATTTAGATAAAGCAGCCAAAATTAAATTGCTCATTGAGGCCGCAAGGACGAGACGTATCAAGCTCGAAAATCCACCAGCATGCAGGATATGTCTATTCCCAATCACCCCCCTACGTCCATTATGGACAGTATTAACGTGTCTAGCTACCGGGGTGTCTCTGTTATTCCGAACGTCCCCAAGGTGTTCACCCATCCGACGGCGTATTTCTCTACCTGTCTTGCCTACATACTGTAAGCCGCAAAGACAGGTAATCAGGTAGACAACCCCCGTGGTGCGGCAGGTAATAAAGTCACGTATGTCATATGACTTTTGAGAACTAGTACTAGTAAAGCTTCTGCCAGATTAAATGGAGTCTCAAAAGCTACAGTCCCCACATCTAAAACAACCTCTAGTAGGATTTTCCAATCAACTACGAGGTCTCTCTGGTGGGACATAATGACTATGTACCATGTGGCCTCTAAGGTTTTTTCCCCCTTCTGTAGGTGATCGCAGGTTCGGGGCCAAGTACCTCCTTTAGATTGGAGTCCATTAACAATGTCTCCCAGTGGTGGCTGATCACTCTCCTGACCTCATTTGCATCATAGGTCCCTATTATTCTGATCATGTCAGGTCTGTCACATTCAGGGTGCCTTGTTGGATGTAGTAATGTGCGAGTTTGTGAAAGTGCCTGCTGATAGGCGGAGCGTAAGGTTCTGTCAGTAGAACCACGGGCCAGAAACCTATTTCTCAAATCCTTAGATTGGCGCCTAAACTCGTCTGGGTCAGTACAATTACATTTCAACCTCAAATATTGTCCAGTGGGTTTACCACGCTTCAATGAGGTTGGATGGTTGCTCTCCCACCTGAGTAATGAATTTGTTGCAGGTGGGTTTCCGGTCAATGGTAGTATCGAGGTCCCCCCGATTATCTTTTGAAATTAGGGTGTGAAGAAAAGGTAATTTGTCCTCCACAATCACCGAAGTAAAGTGAAGATTAATGGGATTGACATTAAGCTTCGCTACCAGGTCTTTAAACTCCCTCTCAGTCCCGCTCCAGATGACAAAAATGTCATCTATGAAGCGGGACCAAAGGACAACATTATCCAGTTCTTTTGGGGGAGCCTCACCAAAAACCACAGTCTCCTCCCACCAGCCCAGGAGCAGATTTGCATACGATGGCGCACAAGAACTGCCCATTGCTGTGCCCCATAGCTGGTGGAAGTGTTTGTTATCAAAGAGAAAGAAGTTTCTGGTGAGTATATACCCTCATCCTATAAGGGTTAATATATCTGGAGGTGCGACCATACATTCTCCAGGACAGCTACATCTAGGATTAACCAGCCCGTATAGATGTAAGTGAGTGGTTTATTGGATGCCCTGAATGGTGATAAAATTTGAGGTAATTGGATCGCCCATTAAGTGTACATATAGGTTAACAAACAAATATATAGATTTCTCTATGTTTTTATTTTGTAGGTAGCACTAGCCCCGTGTTCCCTGATCAATCTGGGGGCTATATAAATATAGCAGAATCCCAATTTTTTCACTTGGGACGGGAACAACCTGAGTGGGTGCGAGACTCAAGCAAGGCCCTACCTGTACACTTTCTCCAGTAAGAAGTGTGTGTATTTACGAGTGCTGGTTTATCCTATTTCGGGCATAAACATATTCCTATGGTAGGGATATGTTTGCGGTATTGGCCCCGTGAGGGGTGTGGTCTATTACTAGAATCGTGGGCCTTTGTTTTTTAATGTATAACATTAAAAGTTTAATTTCCAGACTGTCCTTTTTATTGCTTTGTTTCTGTTTATTGCGGTAGTCTGCTAGGACTGTATTTGGCCTTATAAGTGGAACAACCTCCATGGTAGGAGTTGTGACCTAGTTGGATGCACATTTTTTATTTTTTTTTGGCCAGCCCACATACCATTTTGTCCTTCTGACCCTCTATCCTGTTTCAGGTCAAAAAAATCGAGAATCTGAGAATCAATCACCTCTCGAGTTGTTTGACCCGAAACAGGAGGAGGATGTGGCCGCCTAGGCAGTACACCTCCTTGTTCCTCAGTAGGTGGGGTTGATGGTATCGGTGGAGTTGCAGGCATAGGTAGTGGCAAGGGTGTTGGTCCTAGCGACATTCTCGCCTGTCTGCTTTCAAGTGCCATTGGATATTCCGCAGCACATTGGCTTGAAGACTCTCCCTCCTGCTCATCCAGTAAACTGTCGTTAGTCTTATGTAATGGGAAACCAAAAATATATATATTTGTATAATGTAGAGAGAATCTGGGTCGCACATCCTCATTCCTATACTTCTAATATATCAAATGTATGAAATTTGCAGCATTTCGTTTGATAAAACATGGCTATACAGCACTGTTTCTGTGCCGTGCTGGTGGAGTGATGGGATCCGAGGCCTAGGTGGCTCTGCCTCACGGTAGGGTCGCGGTGTGGCTGCCGGATCCCGTTGCCTGCTGGAGCGGTGTGGAGGCGCAGTGGTCGCCGCACGGCGTCGCGCTATGGTTAGAGTAGGTCCCCACTCAACAAGAGGCAACCTTGTCGCGGTAAGTGGGCCTATGCTCTTTGATCAAACTGTATACTAATGCCTCTTCATAGTGCACAGCAAATGATTGATACTAGTGCTGTATAGCCATGTTTTATCAAACGAAATGCTGCAGATTTCATACATTTGATATATTAGAAGTATAGGAATGAGGATGTGCGACCCAGATTCTCTCTACATTATACAAATTTATATGTTGTATCCACTTTTCTCCCACTCTGAGTCAGCACTCCTCCCCCTTTGGCACAGATGCTTTTAACTAGCAGTAGTCTGCAAAGGGTCAAATAATTCCTACCCCATCTCAGTTGGAATTTCTGAGAAGCTGTGAACAGGTGATCCCTTTGCACCAGTCCACATGCGGCGCTGGACGGTGGCCATCGCTGCTTCTGTGCCATGCTGGTGGAGTGATGGGATCCGAGGCCTAGGTGGCTCTGCCTCACGGTAGGGCCGCGGTGTGGCTGCCGGATCCCGTTGCCTGCTGGAGCGGTGTGGAGGCGCGGTGGTCGCTGCACGGCGTCGCGCTATGGTTAGAGTAGGTCCCCACTTAACAAGAGGCAACCTTGTCGCGGTAAGTGGGCCTATGCTCTTAATCAAACTGTATACTAATGCCTCTTCATAGTGCACAGCAAATGATTGATACTAGTGCTGTATAGCCATGTTTTATCAAACAAAATGCTGCAAATTTCATACATTTGATATATTAGAAGTATAGGAATGAGGATGTGCGACCCAGATTCTCTCTACATTATACAAAAATATATATATTTTGTAAAGGGGAATGTTTATTAATACCTACAGTACACTACGCATGCAATACACTAACAATACAGTACTATAAATACAGCACTAAACTACACAGTTCCCAAATTGCACCCACAAAGCTATCTAATACAGTACACACACACATATATATATATATATATATATGTATGTATATATTAGCAGCCCACCCCACCTGGTTCTAATCCTATCCCTAAGGGAACAACAAGGGTTAATGGTGGCACTGCAGAGGTGAATGCAGGCCACAGACACAGAAATACAGTCAGGGGTACAGCAGGGGAACAGGGTTGGCAAGGTATGGGTATATGCAGGAATGGGGAGGGTGATGCTGCTGGGCAGGGAAGGGGTAAATGTGGTTGGCACTGCAAGGGCAGAGATACAATGCCATGCCAGGGTATACTCAGCCATCTCCAGGGGCATATCGACCTCTCTTCCTTCAAGGAGCTGTTCCCATCTGTCTCTGTGTGGAGTCCAGTTCCAAGACCCCTCTTCCTAGCTTGGGGCTCCTATATCAGCCTCAGAAACAGCCCACCTCCTCCCTCCTCAGGGATGTGACATCATAGTGTGACTGTGATGTATGCCTGCACTCAGGACAGCCAATTGGCCCCCTGAGGCTAACAGCACCACACGCCCAGTCATGTCACAAACACAAGGTGGGGCAGAGCATAGTAACTAGGCTGATAAACTCAACAAAAGGCCTCAGATCTATTGATCCCTTAGCTTTTGAAGTCACCAGCCACCTGGAGACATATCCACCCCACTGCAGGAAATGGCATTTAGGAGGGGGTTGGTTAGGAAACAAAAAACGCCCCACCTCCTGGCTCTAAACGCTGTCCCTATGGGGGGCATTTAAGTGTATATATGTATATAGATACTTGGGGAGCATCTATATACACATATATACTCATTATAAAGGGCATACATGGTCAGTTATAGGCCTATATATATATATATATATATATACACACACACACACACGGCCATACAGGAAATATATACTAACTATAAGGCGGACACACACATATACATAAATATATATATATATTATATATACACACACACACAGTACAGACCAAAAGTTTGGACACACCTTCTCATTCAAAGAGTTTTCTTTATTTTCATGACTATGAAAATTGTAGATTCACACTGAAGGCATAAAAACTATGAATTAACACATGTGGAATTATATACATAACAAAAAAGTGTGAAACAACCGAAAATATGTCATATTCTAGGTTCTTCAAAGTAGCCACCTTTTGCTTTGATTACCTCTTGAAGCTCATCAAGAGAATGCCAAGAGTGTGCAAAGCAGTAGTCACCTGAAATGGTTTTCACTTCACAGGTGTGCCCTGTCAGGTTTAATAAGTGGGATTTCTTGCCTTATAAATGGGGTTGGGACCATCAGTTGCGTTGTGGAGAAGTCAGGTGGATACACAGCTGATAGTCCTACTAAATAGACTGTTAGAATTTGTATTATGGCAAGAAAAAAACAGCTAAGTAAAGAAAAACGAGTGGCCATCATTACTTTAAGAAATGAAGGTCAGTCAGTCCGAAAAATTGGGAAAACGTTGAAAGTGTCCCCAAGTGCAGTCACAAAAACCATCAAGCGCTGCAAAGAAACTGGCTCACATGCGGACCGCCCCAGGAAAGGAAGACCAAGAGTCACCTCTGCTGTGGAGGATAAGTTCATCCGAGTCACCAGCCTCAGAAATCGCAGGTTAACAGCAGCTCAGATTAGAGGCCAGGTCAATGCCACACAGAGTTCTAGCAGCAGACACATCTCTAGAACAACTGTTAAGAGGAGACTGTGTGAATCAGGCCTTCATGGTAGAATATCTGCTAGGAAACCACTGCTAAGGACAGGCAACAAGCAGAAGAGACTTGTTTGGGCTAAAGAACACAAGGAATGGACATGTGCTTTGGTCTGATGAGTCCAAATTTGAGATCTTTGGCTCCAACCACCGTGTCTTTGTGCAACGCAGAAAAGGTGAATGGATTTTTGGATATTTATTTCATATAAAGATATGAAATCATAAAAATTATGATTTCATATTTTTATGAAATATGAAAAATGAAACATTTAATTGGCGGACATATAAACGCCAGTTCTTTTATTGATGAGATCTAAAGTTAATTTGTGCAGCTAATGAAACAGGGTGCAATTAATTATACAAAATATAATTTATTATAAATACAAGCAGTAAAAATGGCATACAAATGAATACAAAGATGATATCAAAATTGACCACACAATGGTGCTCCACCGTTTACGCCGGGCTCACTTAATTTACTACACCAAGTATAATACAATACTATTTTATCTTATCAAATTATTACCAATTAGTGTATTGGTTATCAAAATATTATAATGCAACAACAACAAAAAAAAAAACTATAGAAATGAATCTGTGGAAAATCCCTTATGCTCAATCAAAGAATATGGCAGTAAGAGACACCTTATAAATACGCCCGTTGGCCTAACTACGGATAATAAAATCCGATCAGAGATTCCACTCTGATAGCAATATTATAGGAATTCTAATGATGTGCATGTTCATTAAAATTTCCCATAAAATTATTGTTTTAACACTATTAACCCACTAATAATGGGGTCTCAACTATATGCCAATTGGAGCGATTTATAATTACTGCAAACGAAATAAATTATACATTACCCCTGGCTTTGGGATAAAGAGCTTTTAGAAAGGACCCAACTTTCTAAGATTCAGATCTATCCCGTCCTGTGGTACGTTCCTGACGTGTGAAGTGATGCTGATGAATGAATTCCCAAGTGTTCTCTGAATCTCCAGTGCCTTGAATCTCTCTGAAGAAGTCCCAAGTGATCCCCCTTCTCCCAAAAACTGGATTAGATATTCTCATCCTTATCTATGCCCATCCCCTCTTGGATTAGGGATTTCCAATTAGATAAGGTGGGTGTGACGTATGGTAATCATGGGGATGATGTCATTTAATTGGCATTCATTAGAAACTTCTGCCCATCTACCACTTGATGGCACTGTTGTATCATATACAAATTTTTAATATTTTAGGAATTAACACATATATATGGTTTTATTACACCACTTAAACTTTGACCTTGTCCACCCTAAATCAATTAGGAGGGACTCTTTCTGACACTTTAGAATCACTTTCCCAGACATCATGGATCCATCTTGACAGTTAACAGACCATCTTATTTATGGTCAGATAAGAGAACCATAATCTTTTAACTTTTCCCTGGTTTGAATACACCTAATTGTCTTAGCTATTGAGTAATGATGTTTGAAATAATATCAGCTCCTCTGAATAGATTTAGGAAAATACAAGTTACGCTCTCTATATCCCCTAGAATATATCCCCTCAGTGAGATACACATAATATAAAGATATTTTAACAATGTTTGGTTATAATACATCAATATTGCATAATATATATGAATCATTAACAAGTCCAAACGCTAAAGAAATGCACACAGGAATATATCTACAGTACAGACCAAAAGTTTGGACACACCTCATTCAAAGAGTTTTCTTTATTTTCATGACTATGAAAATTGTAGATTCACACTGAAGGCATCAAAACTATGAATTAACACATGTGGAATTATATACACACAAAAAAAGTGTGAAACAACTGAAAATATGTCATATTCTAGGTTCTTCAAAGTAGCCACCTTTTGCTTTGATTACTGCTTTGCACACTCTTGGCATTCTCTTGATGAGCTTCAAGGGGTAGTCACCTGAAATGGTTTTCACTTCACAGGTGTGCCCTGTCAGGTTTAATTAGTGTGATTTCTTGCCTTATAAATGGGGTTGGGACCATCAGTTGCGTTGTGGAGAAGTCAGGTGGATACGTTCATTCGAGTCACCAGCCTCAGAAATCGCAGGTTAACAGCAGCTCAGATTAGAGACCAGGTCAATGCCGCAAAGAGTTATAGCAGCAGACACATCTCTAGAACAACTGTTAAGAGGAGACTGTGTGAATCAGGCCTTCATGGTAGAATATCTGCTAGGAAACCACTGCTAAGGACAGGCAACAAGCAGAAGAGACTTGTTTGGGCTAAAGAACACAAGGAATGGACATTAGACCAGTGGAAATCTGTGCTTTGGTCTGATAAACCTAAATTTGATATCTTTGGTTCCAACCACCGTGTCTTTGTGCGACGCAGAAAAGGTGAACGGATGGACTCTACATGCCTGGTTCCCACCGTGAAGCATGGAGGAGGAGGTGTGATGGTGTGGGGGTGCTTTGCTGGGGACACTGTTGGGGATTTATTCAAAATTGAAGGCATACTGAACCAGCATGGCTACCACATCATCTTGCAGCGGCATGCTATTCCATCCGGTTTGCATTTAGTTGGACCATCATTTATTTTTCAACAGGACAATGACCCCAAACACACCTCCAGGCTGTCTAAGGGTTATTTGACCATGAAGGAGAGTGATGGGGTGCTGCGCCAGATGACCTGGCCTCCACAGTCACCGGACCTGAACCCAATCGAGATGGTTTGGGGTGAGCTGGACTGCAGAGTGAAGGCAAAAGGGCCAACAAGTGCTAAGCATCTCTGGGAACTCCTTCAAGGCTGTTGGAAGACCATTTCCAGTGACTACCTCTTGAAGCTCATCAAGAGAATGCCAAGAGTGTGCAAAGCAGTAATCAAAGCAAAAGGTAGCTACTTTGAAGAACCTAGAATATGACATATTTTCAGTTGTTTCACACTTTTTTTTGTTATGTATATAATTCCACATGTGTTAATTCATAGTTTTGATGCCTTCAGTGTGAATCTACAGTTTTCATATTCATGAAAATAAAGAAAACTCTTTGAATGAGAAGGTGTGTCCAAACCTTTGGTCTTTACTATATATATATATATATATATTAGTCTCAACCCTTCCTCAACATATATTAATTTTATTTCAAAATTATCAGTGTTACACACTTGACAATGGCCAATCTTGAGGATGGTTCATGCCAGGGAACAGGTGTTTTTTCTAAAATAACGTAGTCTTATAATAGTCCATCAAGCATATTAAATGTATTTGCTTTAAGGGGTATACCCATCACATACAATGGGGTCATATCATTAGGGTCACTGCAAGAATCCCAGAGTTTCGGTGTAGATTGATTAAGAATAATCATTTTGTCCACTGTAAAAGATGCCATGATTTCACCTTGCAGTTGAAAATTTAAATGCAAAGACTTCTAGCTAGTCTAGACAGTTTTATTTAATAAAAAGTAACATTGTAACGGGCTGGCTATCAAATTTATGTGGAGACGGATCCGCAAAAAACAGAATGCATACGGAATACATTCCGTATGTATTCTGTTTTTTGTGGATCCATAGACTTGAATGGGGCCACGGAGCCGAGTTTTACTGACAAACATAGGACATGCTTTTTTTGTGGCGCTGCGGAACAGAACAACAGATGCAGACAGCACATGGTGTGCTGTCCGCATCTTTTACGGCCCCATTGAAATGAATGGATCCGCACACCTTCCGCAAAATGGAAGGGACGGGTGCGGATTTGTTCATAAGGTCGTCTGAATGAGCCCTTGGAATGTATGGGCTCCGATGAGCCGAAGTAAGTTATTACTAGGTTGTAGTCGGAACCGAAGCAGAGTTCCGTTTCAAGTTTTAAAGTGGTTTAACACTTTAACCCCTTATGGACCGGGTTAATTTTCACCTTAAGGACCAGGCCATGTTTTGCAAATCTGACCAGTGTCACTTTAAGTGGTGATAACGTTAAAACTATTTGACTTATCCAGGCCATTCTGAGATAGTTTTTTCCATCACATATTGTACTTCATGACACTGGTAAAATGGAGTAAAAAAATTAATAAATCTTTTTTTTTGTAACAAAAAATTAGCAAATTTGCAAATTTCCAAGTTTCAATTTCTCTACTTCTATAAAACATAGTAATGTCTACTTCATGTTTAGATAATTTTGGGAATGACATTTTATTTTTTGGGGACGTTACAAGGCTTAGAAGTTTAGAAGCAAATCTTAAAGTTTTTCAGAAATTTTCAAAAACCACTTTTCAAGGACCAGTTCAGGTCTGAAGTCACTTTCTGAGGCTTACATAATAGAAATCACCCAAAATGACCCCATTCTAGAAACTACACCCCTCAAGGTATTCAAAACTGATTTTACAAACGTTGTTAACCCTTTAGGTGTTCCACAAGAATTAATGGAAAATAGAGATACAATTTCAAAATTTCACTTTTTTGGCAGATTTTCCAAATTTTTTTCCAGTTACAAAGCAAAGGGATAACAGCCAAACCAAACTCAATATTTATGACTCTGATTCCGTAGTTTACAGAAAAACCCCATATGTGGTTGTAAACCGCTGTACGGGCACATGCCAGGGTGCAGAAGGAAAGGAATGCCATACAGTTTTTGGAAGGCAGATTTTGCTGGACTGTTTTTTTGACACCATGTCCCATTTTAAGCCCCCCGATGCACCTCTACAGTAGAAACTCCCAAAAAACTGACCCCATTTTACAAACTACGGGATAGGGTAGCATTTTGTTGGTACTATTTTAGGGTACATATGATTTTTGGTTGTTCTATATTACACTTTTTGTGAGGCAAGGTAACAAGAAAAAACTGTTTTGGCACCGTTTTTATTTTTTGTAATTTACAACATGACGGGTTAGATCATGTGGTATTTTTATAGACCAGGTTGTCACCGATGCGGCGATACCTAATATGTATACTTTTAATTTATTTATTTCAGTTTTACACAATGATTTCATTTTTGAAACAAAAAAAAATAATCATGTTTTAGTGTTTCCATAGTCTGAGAATTTTTTTTCAGTTTTTTGGCCAATTATCTTGGGTAGGGTATGATTTTTGCGGGATGAGATGACCGTTTGATTGGCACTATTTTGGGGTGCGTATGACTTTTTGATCGCTTGCTATTACACTTTTTGTGATGTAAGGTGACAAAAAATTGCTTTTTTACACCGTTTTTATTTTTTTACTGTATTCACCTGAGTGGTTAGATCACGTGATGTTTTTATAGAGCCGGTCGATACGGATGCGGCGATAACTAATATGTATACTTTTTTTTAATTTAAGTTTTACACAATAATATTTTTTAAACAAAAAAATATAAAAAATCATGTTTTAGAGTCTCCATATTCTGAGAGCCATAGTTTTTTCAGTTTTTGGGCGATTATCTTAGGTAGGGTCTCATTTTTTGCAATATGAGATGACGGTTTGATTGGCAATATTTTGGGTGCATATGACTTTTTGATCGCTTGCTATTACACTTTTTGTGATTTAAAATATTTTTATAGAAGCGATCAATACAGACACGGTGATACCTAATATGTATACTTTTTTATTTATGTAAGTTGTACACAATAACAGCTTTTTTAAAACAAAAATAATTAGTTTTAGTGTCTCCATATTCTGAGCAATAGTTTTTTTTAATTTTTTTGGGTGATTGTCTCAGGTAGGGGCTCATTTTTTGCGGGATGAGGCGACGGTTAGATTGGTACTATTTTGGTGGGCAAACGCCTTTTTGATCGCTTGCTGTTGTACTTTTTGTGATGTAAGGTGACAAAAAAAATTGTTTATTTAGCATTTTTTTATTTTTACGGTGTTCATCTGAGGGGTTAGGTCATGTGATATGTTTATAGAGCCGGTTGATACTTTATTTTTTTTGTCCCACTTTGGGACTTCAACTTTTGGTGGTCTAATCGTTTACAATGCATTCCAATACTTCTGTATTGGAATGCATTTGCTGTATTAGTAATACAGTGAGTATTACACATACAGCTTCCGGCCTGAGATCCAGGGGGCTGGATCTCACAGGCTCGTCACTGCAAGGCAGCGCAATGCCTTCCTTAGGCATTGCGCTGCCTTCCATGCCATCGGGTCCCCCCCTACAGCCCCACGGGAACCCGATAGCACCACCGCCCGCCGCAACATAAAAAGCCGCAAACCGCAGGTCTGAATTGACCTGCGGTTTGCGGCGATCGCCGACACAGGGGACCCCCCCGCGCATTGTCCCCGGGTGCCTTCTCAATGATTTGAGCAGGCACCTTGTTCCAATCACCGCCCGCTGGGTCCTTAAGTACCGGGACAACATGCCGTATCGGTACGTCATGTGTCCTGAAGAGGTTAAAAATAAACTACCAACGTTATTCAACGAAGTCACGCACGACTTCGCGAATAACTTACTTCGGCTCATCGGAGCCCATACATTTAACACTAGTCACTTCATCCCACAAAAAATGAGCCCCTACACAAGATGATTGGCTGGAAAAAAGAAGGCTCTCAGAAAATGGCAACACAAAACCGCAAAAAAAAAAAGTCACGTGCAACTTCGCAAATAACTTACTTCGACTCATTGGAACCCATACATTCTAATACTGTTTAACACTAGTCACCTCATCCCACTAAAAAGGAGCCCCTACACAAGAGGATTGGCTGAAAAAAGAAAATATGTCTCTCAGAAATTTGCAGCTTTTTTTTTTTAAATGCTTTTACTGTGTAAGCTTACAAAAAAAAATAGACATTAGGTATTGCTGCATCCATAATGACCTGCTCTATAAAAAAATTAAAAATAAATCTAATGGTTTACTGTAATAAAAAAATAAAAAACTGTCTATTTTTTGTCACCGTACCTTACAAAAAGCATAACAGTGAGTGATTAATTAAAATGTAGCGCAAATGGTACCAATGGAAATGTCAACTCATCCAGCAAAAAAATGAGCCCTTACACAAGACGATTGGCAGAAAAATCAAAAACATATGGCTCTCAGAAAATGGCACTCCATATACAGGACACCGCAATGACTTCAAGTGCCAAGTGTTTATAAATTCTATGAAAAGCCTGTGGTGTCAAAGTGATTAGGACACCCCTAAATAAATTCCTTGAGATTTAACATGATGCCAAAAAAAAAACATTCCAGCCAAATCTGCCCTCCAAAAACCATACTCTACTCCTTTCCTTCTTGGCTCTGTTGCATGTTCATACAGCAGTTTATGACCATATATGGGGTATTTCTGTAAACTGCAGATTCAGGGTAATAAATATTGAAGTTTGTTTTGCTGTTAACCCTTGTTGTCTTACATGAAAGAAATTCATTTAAATGTAAAATCTGCAAAAAAAAAGTGAAATTTTGCTTTATTTCTTGTGAAAAATGTAAAGTCAGTTTAAAATAACTTGAGGGGTGTAGTTTCTAAAATGGGGTCATTTATTTGTGGTTTTTACTACGCAAGGCCCCAAAATGACTTCAAAACGGAATTGTTCCTTAAAGTATATTTTGGAAATTTTCTTAATTAACCTAAAAAAAATGTAAAATGGCATTTATAAAAGGATGCAAACAAAGTAGATATATGGGGATCTCAGAATCACTTGGATAAGTAAAAGCGTTCCAAAGTTATTACCACATAAAGTGAGACAGGTTTGCAAAAATAGGCTCTGTCAGGAAGGTGAAAAATGTCTGTCCTGAAGGGGTTAAAACACCACCCAGCTGCTTATCTAGTGTGGGGGAGGGGGGTTGAAGGCTATTGAAGGGATCAGTTTGTGATATCTGAGGAGTGTGTGTTCTCAATTGTTAAAGGGGAGCCATGTACAACGAGTACTATGACTCCGGCATAAATTGGTATCACTATTACTGCCCTGATGCATAGTGTTAAAAAAAACAATTGCAGTCCAACATTATTAACCTGATAAGTCACTGTTTTTGTAGAAGTGATATTTCAAAATGGCAAATAATTTACTTGCACATGTAGTAGAGTAATAGAAAAATTTGAGGTAGAAAGACCCCTTCCTCAGTGGTTTAAACAGTGGTGTTCCGAGCTCTTCCTTTTATATGGTGTCTATAGATGTTGCAATGTATGCTGGGACAGTGAGGGATTTTTGGAAAGCATGGATACGAATCCCGATATGTTGTACCGGGACCCACTTGTAGATTCATAATGAAGCATTGTCCATCATGTTGGATTGTGACATTATTCCGCACTTATTCTCATTCATGATTTCCATCATTGCATCTTAAGGACAGTTGTATATATACCAATTGTCCTTTTTTTCTGTATTTTTTCTTACCATAGAATAAAAGCAGCAAAAAAGCTTTAACAAATATTCAAGACCATTAAAACATGAAACTATTTGTATAAAATATCAATATAGATGTGAAAGATCAAAAGAACCAAAAAACGCACATGCGATTTCTGTGTGTTTTTTTCAGAAAAAGTGAAAAGAGTGGAAAGGCTTGTATATATACCTGCTGGTATCAAAATACACATAGGTGGATGAAAAAGGTGCATTAGTGCTATAAAAGGGGCAAAGGTGCACATGCTGTTCCTGTGCATTCGCAATGTGTTTTCTATCTACCTATTTGGTTCAAATCCGTATATATATATATATATATATATATATATACACACACACATATATATATATACACACACACACACACACACACACATGTGTGTTGTACATATACATATAGTTGCTGTTTGTTGGTTGTGTCAAAATAAACGTAAGTGGTGGAGCGATAAGGTGCGATCTTGAGACCATTATGGCATGGAACATTTATATTGATACATATAGAAACCAACAAAACGCACATGCGCTTCCTGTGTGTTTTCGATATCCTTTTTCTGAGATTAATAGGAGACAATCTGGGAACTGCGTCTGATTGGGTTACTACGTCTCATTGGATTAAGCTCCTTGTTCAATTCAAGTGTACATGGGTGATAAGGTGTACAGGTATAGATGGATATGAATGAGTGTAGATGGGGGTGCAGGCCTACCAGGAAGGAGAGATCTGGGTGCTGGAAAACAGCTGGACGCAGATGTCACATTCTGGACTGGATGCCCTCTATCAACAACTTGTTTCAAACAATACTATGAAAGGGGAACAAATATATTTTTTAATAGAAGGGGTTAAATATATATTGACCCACAACTACTTTACCTTTAATGGGGACTTTTATGTACAACGCCAAGGCACCGCCATGGGTACCAGATTCGCCGCCAGTTATGCAAATTTATTCATGGCACAGTGGGAATCTGCCGTCATACAACCACTGCTGGGGACAAGTCTGGTACTCTGGCAGCGCTATATAGATGACATTATCTTTGTGTGGCAGGACACACCTATGGCCTTAGTTGCCTTCCTCGAAAATATAAATTCAAATGACAAAAACCTTAAATTCACCTCCACCACTAGTAATACAAATATACAATTTCTAGATCTTGATATTAAGGTGGAGGAGGATAGATTATTATGTAGTACCCACCATAAACCAGTGGCAAAAAACGGTTATATATTATACACTAGTTGCCATCTGCCCAGATGGTTGATAAATGTCCCAAAAAGTCAATTCAGAAGATTGAAACGTAACTGCACTCAACACGAGCAATTTGAAATAGAAGCTGAGATCCTAAAACAACAGTTCCTCAATAAAGATTATCCTATTCATGTGTTGGAGGAATCCTTGGGAGCAGTTAGAACAATGAAAAGGGAAGATTTTTTTGTTCCCAGGCAGACACAAATGATGGATTAAACCTTGAGAATGATCTTACCGTTTCATGCACAATATAAAGTTATAGAAAGAATCATTAAAAAATATTGGCATCATCTACTTGGGGACAAGATAATTGGACCAATGCTCACGAGTACACCTCAGATCACCTATACCAAGGTCCCAAATTTGGGCTTAAAAATTGCCCCTTCGGTAAAAAATAAAACCATTTCAAATAAACAAAACTGGTTATCTTTTAATGGTTTCCATAGATGTGAACGTTGCTCTAATTGTAGGATTACCTCTTTCCCCAAGAAAACTGTAAAGGTATTGTCAACACAGAACTCTTTTTCACTTGACATCAAAGAGGGCTTAACATGTGACTCTATGAATATAATATATTTAATTGAATGTCCATGTCATAAACAGTACATAGGGAGAACAAAAAGAACCCAAAAGAAGAGAATATCGGAGCACGTTACAAACATAAGGAAAGTATAAAGAAAAGAGGTTTTGTGCAGCTTATCTTTGTGGTAATCCAAAAGGCTCTTTATTCAATCATCAGTAAAAACATCCAGGTACAGGAATGCAAGTCTACGCGTTTCGGGCACAATTCAGTCTTAGCCCTTACTCATGACTGTTTCAAATACACTGCCGAGTTTACCTTTATGGAGGGGAGGGGGGCCATCACACCTGAGCAATTAGGCTGAAAACCAGCTCCTCCTCTCCACAAGGGTGTACATAAGTAAAAACATGCTAAGAATAATTTGTGTAATCCATATAAAAATCAAGTTAAAGAAGTAGGGAAAAAGATGAATTAACATTTAGTACTGTAATATTAGATCCAATCTTTTGTTTAGACCTTGGGGCTGGCGACTTTCTAGCTGAAAAATCCAATATGATTCTCTATTTAAGAGTTTCCTCTTTCTGTCACCACCTCTCACTGTTTTTTTTACTTTTCGATCCCTTGCACTGACATATGAGATATATCACCACCATCTACCATAGCAAAATGGAGACTTGACGCAGATATATTGTGGTTTTCATGGTGCGGTATGTCCGATATGTGTTTTCTAATGCGTGTTTTTATTGCGTTTGTTGTACAACCTACATATTGTAACATATATTTTGTGCAGGTTATCAGATAGATCGCATAGGTGGTGTTACAATTCAAAAAGGATTTCATTTTAAAAACCTGGCCATTGGTGGTAGATTCAAAACTTTGTGAGATTTTCATATGTCTACAGCAGGTGCAAATAGAGTGTCCACATTTGTAATTTCCTTTTGTTGACAGCCATGTACCCTGTGATGTTCGGGACTTGTCATTTTTGAAAAGAGACGGGCTCACAGAACTGGCTATGGTAGGTGCCTTCCATGCTGCACATTTAATACCATTTTGTGCTATTGATGCTCATTTTTTGTCACATGCTAGCACTGGGAAGAGCTTTTTGACAATATTGCAAATTTGTATATATTTATTACTGTATTGTGTGACAAAAATATTTTTCTTATCACATTAGCAAATATTTGTTGCATTTTTTCATAATTTTTTTTGAATATGCTCTGTGTGCCAATCTCCTGATAATATCTTGCGCCTCTGTTTCATAGGCCGACTCATCACTGCAATTCCTTCTCACTCTGATCAGTTCTCCTTTGGGTATATTTCTAATAGTGTGGGTAGGATGGCATGATTTCGCATGCAATATTTTATTGCCTGCTGTTGGTTTTCTGTATGTGCTAGTATATATGGAGGCTGTGGCGGAGTCTCCCCCAAGGCACAGGTCCAGGAACTGGATGTTCCCGGTGCTGTGTTGAACAGTAAATTGGATACCGTTCACACACGCATTCAGATACTCTGCAAAAGATGGTATGGCCGCCACATCACCAGACCAGACAGTGGCGTACACACAATCCATGGGGCGCAGGTGCGAAACTGATCCATGGGGCCCCATCCCCGTCGACGCCCCCCCAACCTGCCGCCGCCCTCCCAACCCGCCTTGCGCGTGCGTATATATATTTTATATACTGTATATTACTATATACAAGAGGATGATATTCGGTATAACCCACAGTATTCCCACGTAAAACCAGCTGTACTACATTATGTAGCAGAGCTGGTTTTGTCATGCATTTCTTTTGCCTTCATATGGTAAAATACTTCATTGGCCTATCAATGGCTTTATAACTAACTCTGCTATATTTCTGTAGCCTACAACTTCTGACTGCCCAGTTGGGCTGAAACTACTACACCCAACATGTTCTGGCAGTAATAGTAAATGGATATTGGTGCAATTCTGAGCTACTAGTCCATATAATAAATATGTAGGCTACATTATTTATTATATAGACTAGTAGCTCAGAATTGCACCAATATTCATTTACTATTACTGCCAGAACATCAGCCCAACTGGGCAGTCAGAGGTTGTAGGCTACAGAAATATAGCAGAGTTAGTTATAAAGCCATTGATAGGCCAATGAAGTATTTTACCATATGAAGGCAAAAGAAATGCATGACAAAGCCAGCTCTGCTACATCCAAGCATATACTAGAAGCTCAATAGAAGTGCGTGCCTACACAAAAGAGCAGACAACAGAAAAACCCCCATTACTTCATAGCACAACTTAAGGCCTCATGCACACGACCGTTGTGTGCACCCGTGGCCGTTGTGCCGTTAGACGTTTTTTTCTGCGGCTCCATTGACTTTCAATGGGGCCGTTGAAAACTCGGCTTGTGCACCGTTTTTACACCGCGCCCGTGACCCGTGTTTCGAGGCCGTGAAAAAAATATAACCTGTCCTATTTTTTTCACGGCCAACGGTTCACGGGCCCATTCAAGTCAATGGGTCCGTGAAAATCACGGATGCACACAAGATTGTCATCCGTGTCCGTGATCCGTGTCCGTGATCCGTGTCCGTTTTTTCCTATCATTTCAATGGCAAACTTGACTTAGATTTTTTTTTCATCTTTCATGTCCGTGGATCCTCCAAAAATCACGGCAGACCCACGGAAGAAAAAACGGGCACGGATCACGGTACAACGGAACCACGTTTTGCGGGACGTTAAAAAATACGTTCGTGTGCATGAGGCCTAAGTCACCAGTCATAACTTTACATACATTGCCCAACTCTCAGCCCCCATCAGACCTCACTCACTCTGAAAGCCGGACCGGCTTCTTTACTCCCTTTCTTTTCTTGCTCCTTTTCCCTGCATCTCAACGTCATCATGTCTGGCACGCCACACCGCCCGCCGGGGACGAGACTCAAGGGAGGGTAGGGCTGGCAAGAAAACTTAACACTGGGGGGGGGGGCGGGTTATACAGGCACAGCATACTGTAGGGCAGGTCCACAGGCAGCCGGGGAGGAGACTCAGAGGGAGGAGACTCAAGTGAGGGTAGGGCTGGCAGAAACTCAAAACTGGGGGGCGGGCCCCGGGCCGGCGCACGGGTTATACAGGCACAGCACTACTGCAGGGCGGGTCCACAGGCGGCCGGGCCCCCTGGAGTGCCGGGCCCGGTCGCAAGTGCGACCCCTGTATGTACGCCTCTGAGACCAGATAAAGATCAGGTCATCGATGTAACGGCCATACCATCTTATGCTGTTGGAATATGGGTTGGTGTCGATGAGGAGAACGTTCCTCTCCCACCATGCCATAAAGATATTGGCTATGGAGGGAGAGAACTTGGCCCCCATCGACACCCCCGATGTCTGTAGGAAAAACTTCCCATCAAACATGAAATAATTCCGTTTTAGGAGGAAGTCCACCACAGCCACCACATATTCAGTTAGCACCACAGAGAAATTTCCAAAATTCTCCAAAAACCACACTAGAGAAATGTTAACCAAATTGTGGGGGATACTAGGGTAAAGTGCAATTACATCCGCTGTTACCCCTAAATGTTTCTGGGACCATTCTAGATTTTGTATTGCTTGCAGAACCGATTTTGTGTCCCTCAGGAAACCAGGGATATGTGGGATCAGAGGTTGCAGTAGTGAGTCGACCCATTGGCAGAGGCGTTCTGAATATGACCCTATACCCGAGACTATTGGTCTCAGGGGAGGGGGAAAAATTGATTTGTGCACTTTTGGCAGGGCGTGTAAAATGGGAATAACTGGAGATGCAACAAAGATATAGTCGTGCTCTTTTTGATTAAGAACACCTAAATCAAAGCCACGGAGTAGCAAAGCTTTTAATTCATTCTGAAAAGAGGGGAGCGGGTCACCTGGTAAACCACTATAGATCCTATCATTATGTAGCATCTGGTGAATAAGGGATCTATATAATTCACTATCCAGGATGACCACCGCTCCGCCCTTGTCAGCCTGTTTCACCACAATATCGTCCCTCTTGCTGAGGTTACGCAATGCTAAAGATTCATTTTTAGATAGGTTTTTTATGTTTATATTTTTCTGTTGTGAGGTGACAGTATTGTTCAGCGAAACTAAATCCTTCTCAACTAATTCCTGAAATCTATCCAGCGCATGCGATCTGGATTGCACTGGATAGAAGTCACGGTTGGAAGGGTTAAAGTTTAATGAACGGTGAACAGGATTAGAGGAAGAACACATATTTCCTAATTCCAATAGGTCATATACATGCAACATTTCATCAAAGGACATACTGGCTGAATTGAAAGAATGGTTTGGAACTGAAGTTGTATTGAAAGGATCCGAATTACATTCTTTATCCAAACATTATAGGGATTACCATAATAATGATCCATCTACTCTTGTATACACGGCACTTGAAAAAGTCAAACACATGGAGAGGGGGAAATCACATCCTCCAAATGTCTAAAACTGAATCAAAGAGGATTTTTTATTTCGACACCCTGATTCCAAAGTGTTTAAACGCCGAAATGGAACTCTTTGGATTTCTATAATGGGGCGACGGCCTATTAGGAATGTGACATCTGCGTCCAGCTGTTTTCCAGCACCCAGATCTCTCCTTCCTGGTAGGCCTGCACCCCCATCTACACTCATTAATATCCATCTATACCTGTACACCTTATCACCCATGTACACTTGAATTGAACAAGGAGCTTAATCCAATGAGACGCAGTTCCCAGATTGTCTCCTATTATTCTCAGAAAAAGGATATCGAAAATGCACAGAAAATGCATGTGCGTTTTGTTGGTTTCTATATGTATCATAAATGTTCCATGCCATAATGGTCTCAAGATTGCACCTTATCGCTCCACCACTCACGTTTATTTTGACACAATCAACAAACAGCAATTATATGTATATGTACAACACACGTGAGTGTGTGTGTGTGTGTGTGTATATATATACGGATTTGAACCAAATAGGTAGATAGAAAACACATTGCAAACGCACAGGAACAGCATGTGCACCTTTGCCTTTCCACTCTTTTCACTTTTTTGGAAAAAAACGCACAGAAATCGCATGTGCGTTTTTTGGTTCTTTTGATCCTTCACATCTATATTGATATTTTATACAAATGGTTTCATGTTTTAATGGTCTTGAATATTTGTTAAAGCTTTTTTGCTGCTTTTATTCTATGGTAAGAAAAAAATACAGAAAAAGGACAATTGGTATATACAGACGTGGACAAAATTGTTGGTACCCTTTGGTCAATGAAAGAAAAAGTCACAATGGTCACAGAAATAACTTTAATCTGACAAAAGTAATAATAAATTAAAATTCTATAAATGTTAACCAATGAAAGTCAGACATTGTTTTTCAACCATGCTTCAACAGAATTATGTAAAAAAATAAACTCATGAAACAGGCATGGACAAAAATGATGGTACCCCTAACTTAATATTTTGTTGCGCAACCTTTTGAGGCAATCACTGCAATCAAACGCTTCCTGTAACTGTCAATGAGACATCTGCACCTCTCAGCAGGTATTTTGGCCCACTCCTCATGAGCAAACTGCTCCAGTTGTGTCCGGTTTGAAGGGTGCCTTTTCCAGACTGCATGTTTCAGCTCCTTCCAAAGATGCTCAATAGGATTGAGGTCAGGGCTCATAGAAGGCCACTTTAGAATAGTCCAATTTTTTCCTCTTAGCCATTCTTGGGTGTTTTTAGCGGTGTGTTTTGGGTCATTGTCCTGTTGCAAGACCCATGACCTGCGACTGAGACCAAGCTTTCTGACACTGGCTAGTACATTTCTCTCTAGAATTCCTTGATAGTCTTGAGATTTCATTGTACCCTGCACAGATTCAAGACACCCTGTGCCAGACGCAGCAAAGCAGCCCCAGAACATAACAGAGCCTCCTCCATGTTTCACAGTAGGGACAGTGTTCTTTTCTTGATATGCTTCATTTTTTCGTCTGTGAACATACAGCTGATGTGCCTTGGCAAAAACTTCGATTTTTGTCTCATCTGTCCACAGGACATTCTCCCAGAAGCTTTGTGGCTTGTCAACATGTAGTTTGGCATATTCCAGTCTTGCTTTTTTATGATTCGCTTTCAACAATGGTGTCCTCCTTGGTCGTCTCCCATGTAGTCCACTTTGGCTCAAACAACGACGGATGGTGCGATCTGACACTGATGTTCCTTGAGCATGAAGTTCACCTTGAATCTCTTTAGAAGTCTTTCTAGGCTCTTTTGTTACCATTCGGATTATCCGTCTCTTAGATTTGTCATCAATTTTCCTCCTGCGGCCACGTCCAGGGAGGTTGGCTACAGTCCCATGGATCTTAAACTTATGAATAATATGTGCAACTGTACTCACAGGAACATCTAGTTGCTTGGAGATGGTCTTATAGCCTTTACCTTTAACATGCTTGTCTATAATTTTCTTTCTGATCTCTTGAGACAGCTCTTTCCTTTGCTTCCTCTGGTCCATGTCGAGTGTGGTACACACCATATCACCAAACAACACAGTGATTACCTGGAGCCATATATATAGGCCCAATGGCTGATTACAAGGTTGTAGACACCTGTGATGCTAATTAGTGGACACACCTTGAATTAACATGTCCCTTTGGTCACATTATGTTCTGTGTTTTCTAGGGGTACCATCATTTTTGTCCATGCCTGTTTCATGAGTTTATTTTTTTACATAATTCTGTTGAAGCATGGTTGAAAAACAATGTCTGACTTTCATTGGTTAACATTTATAGAATTTTAATTTATTATTACTTTTGTCAGATTAAAGTTATTTCTGTGACCATTGTGACTTTTTCTTTCATTGACCAAAGGGTACCAACAATTTTGTCCACGTCTGTATACAACTGTTCTTAAGATGCAATGATGGAAATCATGAATGAGATTAGGTGCGGAATAATGTCACACTCCAACATGATGGACAATGCTTCATTATGAATCGGCCCGACTGGAGCACCTTACACATGTGTCTGGCCGATCATCTTTTGCCTCTGTGCGGAATTTGTAATATCAGACTTGTGGAGGTACCTGCGAGTAGCAATGTATTGGTATACTCAGAGCCCTCTCTGTGGGCACCTGCCCCCTGGAAAAAGTCTGTGGTGTACCAATAGATTTCAGACAGCCATATGCTATCCGCAAAAATACTGATTCTTTTAGCGGACAGTTCTGCATGTCCGCCCCAAAAATTATTGCATTCCATATTTTTGCGTACCTATAGACTTCAATAGGGCCATGCCTTGATTTTCACTGACAAGTATAGGACATGTTTCATTTGTTTTGCGGAGTGAATAGGTCAGCATCTAATGCACAAAAAAAGGGATCCGCATTTTTGCAGACAGCATATGGCTGTCTAAAAGAACCTAAATGTGATATTAACAGTGTTTAGTTTTGTTATCAACAATCAAAAGGCATAAGATTAAATTGATGGTTTATATTGCAGAATATTTCAACAAATGAAAAGATATCAAAACAAATGTGTTTTTCTTTTACACCACAGTGTGTTATAAGTATACAGACATAATAGAACAGGAAGTGATATGTTACATTGTTATCACGTGACAAAGGCCATCCAAGACCATTGAAAAATTGCCAGTTTATTTAACGTGTTCAAAGGATCAAGATGAAGACCGCCATAAAGTGTAAAATATTACCAATTGAGATGTTGCGTTGAGGCAGTTATTACTGAGTTGAGCTAAATATACAGACAACTAGATAAGATACAGAGTTTAGAGAGAGGACCTCTATGGTTCCATTCGGCAATGTTATTTAAAAGCATTGTTGGACCGACCAAAAGTCATAATTGGACATTTGTTTATTTTGTTTAATCCATTTGACGCAGAGGTGGTGAGAAGAAAATGACACACAAGCAACTTCTTAAACTTACTCCACCCCATTAACGTCTGAAATTGTCATAGACTGAATTATTTTAGACTGAGTTATACTGACTGACTATTTTGAAACCAAATTATTTCATCTAGAATATATTGAACTGTTCAAGTTAGTTTTCAATTCCATCTTCCCTAAGTGCAGGCTATGTCACCTAACATAAAAAAAAAAGTGCAACACAAAGTGATCAAAAAGGTGTATGTCCCACAAAATGGTAACAATAAAGCAGTCACCTCATTCCGCAAAAAATGAGCCCCTACATAAGAAAATTGCTAAAAAAATAAAAAAAACTATAGCTCTCAGAACATGGAGACATTAAAACATCATTTTTTGTTTAAAAAATGCTATTATTGTGTTAAATAAAAATAAAAAAGTAGACATATTAGGTATCCTCGTGTCCATCTCTATAAAAATATCACATGGCCTAAACCCTCCCCTCAGGTGAACGCCGTAAAAAAAATTAAATAGAGACAGTGCCACAAAAATGCAATTTTTTGACACCCTACATCACAAAAAGTGTAATAGCAAACGATCAAAAAGTCATTTTTGACAATTGCCCAAAAAATAAAAAAAACTATGACTCTCAGAATATGGAGACACTAAAAAAATGATATTATGTAAAAGTTAAATAAAGTATACCTATTAGGTATCGCCACGTCCGTAATGACCAACTCTATAAAAATATCACATGACCTAACCCCTCCGGTAAAGACCGTCAAAAAAATAAAATATAAACGGTGCTAACTTTTTTGTCACCTTACCATCACTAAAAGTGCAACACCAAGCGATCAAAAAGGCGTATGCCCCCCAAAATAGTACCAATATAACAGTCACCTCATCCCGCAAACAAATGAGCCCTTAAATAAAACAATTGCCCAAAAAAAAATAAAAAAATATGGCTCTCAGAATATGGAGACACTAAAATATAATTTCTTTTGTTTCAAAAATGCTGTTATGTATACTTACTTACTTATGCTTTACACCATATTAGGTATCGCCGCGTCTGTAAGAACCTGCTCTACAAAAATATCACATGATCTAACCTCTCAGGTGAACACCATAAAAAATATAAAATAAAGACGGTGTAAAAAAAGCCATAGTTTGTCACCTTATATCACAAAGTGTAACAGCAAGCGATCAAAAAGTCACATGCACCCCAAAATAGTACCAATCCAACAGTCATCTCATCCAGCAAAAATTATACCCTACCTAAGACAATCTCCCTGAAAAAAAAAAAATATATATATGGCTCTCAGACTATGGAGACACTAAAATGATATTTTTTGTTTAAAAAATGATTTTATTGTGTAAAACTTAAATAAATAAAAAGTATAGATATTAGTTATTGCCGCGTCTGTAAGAACCTGCTGTATAAAAATATCACAGTACAGACCAAAAGTTTGGACACACCTTCTCATTCAAAGAGTTTTCTTTATTTTCATGACTATGAAAATTGTAGATTCACACTGAAGGCATCATGTGGAATTATATACATAACAAAAAATTGTGAAACAGCTGAAAATATGTCATATTCTAGGTTCTTCAAAGTAGCCACCTTTTCCTTTGATTACTGCTTTGCACACTCTTGGCATTCTCTTGATGAGCTTCAAGAGGTAGTCACCTGAAATGGTTTTCACTTCACAGGTGTGCCCTGTCAGGTTTAATAAGTGGGATATTTTGCCTTATAAATGGGGTTGGGACCATCAGTTGCGTTGTGGAGAAGTCAGGTGGATACACAGCTGATAGTCCTACTGAATAGACTGTTAGAATTTGTATTATGGCAAGAAAAAAGCAGCTAAGTAAAGAAAAACGAGTGGCCATCATTACTTTAAGAAATGAAGGTCAGTCAGTCCAAAAAAATGGGAAAACTTTGAAAGTGTCCCCCAAGTGCAGTCACAAAAACCATCAAGCGCTACAAAGAAACTGGCTCACATGCGGACCGCCCCAGGAAAGGAAGACCAAGAGTCACCTCTGCTGCGGAGGATAAGTTCATCCGAGTCACCAGCCTCAGAAATCGCAGGTTAACAGCAGCTCAGATTAGAGACCAGGTCAATGCCACACAGAGTTCTAGCAGCAGACACATCTCTAGAACAACTGTTAAGAGGAGACTGTGTGAATCAGGCCTTCATGGTAGAAAATCTGCTAGGAAACCACTGCTAAGGACAGGCAACAAGCAGAAGAGACTTGTTTGGGCTAAAGAACACAAGGAATGGACATTAAGCCAGTGGAAATCTGTGCTTTGGTCTGATCAGTACAAATTTGAGATCTTGGGTTCCAACCACGTGTCTTTGTGCGACGCAGAAAAGGTGAACGGATGGACTCTACATGCCTGGTTCCCACCGTGAAGCATGGAGGAGGAGGTGTGATGGTGTGGGGGTGCTTTGCTGATTGAAGGCATACTGAACCAGCATGGCTACCACAGCATCTTGCAGCGGCATGCTATTCCATCCGGTTTGCGTTTAGTTGGACCATCATTTATTTTTCAACAGGACAATGACCCCAAACACACCTCCAGGCTGTGTAAGGGCTATTTGACCATGAAGGAGAGTGATGGGGTGCTGCGCCAGATGACCTGGCCTCCACAGTCACCGGACCTGAACCCAATCGAGATGGTTTGGGGTGAGCTGGACCGCAGAGTGAAGGCAAAAGGGCCAACAATTGCTAAGCATCTCTGGGAACGCCTTCAAATTTGTTGAAAGACCATTTCAGGTGACTACCTCTTGAAGCTCATCAAGAGAATGCCAAGAGTGTGCAAAGCAGTAATCAAAGCAAAAGGTGGCTACTTTAGAATATGACATATTTTCAGTTGTTTCACACTTTTTTGTTATGTATATAATTCCACATGTGTTAATTCATAGTTGTGATGCCTTCAGTGTGAATCTACAATTTTCATAGTCATGAAAATAAAGAAAACTCTTTGAATGAGAAGGTGTGTCCAAACTTTTGGTCTGTACTGTATATACACTACTTATTATATTTAATAAATCATATTATAAACCTTCCTTTAAAGTGGAGCTGTAGTTCAGTTAAGAGAGTATCCGAACCTGAAGTCTTGCTTATCAGCAAAACAGTCAGAGGGGTACTATTTTAGCGCCCTCATCTGCCTTTCCAGAGCAATAACTTTTTTATTTTTCAGTTCACATAACGGTATGAGGACTTATTTTGTTGTGGGACAAGTTGTACTTTCTAATGGCAACATTTAATATTGCATATGATGTAGTGGGGAGCTGTAAAAGAAAATTCCAAATGGGGTGGAATTGTAAAAAAAAAAAAAAACACAATTATGCTAGTTTTATGGTTTTTATCTTTACAGCATCCCTATGCAGTAAAATTTATGTTACCTTCATTCTCCAGGTCAGTAAGATTACAACGATACCACACTTGTTTCGTTTTTCTTGTATTTTACGACAAAACTTTTCTTCGCTTTATTGCCATATTCAACCTGCGTCCCTCCAGCTGTTGCAAAGCTACAACTCCCGGCATGCTCTAATAGTTGTAGGCCAGGCATGTTCAACCTGCGGCCCTCCAGCTGTTGTAAAACGACAACTCCCACCATGTACTGCTGTAGGCTGATAGCTGTAGTCTGTCAAGGCATGCTGGGAGTTATAGTTCTGCAACAGCTGGCAGGCTGCAGGTTTGGCATCCCTCTTCTAACCCTTATAAAACTTTTTTATATTTACATCTATGGAGCTTTTTGAGGGCTCATTTTTTGCACAGTAATCTGTACTTTTCATTGATATAATTTTAGAGTATGTGTGAGTTTTTCAGCATTTTTTATTTAAACTTTTTGGGAAGATAAAGTGAGAAAAAAAAATATGGTGAATTAGCCATTTATTTATTTTTAGTCAGTCACCATATGGGATAAATATTGTTGTATTTTAATAGTATTTTAATAGTAGATGTGGCAACGCCTATGATGTTTTGTTTTGAATTGGGGAAAGGAGAGTGATTTGAACTTTTATATTTTTTTCAACTTTTTTTCTTTAACTTTTTTTTTTTTAATTCACCATTCACTATATTCCAAACAGGCTCCGGGCTATTACTGTAACGCATCAGCTATTCCTGATCTCAGCTGTGGAAGGCTGTTAAGGGCACATTCGGCTCCCTCATCTTTCCTGCTCACATGCCGTGGTCACATTCGACCACCTCCTCTGAGGGGGTTAAATGTCTGCGAACAGCCTTATGGACAATCACAGATATTAGCCTCGAGCCATGGTGCGCGCTGCACTAGTGAGCAGGCGCCATCATTAAAGTTATTACTTCCGCTGTACATGTACGGAGGATGTCAACAGGTTAAACACCATTTGTTAAATGTAACTGACTATAAACATTTAGTTTTTATTACAAAAAAGAAATTCTTTGAAGGGGGGAGTCTGCTGGTCATTTACTGGCCACAGTGGCTAGGGCGCAGGAGGACACCTAGTGTTGTGGAGGCCAGGACTCTGTGGGTCACAGTTCCTATTTTAGAGACATTTACTTGTTTAAATTTACGGTCTATGCTGCCATAGACCGTCTATGTTGGCAGCATAGACCGTAAATTTAAACAAGTAAATGTCTCTAAAATAGGAACTGTGACCCACAGAGTCCTGGCCTCCACAACACTAGGTGTCCTCCTGCGCCCTAGCCTCGTTCACATGCAGGACTTTCGTCTCCGCTCAAAAATCATGTTCTGAGCGGACACCGAACAGACCCCATTATAGTCTATGGGGTCTTTAGGCTCAGTTAGGTCTCAGTTATCTGCAGAATCCATCCTTTCCGTTCTCCTGCTCCTCAACGGAGCCGGAGAATGGAAAGGAGAAACGGTGATGTGAACGGGGCCTTAGTATTACTTATTGAACATACCTGTGTTGATTTTAACAGACGAGCATTGGCGATTCTTAGATGAGCCACTAAGGCCTCATGCACAAACGGATTTTGTTTCCGTGTCTGTTCCTTTTTTTGCGGATAGGATGCAGACCCATTCGTTTCAATGGGTCCACAAAAAATGTGGACGGCACATTGCGTGCTATCTGCATCTGTATGCCCGTTCCGTAGCCCCGCAAAAAAACAAAACAAAAAAAACAACAACAACAACAACAACATGTCCTATTCTTGTCCGTTTTAGGCATTGTTACAATGGATCCGCAAAAAAACGGATGGCATACGGATGCGGACCGCAAGTCACATACGGTCGTGTACATGTAGCCTAACACTAAGGCCATCTGCACACGAGTGCGGGGGAACACACATTTTAAGATCTGCAAGAATTTCCGTGTGGATTTGTCCGCGTTTCTGCAGTATATCTGCACCAAAATCCGCAATTTCGAATTGCTGAATTTGATGCAGATTAGATGCAATTTTGCTGCAGATCTTACCCTTCCATTGAAAAGGGTGACATCCACATCTAAAACTAAACATAATTGACATGCTGCAGATTTGGAAATCCACAAGGGAGGTCAATTTCTGCACGGAAACAAACGTGTACGTGAGATTTGTGTAACCTCACACACTTTGCTGGTACTGTACTATTCTATGGTTTTTCTGCATGGGAATCCACACAAAACAAGGGTGTATTTTTCAACATGTGCAGGTGTTCTTAAAGGGGTATTCCCATCGCAGACAATGGGGACATATCGCTAGGATACGCCCCATTGTCTGATAGGTGCGGGTCCCAAATCTGGGACCCACACCTAAAACATAGAAACATAGAATGTGTCGGCAGATAAGAACCATTTGGCCCATCTAGTCTGCCCAATATACTGAATACTATGAATAGCCCTTGGCCCTATCTTATATGAAGGATGGCCTTATGCCTATCCCATGCATGCTTAAACTCTTTCACGGTATTTGCAGCTACCACTTCTGCAGGAAGGCTATTCCATGCATCCACTACTCTCTCAGTAAAGTAATACTTCCTGATATTACTTTTAAACCTTTGCCCCTCTAATTTAAAACTATGTCCTCTTGTAACAGTTTTTCTTCTTTTAAATATTCTCTCGTCTTTTACCTTGTTGATTCTCTTTATGTATTTAAAAGTTTCTATCATATCCCCTCTGTCTCGTCTTTCTTCCAAGCTATACATGTTAAGGTCCTTTAATCTTTCCTGGTAAGTTTTATCCTGCAATCCATGTACCAGTTTAGTAGCTCTTCTCGGAACTCTCTCCAAAGTATCAATATCCTTCTGGAGATATGGTCTCCAGTACTGCGCACAATACTCCAAATGAGGTCTCACTAGTACTCTGTAGAGCGGCATGGGCACCTCCCTCTTTCTACTGGTAATGCCTCTCCCTATACACCCAAGCATTCTGCTAGTATTTCCTGCTGCTCTATGACATTGTCTTCCTACCTTTAAGTCTTCTGAAATAATGACCCCTAAATCCCTTTCCTCAGATACTGAGGATAGGACTGTATCACTGATTTTATATTCTGCTCTTGGGTTTTTACGCCCCAGGTGCATTATCTTGCACTTATCAAGATTAAATTTTAGTTGCCAGATTTTTGACTATTCCTCTAGTTTTCCTAAATCCTTTTCCATTTGGTGTACCCCTCCAGGAACATCAACCCTGTTACAAATCTTTGTGTCATCAGCAAAAAGACACACCTTACCATCAAGGCCTTCTGCAAATTCGCTGATAAAGATATTAAACAATATGGGTCCCAGAACAGATCCCTGAGGTACCCCACTGGTAACAAGACCATGGTCTGAATATACTCCATTGACTACAACCCTCTGTTGTCTGTCCCTCAGCACTGCCTAATCTATTCAACAATATGGGAGTCCATGCAAAAAGACTGCAATTTATTGATAAGCCTTCTATGTGGGACAGTATGAAAAGCCTTACTAAAGTCTAGATAAGCGATGTCTACTGCACCTCTGCCATCTATTATTTTAGTCACCCAATCAAAAAAAAAAAATCGATAAGATTAGTTTGACATGATCTCCCTGAAGTAAACCCATGATGTTTTTTATCTTTCAATCCATGGGATTTTAGATGTTCCACAATCTTCTCCTTAAGTATGGCTTCCATTAATTTCTCCACTATTGATGTCAGGCTTACTGGCCTATAGTTGCCCGATTCCTCCCTACTACCTTTCTTGTGAATGGGCACAACATTAGCAAATTTCCAATCTTCTGGGACGACTCCTGTTGCCAGTGATTGGTTAAATAAATCTGTTAATGGTTTTGCTAGTTCGCCGCTGAGCTCTTTTAATAGCTTTGGGTGTATCCCATCAGGCCCCTGTGACTTATTTGTATTATTTTAGACAGCTGACTTAGAACCTCTTCCTCTGTAAAGACACATGCATCAAAAGATTCATTAGTCTTCTTTCCTGAGGTCCTTTTTCTTCATTTTCCTTTGTAAAAACTGAACACAGGTTTTCATAGAGGCAGTCAGCTAGTTCTTTATCTTCTTCCAAATACCTTCCTTCTTTTGTTTTTAATTTGGTAATTCCTTGTTTTAGTTTCCTTTTTTCATTTATGAATCTGAAGTATGTCTTATCGCCTTTTTTCACTAAGCTAATTTCTCTTCTGCCTGTGCTTTAGAAGCTCTTATAACTTGTTTGGCCTCTCTCTGCCTAATCTTATAAATTTGACTGTAATCCTCATTTTTTTAAATTACTAAATGCTTTTTGTTTTTAATTATTTTGGCCACTTCTGCTGAGTACCACAGTGGTCTCTTCCTTTTTTTGCTTTTACTGACCAGCCTAATGCAATTTTCTGTTGCCTTCAATAGTGCCACTTTTAAGTAGTCCCATTTCTCCTGGACTCTATTGAAACTGTTCCAATCTGATAGGGACTCGTATATACCACTAATCTAAATTTTAGAAAAGTCAGTTTTTCTAAAATCTAAAACGTGTGGTGTGACTCAGTCACTTATTATAGTATACCACACTGACTGGTGATCACTAGATCCCATGCTTTCCCCTACAGTAATATCAGATACCAAATTCCCATTTGTGAATACTAAATCTAAAATGGCCTCCTTCCGGGTTGGCTCCTCAACTACTTGCTGTAGAGATAATCCCAGCAGGGAATTTAGAATATCTGTACTCCTGGCAGAACTAGCTATTTTGGTTTTCCAGTTTACATCAGGAAGATTAAAGTCTCCCATGATAATAACTTTCCCCTTCAATGTCCTTTTAGCTATTTCCTCAACTATTAGATCATTAATTCTTTGACTTGGCTAGGTGGTCTATATATCACACCTACACGAGTTACCTTATGATTATCAAGCTGCAAGGTAACCCAAACTGACTAAATTGTTCTCGCTAACTTGTATCAAATTAGATTTTATGCTATCTTTCACATACAGGGCCACCCCTCCCCTTCTTGCCTTCTCTGTCTTTCCTGTATAGAGAGAACCCTGGTATTGTTATATCCCAGTCATTACTCCCATTGAACCACGTCTCAGCCACTACATCTATGTTCTCAGATACCATTACAGCCTCAAGTTCATTGATCTTATTCCCTAAACGGCGAGCATTTGTAGACAAGAATCCGAGCTTGTCATTTCTTAACCTTTTTGCTACTGGCATCTTCTGGCATTGTTCCGGGGGGCAGTTGGACTGCTGGATTATCACTCTTTTGCCCCCCTTTCCTAGTTTAAATGCTCCTTAGCAAATACTTAGAACTATTCACCGAGGACATTCGTTCCCTTGAGAGAAAGATGCAAACCATCTTTCTTGTACAGTTCTTTTCCATTGCAACAAGAGCCAACATGAGACACAAAGCCAAACCCTTGGTTCAGACACCAATCACCAAGCCATACATTGAATTCCTTAATGCGCATCTTCCTGTCATGCTGAAAGTTATGCACAGGCAAAACTGCAGAGAATGAACAGTTGATGTAACATCCTGTATATCCTTTCCAAGTGTGTGAAAAGCTTCTTTCACCTTTGAAACCTCATTGCAAGCCAAATCATATGTCCCAAGATGGAATATAACATCCACCTCCCTTTCCTGCTTTGCTTGCCTAACAATATTAAGGATCCGTCGTCTATCCCTGCTAGCGGTAGCACCAGGGAGACATCTCACAACACCATTCTCCTCAAACGTCACACCTCTTATGATGGAATCGCCCAACAGCCGCTTACTATCAGTCCTCACCTTCTCCTTTTTGTCTTTGGCTGCAGTCTTGCATACGTTAGGCATGGGAGATGATTGTTCCTCACCCACTGTGCTTGAGCCATCCTCCATGTTGCTCTTGCACTCTGAAAGTGCTGCAAATGAATTATGGAGAGCCACAGACTGTGGGACATGTCTTCTATCAACAACTCTTAGTCTACCAGAACCTGCAGTAACCCATCTTCCATTTCTAGGGGGCCTCTGTGGCAGTGGCATTGCAACGTTCTCAGCCCAAGTTTGTTTAATGGTTAATTTACAAATCTCAGATTTCAAAAATGTGATTTCCTGCTGCTTATGGAGAGCTGTCTACAGATCAGACAGCATTCCAACCTCTGAAGAGTGGAACCTGAAATAAAAGCACAACAATTCCTGCACAGAACCAGTTCTGCCATTTTAAAGAGGGGAAAGATTATAAACAAACAAATCTCACTTGTTTAGATTGTATCCACCTCCAGATTACCTCCTGATTATCTCCTGAATATCTCCAATGCACTTATAAAAATCAGCACTGTTTTGAAACACAGTGTCTGAGTATCCACCAGAAACACCACTGAAGTTCTGCTACAGTGGAAAAGCTCTGAGTTAGTCTAAGTTAGTCTCCTGAATATCTCCAATGCACTTATAAAAATCAGCACTTGGAAAAAGCAGCAAGCTATATCCATAACGAGAACAGAGCGGGGAGAGCTGTGGCTGGAGGACCCTGGATTTCCCAGGGTCAGTCCACCACCAAGCGCTGCTCCCATAGAAGTGAATGGGAGCCCACCGCGCACGCGCAGCCCCTGCTCTCATTCATTTCTATGGGGTAGATGGAAATAGCCGATAGAAATGGAGAGCGGCTGCGCATGTACAGTGCGCCCTCCGTTCTTTTCCCTGCTACATTCTCATCTCTGGGACCTGCACTTATCAGACAATGGGGGCATATCCTAGCGACATGCCCCCACTGTGTGATGGGAATACCCCTTTAAGGAGTTAGAGGAGGCAGTAGCTTTGAGTCATAATGAAAAGGTCCCCGGAATGGATGGGAGAGTTTTATAAAAGGTATGGTGAACTGCTACTCCCTCAACTGACAGTGTTTCAGGAGACACAACAGATGAGACAGCTACCAGACTCTAAGCGGGAGGCCATTGTAGTGCACTTGTACACTCTGTATGACCAGCATGGCCAGCGCTGTCAGTGAGATTTCCCCCTGCACTCCCGGCGTGCTGACTAATGAACCAGCAGCCGGGAGCGGGTGATGTCTGTGTGAGTGGTAAGTGCTCACTACAGGCAGTGCAGGGGGAAGCTGCTATACAGTATATAAGGACATAACCCAAACACTGAAAACAAGTTCGCTCATCCCTACTCTTGAGCTGTCAGCTTGATATAAATCTAGTAGAGTAGGCATGCTCAACCTGTTGCAAAACTACAACTCCCATCATTCCCTGACAGCCTACAGCTATCCTCCTACAGAAGGGAGTCATGGGAGTTGTAGTTCTACAACAGCTGGAGGGCCGCAGGTTGAGCATCCCTGTAGTAGAGCAATGAATGGGGAGACTTCTAGATTCATGTAAGGTACAGAGCTGGTTCTAGCTTTGTTAGAGATTGTCATGTACTATATGATGTCTCGGTTTCATTTTTTACATTATTAATCATGGGATAACTCCTTCACAAGCATTCCGTCTTCGGGGGATCAGTGGGAGAGTGGCGTGAGACAGGTCACTGAGGACCAGTGGAATGCTATTTTGTAACTGCTCCCCAAATTGTCCTTAGGTAAAGGTAGGGGTATGTCCTAAGTGTACTTTCTCCATAGAGTTTCTAAGATTCCATTGCTGGTGTTTAGGATTGGTATTCAGAAGGACTCCTGCTGCCCTAGATGTGGCATGCTCAAGAGGGTGTGTACACACTTTGGCTCCTTCAGTAAGGAAATTATTAATATTATAAATTACCATATATAAGACGCACCCAATGATAAGACTCACCCCAGATTTTAGAGGAGGAAAATAAGAAAACAGACCTTATATCAGACTCCCATAACTATCAGGACATCACATCAGACCCTTCATATCAAAACCCCATCAGCTCCCTGTCAGACCTCAGATCAGCCCTTAATGTCATACCCCCATCAGACCTCAAATCAGCTCTTTATTTCTGACCCCCATCAGACCTCAGATCAGAATAAAATTAAAAACTTCTCTTACCTCTCCTGCGCCGCTGCTCCTCTTCATCTCCGGCCCGCACTGCACTGTCCTGTCACCTACGACCTAACACTGTACGGGGTCAGAACAGTGCAGCCCTGGCCCCAGCAAAGAAGGAAGAGTGAGTACCGTACCGGTATGGAGATGCTCACTAGTATTCGCTTTATAAGATGCACGGCCATTTCCCCCCACTTTTTTTTTTTTGGGGGGGGGAGTGCGTGTTATAAAGTGAAAAATACGGTAGGTGTATTCCACTGACTTAGCTCAGGAACCGTGACTATGCCTGGTAGGGATCCTAGGTTTAAATAATGTAGATGGAGGGTTGGAGTTAGGTACTCAAAGAATACTATATTAATCACAAAAGCTATAGCAACTAGAAGGGGCGGATTAAGGGCTCTTTCACACGAGCGGATGCCGTGCGGGTAATCCACTGCGTGAAAGAGAGCCAAGCAACGTTACGGAAAGCAGAGACACAGAGCATTAACATGATTAATAATGCTCCGTGCTTCATTGTGATCTTTTTACTACAAAATCACAGTGAGATAAAGTTGTCACCGCGATTTTGTAGCGAAAAGGTCACAGAGAGGCACGGAGCATTATTAATCAGGTTAATTCTCCATGTGTCTGCTGTCCGGAATGGGGCTTGGTTCTCTCTCACGCAGTGGCTTACCCGCACGGGATCCGCTCGTGTGAAAGAGCCCTAAGTGCATGATAGGCCCGGGTCTGTCTACCCAACTCAGGCCCCTCCTTCCATTTTAGTTTAAGTTTTTTTTTTTTTTCTGTATGAAGAGGCTGCGGTGCTTCGTGAGCGCCACAGTCTCTTCCTAGGCCATATGACATCACATTCATCGTTCACATGGTCTAAGTGATTGTGTCTGAGCTGCAGTACCAAGCACAATGCTGTCAAATGGCCAGCGCTATACTTGGTAAGGAGCAAAGAGGCTGTGGCACTCACTGGAACATCGCTGTCTCCTCAAACAGCTGGTTGGCGGGGGTGCCAGGAGTCTGACCCCCACCATCTCATAACTCTGAGTACAGATGTCATAGCTGTTACCTGCAGTTCTATGTAACATCCCAGTGAATTATTGTGTTATGTGGGGTGTTCCATAGGACTGCATGGAACATCTACTACATTATCTGCACATAGAAAGTTATCACTGTTATCTGGGCTTTTACATAGGACTGCAGGCGACAAATTAAAATTTTAGTTGCCAAATTTAAAAATGCATATGATTATAATAAAGACGGAGGAGAAGATGAGATGCAGGTCACAGTAGTGAGCTAGCTCTACATATAGGAGAATACAGCACCACATACCTGTTACATCCAGTGACATCTCCTGTCATTTAGATCTTTTCTTTCCTCTTCTCCCCCGTTTGACCCAGACCACCATGACAAATTATTTCAGCCGCATCTCGTCTCTACGGCGTTTGTTACACAGACACGTTAGATTTCTCATAATTGGGGTCATTTATCAAACTGGTATAAAGTAGAACTGGCTCAGTTGCCACTAGCAACCAGTTTCCACCTTGCATTTTCCAAAGGAGCTGTCAAAAATGAAAAGGTGGAATCTGTTGCTATGGGCTACTAAGCCAGTTCTACTTTATACCAGTTTGAGAAATTAGCCCGAAGGTCCCTATAGTGTCTACAGCAATTATAATGTCCCCTAGAGTGCCCCCAGTAATAACACCCTATATTTTTCTCTGGGTCATAATGGCTGTATAGTGTCCCCAAAAATAATGTCCCCTAATGGCAACGCGCCCAAACTACTCCCATATAGTAATTTCCCCTACACTGCCCCATTAGGTAATTTGCCCCCACACTGCCCCCTATGAAGTAATTTGCCCTATGTAATAATCTGCCCCCAATGAAGTGATTCACCCCCATACTGCCCCCCATGAAATTATTCACCTCCATGTCCTCCTCTGCCCCCCAAAGTTAGCGCACACAGGGAAAAAAACTAAACAAAAAATAAACTAAAGGCTAATACTTACCTGTGTCCGGGATGGAATGGCAGGCAGCAGACACGCAATCTTCATGGTATAGCGGGACAGCGCAAGAGAGTGATTATGTCATCATGCACGCCTACGTCAGGATTATACTACCACATCGGCCTCAGACCTACTAGGCCTGAAGCCTATGGTGGTGATCGGCAGTGGGGCAGGGAACTATGTGCTCCCGTGCCCCGCTGCAGTATATGGGCGTTCAGGTCAGCATTGGGCCCCACAGTGTTGCCGGGCCCGGGGCTGCCGACCCGAACGCCCCTATGTTAATCCGCCACTGGCAACTAGATGGATCAGTCCTGATGTTCCTACTGTTTGGAAGCTCCTTTCCAAAATGAATAAGACAATCCAACTTGACTGTGGTGTTTCTCAAAAGGAACTGTATGTCGATGTTTGCAGCCATCTGGGGCAGTTGGTTAGATACCTCGGATTACCAACCCATGCACTCTCTGAGTCTACAACTCAGAAGTTTGTTCGAATGTGGGATCTCTATATGTTAATATCCCACATACTGTGAGTATAGCTTTATACTGCCTCTGAGGTCATGTTATTCTCAACTTCTGCAAGAAAACACATTAATTACTCTTACCAGTAATCTGTTTTCCATGAGCCTATGACAGCACCTGTGAGAGATCCTCTCCCCTTCCGGACAGGAAACAGGAACTTCCCAGATCTTTAAATAGGGTCCTCCAGACTCCATCCTCAGTTTGTGACAAGATTCCTAGGACCGTCCATTTTCTTAATATAGTGAAACTTAACATACTATACATAAAGAAGCACCTTAAATATATGGCTGTCAGCATATTTCCTCTTTAAGACTACTTTTAACATATATACCGTATTTTCTGGCATATAAGACGACACCTAACTTTTCCATTTAAAATATAGGGTTTGGGCTATACTCGCTGTATAAGACTACCCCTGCCTTCCCAGCCCTCCCTGTCTCCAAGACGATCTTCTCCAGTCCAGGGAACCGACCACGGCAGCCAGGGCTGCAGTAGTGTCCTGGCTGCCATGGTAACCTATCTTTTTCTTTTCACATTCCCAGTTTCCCACATAGGAACTACTAGGGGCTGGGAAAATATGGTGGGTCTATTGCCATGGGGGATCTGTGGGTGGCACTGTTATGGAGGGGATCTGTTGATGGCACTGCTATTGGGGGGGCGGGGGTTGGGAATCTATGGATGACACTATATAGCATATGTGTCATTTACAGATCCACCTCCCTGCAGCTCACAGGAGTATACATTTAAAAAATAAACCATATCCTGCGGTAACTTTAAAATCAGCGCTCATCTCTTCGCTACCTTACACTCAGCTCCGGTAACAGGCAGTGCGGGCGGCAGCGCTCGCTCACTGACGTCACGTGCCTGCGCAGCCTAGAGTGAGGCGCAGGCGTGTGACGTCAGTGAGTGAAAGCTGCTGCCCACACTGCCTGTTACCGGAGCTGAGTGTAAGGTAGCAAAGAGATGAGCGCTGATTTAAAGTTACTGCAGGATATGGATTACAGTTTATAAATGTATACTCCAGTGACTTCTATTGCGGCCAGAGCGACGCGACGCGCCCCCCCCCCACGCGGTGGCCTACCTTGCTTATGGGTGGCACCGGCCCTGTATATTCTAGCCCCCAGGTAAGCATCCCCGTCACCATGGGAACGCCCGGGTGTTAGAATATACCATTGGATCTAAGTTTACACCTTATACCCGGCATATAAGATGACCCCCGACTATTGAAAATAATTTCTAGTGTTAGAAAGTAGTCTTATATGCCGGAAAATACCGTGTGTGGGTATATATATATATAAAAATATAAATATAAAACAGCAAATACCGCAGCAGCACAGTCAGACCGTGTGCACTGGGTGCAATTCCTCACAGAGGTCGGCTTCTCCTCCAAGATGTGTACTTTTCAAAGAACGAGGCAGCACTTCCAGATTTCGGTGGCAGGGTGAAGACCCCAAAACTTTATTTCCAGCAACGTTTCGGCCTACTCAATGTGGCCTTTGTCAAGCTACACAACAGTGCAAAATACTGGGTATATATACCCACAACTCAGTGTAAACACAGTGTAATTAGTGAACTCACATGTTAGCAATAAAGTAACATGACTTCCAGCAATAACATCACATGTGCCAAATAAATACTAGTGATACATACTTATGCATGTCCAATGTAAAACCCATGTTTCTAGTGATTATACAATCAGTGTTATACAATACAGGTAGTATTTCCTATATAAATATCTATAGCCCTTAACTTCAAACAAAAGGGGCCAAGAATCTTATCTCTTATGCATTATAAAAGTGCTCAGTGTGTAAGGGGTTAAAAACCTATCAAGAAGGATACAGCTGTATCCTATGACATTTAAAATAGTGTTGCATACCGCCAATGGATCACTAGCACTAGTATTTATTTGGCACTGAGCATCATATGATGTTATTGCTGCAAGTCATTTGACTTTATTGCTAACATGTGAGTTCACTAATTACACTGTGTTTGCACTGAGTTGTGGGTATATATACACCCAGTATTTTGCACTGTTGTGTAGCTTGACAAAGGCCTCATTGAGTAGGCCAAAACGTTGCTGGAAATAAAGTTTTCGGGTCTTCACCCTGCCACCGAAATCTGGAAGTGCTGCCTCGTTCTTTGAAAAGTACATATCTTGGAGGAGAAGCCGACCTCTGTGAGGAATTGCACCCAGTGCACACGGTCTGACTGTGCTGCTGCGGTATTTGCTGTTTGATATTTAATGACTTCGCAGCTTAGCACTGAATTTATTGAAGATGCCTTAATCACCTGAAAGAGACGCCCCCCCACGATGTGTTCTCCTATACCAGACAGGATGAGGAGAGGATACTCCATGGTTTCATGAGCGACTGCACATTTCTGTCTACTCCATCTGCTACAGAGCTAAAGAAAGGTTATGAGGCTGATGGGAAACGGCTGGCCTCAATGGAGCTGCATTTAGCGACTCTAGCTGAATACTATAAGTCGCATAGAATCCCAAGGGGAATGGGCTCCCAACTGAAGCCTAACTTGTTCCCAGCTGATACTAAATTTGCGCATAAATTCACGCAGATCTCTAACAAATACACCCTGGATGTTATAGTGCTTTGGCCCCTTTTGTTTGAAGTTAAGGGCTATAGATATTTATATAGGAAATACTACCTGTATTGTATAACACCGATTGTCTGTATAATCACTAGAAACATGGGTTTTTACATTGGACATGCATAAGTAGTATCACTAGTATTTATTTGGCACTGAGTATCATGTGATGTTATTGCTGGAAGTCATGTGACTTTATTGCTAACATGTGAGTTCACTAATTACACTGTGTTTGCACAGAGTTGTGGGTTTAGATACCCAGTATTTTGCACTATTGTGTAGCTTGACAAAGGCCTCATTGAATTCGAAAGGTTAAGTCCTGAGCAGAGGTGTTTATAAAACGTGCTTTGAGAGCTCCTGATAGCCACTCTACAAATTTGATCAATGGTGGCACAGCCTTTTTCTACCCAGGAAGCAGCTATAGCCCTTGCAGAGTGGGCAGAGAACCCTGAAGGAACCTAAAGATCTGCTGAAGAGTAGGCTAGACTAAGGCCTCATGCACACGACCGTTGTGTGCATCCGTGGCCGTTGTGCCGTTTTCCGTTTTTTTTTCACGGACCCATTGACTTTCAATGGGTCCGTGGAAAAATCGGAAAATGCACCGTTTGGCATCCGCATCCGTGATCCGTGCTTCCTGGCCGTGAAAAAAATATGACCTGTCCTATTTTTTTCACGGCCAACGGTTCACGGACCCATTCAAGTCAATGGGTCCGTGAAAAATCACGGATGCACACAAGATTGTCATCAGTGTCCGTGATCCGTGTCCGTTTTTTCCTATCATTTCAATGGCAAACTTGACTTAGATTTTTTTTTCATTTTTCATGTCCGTGGATCCTCCAAAAAACAAGGAAGACCCACGGACGAAAAAACGGTCACGGATCACGGACCTACGGACCCCGTTTTTGCGGACCTTAATAAAAAACGGTCGTGTGCATGAGGCCTTATAGTTCTCATTATCCACCGGGCAATAGTGCAGCTAGTAACTTTTAGACCCTTATTTAGACCTTGGAATTGAACAAATAATTGAGGGTCTTTCCTCCACTCTTTTGTTATGTCTAAGTATTTACACATACACCTCCTTACATCTAGCATATGGAACCTCTCCTCAAATTGATTTCTTGAGACCTGTGGAAATCGGAAACCACCCTAGGAAGAACGGGAGGGTCTGGTCTCAAAACGACTGTCTTCCAAGATCAAGGTATAAGGAGGGGAAGCGGATAAGGCCAAAATCTACCCGACCCGTCTGGCTAACGTAATAGCTACAAGAGAGGCAGTATTGTAAGAACATTTTCAAAAATATTTATTCTAACGATTCAAAGGGACTTTGTGTGAGCATGAAAGACAATATTCAAATCCCAGGGAGATGATCTGGGTTTAGAGGAGGGATTTAATTTACTTGACATCCTTATGAATCATTTGATCCACGGGTGAGATGCCAAACAATACACTAAGGGCAGAGACCTGAACTTTTTGTGTGCTTGGTCTTAATTTCTTATTGAGACCTTCCTGTAGGGGGAAGAGAGGGAAAAAAAAAAAAAAAAAAAAAAAAAGAAGATCAGTGGGATCTCTGATAGGGCTGACAAATCCACATGAAGGTCTTCCGCACTCTTAAAATGTCAGTGGTAACTTTTTTTCCTACTGGCTAGTAGAGTGTCTACTACCGGACATGAAAACCCCCTGGATTTAAGGCATTTCATTTCAATATCCATTCTGTTAAATGTAGTTTCCCTATCTCAGGATGATGAAGGGGCCCCTGAAACAGTAAATCCTCTCTCTCTGACAGTATCCAGGGGTCTGAAAGAGACCGCTTCCTTAACCAAGTAAACCATACTTTTTTTTGGCCAATAGGGGGCTATTAAGATTAACATTGCCTCATTTTCTGGATTACTCTGGGCAAAAGCTTAAGGGGTGGAATGCATAAACCATATCCTTGCCCCAAGGTTGCAATCGATTCCCTGGGCCTGATCCCTTAGGTTGAGAGAAAATAAACCTCTTGTATTTCCTGTTTTTTCTGAGAAGCAAACAGGTCTACCAATGGGGACCCCCAGATATGTACTATCTGTTCAAACACTTTCTGGCACTGGCACAATTCGCACTGATCTTGTGCCTGCTCAGGAAGTCTGCCCCCTTTAGATGTACTGCTAAAAAAGAGAACAGACTTCCCCTTCTAGAGACTGGAAGATCTTGGATGACAAATTTTGGAATTGAGGAGACCTCATCACCCTTGCCTGTTGATGTAGGCTACTGCTGTCGCACTGTCTGAAAAAATCCTGACATGCCTGCTTTTTAGGTAGGATTTTTGGGATAAGGAATCTAGCTGAATTCCCAGGAAGGTGCATTGGTAACTCAGGGTCAAACACGATTTATCCCAGTTTACAATCCAGCCCAAATTCATTAACCCCTTCCCGACTGCCATACAGCTATATACGTGCAGCTAGCACGTCTATAGACATCATGGCAGCGCTTTATTCCAAGCGCTGCAAAACGCTTGGGATTAAAGCCTCTGCTCCTAACCTGCTGCTGTCACGGACAGCATACAGTGCAGTAATGCCGACAAGGGACCAATCAGAGTGGTCCCTTGCTGGCAATCGATCCGATTAGTTAGTCAATGCAGACTAACCAATGGGATCGTGGCAGTTGTAAAAATGCCTGTTCTAGGCTCTGATCTGAGCCTGAAATCAGGTAGTGTATGCTCGTATAGTACAGCCATCAGTCCCACTGGATCTTCAAGATCCAAGTGAGACTTGATTTAAAAAAAAAAAAGTGAAAAAAAAAAGTAAAAATAAATATGTAAATTAAAAATAAGATAAATTGCCCTTTTCTATAAAAATGAAAAAATAAACATATTCGGCATCACCGAGTCCGTAACGACCGGCTCTATAAATATATCAAATGATCCACCCCGTCCGATAAACACCATAAAAAAAATAAATAAAAAGTCAACGTCATTTGTCACCTTACATCACAAAAAGTGCAACACCGAACGATCAAAAAGGTGTATTTTAAACAAAATGGTAATAAAACAGTCACCTCATCCCGCAAAAAAATGAGACCCTACATAAGAAAATTGCTCAAAAAATAAAAAATATAAAGATCTCAGAACATGGAGACACTAAAACATAATTTTTTTATTTAAAAAATGCTATTGTGTTAAAGTGAAATAAATAAAAAAAATGTACATATTGGGAATCGCAGTGTTCATAACATGCTTGATAAAAATATCACATAACCTAACCCCTCAGGTGGAGTCTCCGTGATTTTCAAAATGTGAGAATCCAAGCAAAAATAGAACATGCGGCACATTTGAAATATAACTACAAATGGGGAAATGGGGGAACCGCGCATATCTTGCAATTTAATAACCACTATGACACAATATTAAGTCTCATTACAGACAAAATATGCACCTCAAACATGAGCCCTTAATTACTGTGGCTGCCAGTACAGGCTTTGGTTAGGTTCACGGTACATTATTTCCTAATCTAAAACCTGTAACTACACACAGAATGTCATTTAGGCACATCCCTGTAGATTTATTTGGAGTAGATGGTATAATATTAACCCTTTAAGGACCGGGCCTATTTTTTTCTTTCTGCATTTTCCTCCCCCATGTTGCAAGAGCCCAGAGGTGTTACAAAACCAATGCTCCAAGGACTCAGCCCTACCCCCTGGTGCTCCAAAATGTTCATTTGCATATGAATAAAAATGCAGATATCTTTGCAGCTGTTTAATGTACAAACAAAAGAAGGGTACTGTTTTAATCAGCATGATCAACCCTACCAAGCAATATGTCTGGTTTAATAGGGTTGATCATGCTGACTGAGGCTCTTTAAGGGAAGTTTTTTGGTGTGTGTGACTTTAATACAGCACTAAAACTGTGAAGGGCAAAAATCAATGCCTTATGGTAGGGATGCTCAACCTGCAGCCCTCCAGCTGTTCTAAAACTACAACTCCCACGATGCCCTTCTGTAGCATGTAGCTATAGGTTGTCAGGGAATTATGGGAGTTGTAGTTTTGCAACAGCTGGAGGGCCGCAGGTTGAGCATGCCTGCCTTATCGAACAGGGCTCATTTCAATAAAGAAAAGCCTGTAAGTTATCTTCAATGTGGTGTAATGAGTGTGGACTTGACCAATAGGATCGACAAAAATCACCTGTGAAAGTGAAATGTAAGCAGCATTTGACAAAACCATTTTTAATTCACAATCAAATGTTTTTTTTCTGAACTCCAACCATATATTACAGCCAAAATGTTTGTGTAAAGACGCTTCGAGTTTCCTCTGGTAGAAGCATGTGATAGGACATATATATTTCATTTTTCATTGATCAACATGTATTGCTTTAGAATGTCCATTCTCAAAATGTCTATCGTGTAAGCTTCTCTACAGCCATCACAACTTCCCCACTCCGGTATAAAGGTATCTGCAGTATTTCAGGCATGTTTAGTATGCATGTTTTATTACCTAGGCTACTCCCTAAAATGCATTAAAGGCCCTTTAAACTGCCTGATGTTGAGCAGATTATCGCTAAAGCGCGTTTGTATGGACGCTCATTAGCAATAATCTGCTAGTTTAAAAGGTGCCACTGATTACCCAATAAACATGCAAAACGCTCATTCATCGGAATGCTTCCTTCCCAACAATAGCTTGCTACCATGCACCATGTGAAGGGGCCTTTACCTGAATAGCAACACATCATGGAGTTTATTTAAAGAAGTCTTGTTGTGGGACCAAATAACAAGACCATAATACAAGTCCTCGTTTAATAGTATGCTACAGATGTAACAGGTAGTCCTTCCGCGGTTCATCAGAAGTGGTTAAGTTATATAGTATATGGTGCTTTAACTTCCAGTTCTGATAAACTACAGGAGGACTACATGTAGAGTCTGTAACAGGACTTAAAAAAAGTGATTGAAATAGGTTATTTTCTGATGACACATTTCCTTTATGTTAAAACATATTTTTTTAATATTTGGTGAGCTTTGTTTTTCTCCCTGTAATGTTCATACTGGTCACGAGACCTAAAAACGTAAAAAGACTTCCTGTCTTTTCAGAGCAGCTACATGAACAATGGACAGGAGCTGACCCCATCGACTTCTATGCGTTTTCTAGGCACGTCCTGTGATCTGTGGAGGGGTTAGTGCAGGGTGGATTTGATTTAAATCACTAGTCAATAAGGCTTGATTTAAATGATAGTTTCTACATAAAGACTAATTCTTGCTGGTATAACTTATAATATGCACGTAGATAAAGATTTTTAGAATAACTATTAGTTATATACAGCCTTATTCTACATAGTTAAAAAACAAATCTTTATTTTATGATGGAATAACCTTTGGATGGTAATATAATTTCCTCAAAAAGCATTCAAAATAAAAAAAAAAAACTGATAAAAAAAAACAATCCGATGTAAATAAAAGAAAATACGATTTTTAAAATATTTTTTTTAAATAATTGATTTTTATCCACCCAGGGTCAGTGTGATATCAACTATTGTTAATAATCGATTTTGTGTTATCGATATATAGGTGTTACTTGTGAACATGAGCATAGGTACCCCGCCCACCGAGAAATAAAAACAAACCACACCATACATACACAGAACACCAAGTGCTTCATTTGGTACATACCACATTATTTAAGTGATAACATGGCAAAGGCAATGAACAGCTGGTAATGCTACACAGTAACAAGAATTCAAAGTCTGTTTAAACCAGGACTTATATTACAAAAAAATAAAATAAAAAACCCTTCATTTCTCATTAGGAAGTGCACTTCTTAAATTGTTTTACTTGGCTGCTATGAGAGGGCAAGACAAAAAACAAACAAAAACAACAAACCTGTCTCCTTAATAATCAGTGACTGTGGCCAGAATTAGGTTGCCCTGCACAAAGCTATTACTATTTGGGTGACGAGGGACGTCAGTGGCAGTTCTGTGCCCACAATAAAGCACCATCTTGAAGGGGGTGTGTTATTATAAGACTTGCAGGTCATATTATTCCTACATGGAATGCAAAGGAATGACAAATTTGCAGCCAAAGGGTGAATGATAGCTGATTCCAACCTCTCTGAAAACCTTCTGGGGAATGCCAATGTCACACAGGTAAACTCTCCCAGCCTGCTCACCAAGGGCTAGTGGGAGTCCTAGCTCTAGAGACCACTTGGCATGGATACCCTGCTCCAGGTCTCCCACTGGAGGGTCAATGCTAAGCACTGGGGCTCGATTCCGATTGGCCCAGTCCACAGCTGATCTGTACCATGGTTGGTCTTGCAGGAAGGCATTTTCATGGCAATCGAGGCAATTAATAACCAGGTCTACAGGGCAATCTGGAAGATCTGGAAAAAACATAACTAGGTTTAATACAGCAAAAAAAAAAAAAATCAATTTAAACAAAACATTAGTCAGAACATACGATGCACTATATCAGCAATACAACATATCCAATTTCAAAAAGGTAAAATTTGTGACCCGAACGTGAGGCGTAAAAATTTGTGATTTATTGCATTATACATAAAAGCCACAAGATGGCAGCACTGCACTGAGAGAAGCAGAACATTACTTGTTCTAGTCCTTCTTTTGCACACCAGTAAAATAAGTGCCTTCTGCTTGTGGCTTTGACAAATTTGTATGACCTGCTTTTTTGGGGAAAGCAAACACAGTTGTTATTCTGGTTGTTAAACCTAATCCCCTATCCACAGGATAGGGCATAACTATCAGTGAGGGTCCTACCCCTGCAATTACAACCCCCTACCCCTCGTAATGCCCCCAAATGAACAGAACGGCAGGTCGAGCTTGTGCACTGCCACTCCATTCCCCCATGGGAGTGCCAAGAATATCCAAGCACTGTCTTCTGGACTCCCATAGAAATGAGCAGAGCGGCAGTTTGCATGCCCGACCTATCACTCTGTTCATTTCAGGGTGCTCTGATGGGTATGGGGTACCTGTTCGTGTTATGGGCCCAAAAGTAGGACCCCAGAGATATAATGGTTATCCCCTATCCTGTGGATAGAGAATAAACTTTTAACAACCGGAATACCCATTTAAGACAAAAAGCTGTGTCCAATCTGCTTTACCGTTAATATACTACAGAAAAAAAACTTCCCTATAGTGTGTAATGTTTTGTTCATCTACCTTGGAGATAGGAATTTTATATCACATGTGCATCACCAATGCAGCTTGACAGCGCCGTGTGGTTGTGTACCTTTACTGAGCAGTGCTAGGCAGTTACCAAGGGCTCACAACCTCAGTAGTTGTACTGCAGAACTGACTATGGGCAGATGAACGTAAGTTTGCTCTATTCAGAGACTGAATTCAATTTTATAATCCCTGTCTTCTGGTGCCTACACACCTTCAGCTGTTGGCCAGGGGATGGTTCAGCTAACATGTATTATTAAATGGGAAAAGAGGAGAAAGCTGCTGGCCTCTGGCAGAACTATCAGACTGGGCATTGAAATTCAAAAGCACATGATCCTCCTCCGCCCCCCTTTTAAAACAACTTTAATTAAAAATATTGCAAATGTCCTAAAAATAATTTTTCTACTATACGCTACTTTATTAATGGATTTTGCCTTTTTACTAAAGAAATGGGCAGCTGAACTTCAGCTCCCCTAAGCGCTTTAGAATCAGTACATTTGCTCCTGCTTGTGCCCCCAGATCTTGGCTAATCCTAACATAGTGCATCAGTAGGTGCTGTGCCAGGATTTAGCCAAGATCAGAGGGCACAAGCAGGAGCAACAATCGGTACAGAGCTAGCATTGGCCCCATTCTACTAGTACAGTGGAATCCATACACACATTCACATGTGAGCAGCGTACAAACGTACTGATTTCTAAAGCACTTAGGAGAGCCAAAGTTTAGCTGCCTATTTAGTAAAAAGGCAAAATTTATAAAGTATATTACAAAATTTATTTGGAAGACAACAGCAACATTTTTAAATGAAGTTGTTTAAAAGTTTAGTTACCCTTAAAAAAAATACATCTGTTGGAAGTCAGGAGCTCTCCATACACAGATTGTTGGCAGCTGCTGTTGAAAATGGTAGGTTTGGTCAAATAGTCTAAAGTGTAATGAGGCCTTCAGAGTTATGTCAGCGAGTCTTTCTGGCATACATTTGGAAAATCAAGCACTATCCAGATACAATCTAACCTCTTCACCCAAGTAAAGCACTCACCTTTTACATTTGACACTTGCTTGCCTTCGGTCTGACAAAACAGATTTAGCTCGTTGGTAACAGGCTCCAACATCTTCACAAAATTTGGTAGGAAGAGGATAATATCTACATCATGATTGGCCAAGTGCCGACCACAGCTTATTCCCTGAGCCCCTTTAATGTGCGGCCCACACAGAAAGGCAACAGTAGGTCGCTGGTGAACATTTTTAGGATTAAGCCTGAAAATATATGAAAGAAATACAAATGACACAAATAGCTAAACAAACTAATACATTAATTATTGTGGAAGCTAAGATACTGGTCTACGTCCTGCTCTATCAAAACTAACCCAAGAAGTACATCACAGACTAACCAGTAGTTTGGCGTTTCATCACCTCCTAGATCAAAGATTTCAGTGTGCCACAATCTAAACACAGACACTCACCACTTCAATTTGTCACCCCCATAAAATATAATGTAACATATCTATAGTACTGCCATGTCATACACACACTGACGTTAACACATACATACTTAGGGTACTTTCACACTATAGTTTTTCTTTTCAGGCATAGAGTTCCTTCCTAGGGCCTCTATACCGGAAAAGAACTGATCAGTTTTAGCCCCATGCATTCTGAATGGAGAGCAATCTGTCTTCAGTTCAGTCTTTTTGACTGTTCAGGACAGAGATAATACCGCAGCATGCTACGGTTTTATCTCCGGCCAAAAATCCGGAACACTTGCTGAAATGCCGGATCCGGCATTCAAAATACTGCAATCCGTCCTTACGGTCTACTCATGTGCAAACAAACAAAAAAAAAAAGCCAGATCCGTTTTCCGGATGAACCCAGAATCCGGCAGGCAGTTCCGGCGACGGAACTGATAGATATATATATATATATATATATATATATATATATATATATATATATATATATATATATATATATATATATATATATATATATATACACACACACACACACATACACATACATACATACACACCCCCCTTCCCCCCTAAAGAATTACCATACTAATACGGTGTTGGACCCCCTTTTGCCTTCAGAACTGCTCAGGTAGCCCATGGCATTTAAACGATGGCCAATTGGCACTAAGGGGCCTAAAGTGTGCCCAGAAAACATCCCCCACACCATTACACCACCACCAGTCTGCACAGTGGTAACAAGGCATGATGGATACATGTTCTCATTCTGTTTACGCCAAATTCGGACTCTACCATTTGAATGTCTCAACAGAAATCGAGACTCAGACCAGGCAACATTTTTCCAGTCTTCAACAGTCCAATTTTGGTGAGCTCGTGCAAATTGTAGCCTTTTTTTCCTATTTGTAGTGGAGATGAGTGGTACCCAGTGGGGTCTTCTGCTGTTGTAGCCCACCCGCCTCAAGGTTGTGCGTGTTGTGGCTTCACAAATGCTTTGCTGCATACCTCGGTTGCAACGAGTGGTTATTTCAGTCAATGTTGCTCTTCTATCAGCTTGAATAAGTCGGCCCATTCTCCTCTGACCTCTAGCATCAACAAGGCATTTTCGCCCACAGGACTGCCGCATACTGGATGTTTTTCCCTTTTCACACCATTCTTTGTAAACCCTAGAAATGGTTGTGCGTGAAAATCCCAGTGACTGAGCAGATTGTGAAATACTCAGACTGGCCCACCTGGCACCAACAACCATGCCACGCTCAAAGTTGCTTAAATCACCTTTCTTTCCCATTCTGACATTCAGTTTGGAGTTCAAGAGATTGTCTTGACCAGGACCACAAACCTACATGCATTGAAGCAATTGCCATGCGATTGGTTGACTAGATAATTGCATTAATGAGAAATAGAACAGATATATAGTCCCTACCACCTAGGCAGGAATTCCCATGTTAAAGATTTGGAACAGAGCCTGCCGATTATAGATCAGACTTTGAGCTTGCGGAGCTGCCTCCATATGCTTTCTTACAAGAGGCAACAATGTTTCCATATGTTCCTGCATCTGGGTGACGTATTCAATAACGCTTTTGTGTGGTGTGGGTTGTTGCCACCATGCCTCTTTGGCTATGTCCAACAGATCACAAGGATGTCTGCGATATAGCAGTTTGATGGGCGAGAACCCAGAAGAGGCCTGGGGCACCTCTCGCACTGCAAACATAAGATAGGACAGAAGGAGGTCCCAGTCCTTCCCAATCCTTAGACACTACTCTTAACATGTTTTTTAATGTTTGGTTAAACCTTTCTACCAGGCAGTCAGTCTGCAGATGATAAACGGACGTTCGTAGCCGTTTGATGTGAGCGTTCCCTCATGACTTTGGATATAAAAGGGGTCCCCTGGTCAGTCAGAACCTCTTTAGGTAGCCCCACTCGGGAAAATATCTCTTTTAACTCTTTAACTATAAGTTTGGACGCTATATGTAGCAGTGGCACCCCCTCCGGATACCGAGTGGCGTAATCGAGGACTACCAAGTATGTTGGTGTCGTCTAGCGGACTTTGGTACTGGACCTATGAGGTCCATAGCGATTCGCTCAAACGGTACCTCGATGATCAGGAGAGGTACTAAAAGGGACTACAGAAAAGGTGCTGGGGGCTAGCTGTTTACCAAATTCTCCCAGACTCGAGATAGGGTTGGGTCCTGGTGTTGTGCTGTACCGAAATTATCCCCGGAGACGTTGAGGTCTGCCAACTCAGGACCTGGTGGCAAGTCCTCCACATCTCCCACCATTACACTCAGCGAGGCTGTCCCCTCTGCCACCGAAGTGGCGGTCATCCCTACTGCTGGCCCTTCAGTCTCAGGTTCCCAGGGTTCTGGCCTTCCTCCTGAACAAGGCCAATCTCCTGGGTTTACCCTGACTCACGGGTATCAGTAACTCTCACAACAGGCCATATGGCCGGGAAGCCCGGAAAGTCTCTGCCTATTATGAGTTTGTAGTGTACAACAACAACAAAACATTTGTAAAGCGCTTTTCTCCCGTAGGAATCAAAGTGCATAAGGTGGTCTCAGATCGGTAACATAGTGATATGTACAGGGGGGAAAAGTTATGCGATCGTAAATGCCAGGCTAAACGGGTGGCTTTTCAGTTTTGATTTAAATGTGTCCAGGATTGGAGCTGTCTTGATTGCGTTTGGCAGGGCATTCCACAAGGTAGGGGCAGCATGACAGAAAGCTCTGGCTCCAAAAGGTTTCTAGTTGAATTCTGGGGATGGTCAAGTTATTGGATCCTTTTGATCTGAGGTTGTGTGAAGTGTGACGCAGATGCAACAAAAACCTTCAGGTATCCAGGGCCTAGGTCGTGTACTGATTTGGATGTTAGCATGCCAATTGTGAAAATAATTCTCCATATTATGGGTAACCAGTGTAGTGAGCAGAGGATTGGTGTTATGTGACAGTGGAGGGGTTGGCTTGTTAACAGCATTGTTGTCTTGCGGCAGCATTCTGTACTAGCTGCAGGCAGTGTAGGTCTTTATTAGGAAGGCCTACATAGAGAGCATTGCAATAGTCCAGCCGGGATGTGATGAAGGCGTGAACTAGGGTTGGAAGATCTTCAGAATTTTTGCAATATTCCTTAGGTGAAAAAAGGAGTGTTTCACCACAGCTGAAATTTGGTTCCTAAGGTTTAACTCCTTATCCATCAGTAAACCCAAGCTGCGCAGAGTGTTGGAGCTAGTAAGGTCTGAGTTCCCTACCCTCAGTGGTGTTGACTGTGTCTGGAGCCGTTTTGCCTTTAGGCACTGGCCTCCGATGACAAGAACCTCTGTTTTGTCAGCATTTAGTTTAAGCCAGTTTCCATTCATCCACTCCTGAAGCTCGGCTAAGCATGTGTTTATTTTTGGGATAATCGGGTTTGTCATATCGGGTTTTGAATGACATATATAGCTGGATGTCATCAGCATAGCAGTGGTATGTTAGACAGTTTTTTTTTTTGGATGATTTTCCCTGAGTGGCAGCATGTATATGGTAAAACAACAAAGGGGATAGGATTGAGCCCTGGGGCACACCATATTTTAGTGGTAGTGTAAATTTGTGGCGAATGCCATCTTGTGGGTCCACCTGCCAGTTACCGTGGTTAAAGACACCAGCGCTGTGGGGCAGTCTTTTACATCTCCATTGATGCACATCACCCCTACTTTCCAGCCAGTATACTCAGTGGACCGCACTAGGGTAGCCCTTACTAGGGTCACCAGGCATCATGAGTCCAGTAGCGCCTCCGCTTGAGTGTCTCCCACTTCCACCTGGCACAAGTGGTCTAGAGATTCCTGTGTACCCGCTGAACACAGCCTCCTAGCATATAACGACTGACAGCAACCACAATTAGTGTCCATGGGCTCAACCCGATGAGGACAGTCAGCCCTTACATGGCCATGCTCCTGACACCGCCAGCAGACTAACGGAGCCAGGCCCATAGTGGGTACATCCCAGATGGGTTTCATTGGTCATAATTGACGCTTTGGGATGTTCCTGCCGTCTGTATAGCCATCGTGTTGTAACAACAGCTGGTTTGTTGCTTGCTGCTGCCTGTTAACCTCTAGTTGTTGCTGGTTAGCCTCCACAATAGCCTTCATTATGGCCTCCATTTTGTCGAGGGTCACGGGTTGAAATTTAGTGGGTTTAATGCAAGTACTTTGCCGATCACACTGCGTCATTGCGTTTGCCCGAATCCTCCACCAATTGTGGGGTTTTGCTCTGGTAGATAGGGTAAGCGGACGCAGTACAGAGGCAAAATACAAGTTCTTAACGCAAAACTTCAGTGTTTATTCACACTTGAAGCAAGTGCACAAAACAATGCGTTACTTTGCAGTCTTGGTGTTTACCTCACACACAATGGAAAGTACATCTTGGTGTTCCTTCAGACAAATTGGAAAGTTCATATAAGACAAGTCACCTTGATGTCAGTTCTGCCTCCAGCAGTCCACGGCAGGCTTTAGCGGGCCTGTTTTCTTGGCCCATGGGTCTCAGCCCTCCAACCTGGCACCAAGCCTCAGATCCCAGAACAGAGATCCTGCCGCTGAGTCCAGCTGCCTATTTAAGGACAGCCAGGTGCTGCCAAAAACCCGGACCGGCAATTAAAATCCAGTCCGATATTTGACCCCAAGATCAGCAACAAATTACCAAATCAAATGCATTATCTGAATGTGTAAATGCACTCTTTCCCAGTGTGGCTCAAAATCTAACTCCCCTTGTATAATAATTCTTGGTAATAATACCAAGTAGTACAGACATTACATAAAAAAAAAAAAAAAAAAAAAAAAAAAATGGGTCTCAATGACACCACTATATACATTACACAGTAGTAAAGAAGACAATTTGCATAACGAGATGGCCTTTTATTAGGAAAATTATTATGTTACGAGACAGTTAGCAGGCACTGAATGTTATGTCCCAGGAGGTGTCGGTGTGCTTCATACAGCAATAATGATATCCGGTTTATTCACACTCTGAAGACCAGCCCACACCTAGTAATTTATTTGTGCTTGTTTATACACACGCAAGGCTTGCTAAGCACGACCTTGCTAAATTGGTTTGTACTCTGAAGCCTTGAGCAGAACTGGTATTACCGGAGTGGTGTGAGAGCAGGATGAAAGGAGGGCAGAAGATCTGCATCGCGTGTGAGAAGAACATTCCAGGCAGACTTGTATCACTTTAAACAGTGGGAAATAGAGGCCAGGCTGTAGAACTGGCTCCAGTCCTCTCCTTATCTCGCACGCTTGGTGGCCCAGTTCCCAGTTTTAAGACTAGACATCGGTTTGGCAACTCAAATATTGATACAGTTAGAGATTCAGGCTTTTGTACAACTTGCTTGCCTTTCATGGCCCAGAGTGCTCAGAATGATCCTCATAAAGGAAACCAGTACATCTAAATTGTATCGCCTCCTAATACTGAAAGAGTGTTATACCTTATACTGGCCATAGATCCTAAGTGGCTGAGAACTGGACTATGTGAGGAGCATCCAATGGTCAAAGTGCTTGATGCTAGTCAAGAAAATTTCCCAACAGTACACTTTCCTAGAGATACGTGCCAGATTGTGTTTATGCCTTCAAACCTTTGGCAAAATTGAGTCCCAGTGGTATCATCTGCAACCGCTGGCATCAACAAGACTATAGTTGTGTGTGACCCACATATCAGCCACAGATGAGAGCTCTTTGGGTCACACAAAACTAGTTTCAGTCTTTATCCTCTAGATCTGGTCACAACCCACCAGACTAAGTTTACTGATTGAAGGGAAAGTTAAGTGTGAATAGTGACTTCAGTCACGTAACTTGGCCACATGATACATGGTGTGAATATTGCAAGATTTAACTCCGTAGGAACCAGCTAATTTTTCTTTTAATTTTTTACCCTTACAATCCAAGGGGCAAAACTTTTTCTATCCTTCAGTTGACACGAGGGTTTTGTTCTCTGCAGGACGAGTTTTTTTTATGGCAACTTTTAATGTATTATATAATATGCTGACAAACTTTAAAGGGAATCTGTCACTTGGATTTTGTGTATAGAGCTGAGGACATGGGCTGCTAGATGGCCGCTAGCACATCTGCAATATCCAGTCCCCATAGCTCTGTGTGCTTTTCTTGTGTAGAAAAAAACAATTCTATATATATGTAAATGAGGCTACTAACTTTTCCGGAGCCCAGCCACGCACACTGTGAAGGAGCCCAGCACCACCCCGCATACTCCAAACCTCCTCCTTGCTCCCCGAAATCACAAAGCTAGAGCGCCATAATTTCGCAACGCGCAAGCTAGCACATGCGTAGTGTTAACATAGTGTTCCTTCCCTGTGCTGGCATCAGCCTCGGAACGAACTGCACATGCGCATCGCGCATCTGCACATGTGGTGCTCTAGCTTTGCGACGTCATGGGGCAAGGAGGAGATTGGGAGGATGCGGGCTCCTTCGCAGTGTGCGTGGCTGGGCTCAGAATCAGAGAACGCTGGACAGGACTCATCTAAGGTTCATTTACATATATTAAAATAAAATATTTTTTTTTCTTTTTTTTACACACAATAAAAGCACACAGAGCTATGGGCACTGGGTATTGCGGATGTGCTAGCGGAGACCTAGCAGCCCATGTCCTCAGCTCTATACCCAAAATCCAGGTGACAGGTTCCCTTTAAAAGGGGTTGTCCGGCTTCAAGGACTTTATCCACAGGGCTGAATTTCAATATGCCAAAGCCAGAAACTATATATAGTGTACTGTACCTTTTACTTTCGCTCTGTACACTGTTAGGCCCTGGAGCAGGAGCAGCAGCAGCAGCAAACGGCTGATCGGTGGGGCTGTGGAGTTTTGGACATCACCCATCTGATATTTAAAACCTGTCCTGAGGATTGGTCATCTGTAGCCAGATGCTTCACTGGATTCTTAGACCTCAAAGGGAGTCTGTCACCACCAACAACCATGTTTAACCCTTTGCATCACAGCGTAGCACCCATCAGAACAGAGCCCCACTCCTCCAGTCCGCTTCTCTCCACCTCCTTGCCTAGTCTGAGCTAAATCTTGCACAGGCACACAGCTCCTTTATGTGTGCATCTGAACTTCTGGGGGCCTCTGCTGCTTCAACTGAACAGCCCATGTCAGGAAGACAGCCGGTCCCGGGTCAAATGAACTGCATGTACTATTAGCACATGCACAGTTCAGTCGAAGAAGCTAATGCTCACAGATAGCGCAGGCGCACACAGAGGAGATGAGCGCCCGTTTGAGATTTGAGGCAGCATCTTGATGACATCGAAGAGGTTAGGCTAGGCTAGCAGGTGGAGAGACATGGAGGAGAGGAGCTGTGTTCTGATGGGCACGGCTTCCGTGACCTCTTCACTTTGACAGGGCCAGGCATTAGGAAGTTCCAGAGAGCAGAGCCTCTAGGTGTAACAGCAATGCCTCAGTTGCTCTTAAAGACTCATTTGCATTTTTTAAAACATAATTTTTCTCAGCAATGTAGGCACATATGAACATGGGACCAAAACAGAGGTCAGCCGGTTTCATAGGTACAAATCTGCTGACAGATGCCCTTTAACATGATAGTTCCAAACAACTTAGCCTAATCTTACACAACAAATTAGAAAGGGCACATTTTAGTAGTTTTCCAAATGTTATAACCCACATGTAACAGAAATCTAATGGCCAGATATGTCAAGTGCAAAAAAACGTTCACATTCTCACTAAATAACATTTCCTCATGCCAAGTCATTCATTATCAGCTCACCTGTTGGGTCCACCAAGTAGCGTCAGTGCCATTTGACTGGCACAAACTCCTGATATTTCCAACCGTTTCTCAACTGTCAGGCCATGCTTCTCCGCCACACTTAAGAGCTTCTTGTGCAATCCATACGAGATGCTGGGTACCACCAGACCTGAATCTGTGGAGTAAAGAAAAGATCAAGGAAACATTAAAAGGGTATTTCAGTTATTTAAAGCTATCCCAGGATATGGCATAACTATTAGATCAGCAGGGGTCCTAGCGCCGAGACCCCCATGATCAAGAGAATGGGGGCGCCATAGCCCGTAGGGCCCACCTGGCATGTGTGCAGCTTTGGAACTAATTTATCCATATATTTATGGACTCCAGTCACAATGGTTTTAACAATAGTCATCCATTGCCATTGAAGGGGGGGGGGGGGGGGGGGGGGGCTAACTACACTGTTCTACAATAGATGGTTATTATGTACCCCTGCCTATGATATGCCATCATGTCTGAGCAGCCTGACAAACACTCACCTATGTGTAGTATATGCAGGTGGCAAAGCATAGTGTGGAGCGAAATGACACCCCTTAAGCCCTCTAGACAGCTCTGCAATTGGAGGCATCCAGTCCTAATCACATTCTAGGACAGGTTGCTGGCGGCCAATTTAAATCATTCCCAGAGAACAACTTTAAAGTGTAACTGTCGTTTTGGCTTATTTTTAAAAAAATAAAAATAAAGGGTATAAAGAGAGTCTTCTTAGCAAAGTTCTAACTGACTTCAGCATCTTCAGTGCTAATTAGGATGCTCATGTGTAACAACTGAGATAGGCGGGATTGATGGGCAGTGATAGTTCGGGCACGTATGCACCGTCCGGGATGGGGGTAGTGGAAGCTTCTGTACACACAGGGGTCTTCAGGGCTCAGTAGAATGCTGAAGACTCCTTAGCAACGCTGTTCAGTTTTGATAGGAAAACTCTTTACACATTTTCTAATCCAAAGAAACACCTTACCCTAATAAAAGTATCTTACAAAAATGTTCAACATCCCTGTCCCAACACAATATTAAAAATAAACCGAAACAGTTACACTTTAAGGCTACTGTCACGTCTCCGTTTTCGCTGATCCACAGAAAAACCACAGAAAAAACGCATCCGTTTGAATAATATAACTGGCTGCATCCGTTCAGAACAGATCCGGTTGCATATCGAAAATGAACATTGTAAGGATCCGGCACCACTGATTAACATGGTTTTTGGTGCCGGATCCAGCATGTTCAATGTCCCGTGCTGCATACAAAAATATTGCTTGGTTTTGTGTCCGGCATGGGAACACAACAAACTGGAACGGAATGCACTCTGAACAAACCAGAATGGAGTGCACCAGTTTTGTCCCCATTAACAATGAATGGGGACAAAACTGAAGGGTTTTCCTCTGGTTTTGAGATCCTCTGCAGGGTCTCAAAACCGGAAAGGAAAACACAGACGTGAAAGTAGCCTAAACTAGATAGTCTAGAAATGCACCAGATGTATCATAGTGGTGGATGCTGGATGATAAAATCGGGCACACCTTCAGACAGTCTACTTTTACTTTATACAACCTATTAGATGGATTACGTTGTACCCCAAATCAAGCGCTTGAATTTTGCTGCAATTTTAGCAGATATTTAGCAATTACCCCATCAGAGCTATGTCACACCCTTTACCCCCCTCCCCCGCATAATGCATGGCTCCTGTGCTAAAATTCTGGCTCAGCTGGAGACAGAATTTGGGCGCATTTACATCATCCAGTGTTTTTTTGCATTACTGATGTTACTATTTGCAGCACCATTTATTTATTTTTTTGCATTTGTTGTTTTTGTCCTATAGATCTTCTCAGATGGTCCTTTTACATGGCCTGAAATGGGGCCAAATGTATAACGACCAAGCGCATCTGTCTATTTTCGGCTGATCTATGCAGTGTTTAGATGGGCCAATAATCTGCCAATCGAATCTTCATACATACATTTTCACAAGCCAGTGTCTGAGAACGAGTGTAACAAGGGCTGGAGGCGATATATTGAGATGCATTAGCCCAATTGTAAATATGCATCCTCCTGCTAAGGAAGTGCTCATGAAGATGAAGATTTTTCACACAAGACTATTCCCGTCTGTCACTCCCATTGATTTCAAAACACACATGGTCATGGCATGAATGACCGTTCTTACAACCAACCAAAGTTGGTAAAAAGTGAACTTGTAATTAATCTCTTTCCTGACTGCAATATTTCAATTAAGTGTGTAAACTAAAAAGGGACAAAGGGCTGAGTTCAATAGGGCCAGCATTCTGATAAGGAAAGATATGGCATTAACAGACCATGTGTTTCCTCACACATCTTACAGACTTGCGTGCAACACAGTGTAGACTAACTTAACTATGGGTGCCACCCGAGTCACATGGGGAGCAGAGTCTGTTGTTCTACTGCACGAAAGCCTGGCAGCTGTGATTAGGAATTGGCACAAGAGGCAAGGCATGCAGCCAAACCTCTCACCTCAAATAGAGGCAGCTGGTGACTTCTGGCACGACTAGGTCTCCTTGTCACGTTATGTTCAGAGAACTCACCATTAGCCAAAAGCTTGCTCTTCTACCCTGTACCCTTATGCAACTGCACTCAAACGGTTAACCAAGATAGAAGAGTGAAAAAGTAGCACAGAAAACACCAAAGGCAAGTAAGGACTAAACCGTTTCCATTGGAATATACTATAAATACGGCAAAAATCTACTTTAAACGTCACATACCCAGTTAAACTGATCCTGGAGCCTATGTGATTTGGAGATATGGACTATGTCATCTCTGGATAGTTTATCCCAATATTAACCTATGTGCACAATCCTGACATCCTACATGAATAAAAATCTAACTAAATACTGACTTCCTTGACAAGGTAAATACATGAAAAAAAAAGATAATGAGTTGTCAGACAGGTTAGTCCAACTGCACCTGCCTTCTACAGCTGTTCGCATGCCACACGCAACATACCCTCCATTCACACGAGTGCTCATTCATACATTAACCTCTGGGTTAACCCACTCATGACAGTGCAGCATCGGGAGATCTGACAATGTAGCCTGCTCAATTTGCTAATAGTTTCAAAAATATTCAGTGTCTGAACAATTTCATTAGGCCTCTGCTTGCTGTAGGTAACAAGGCTGACATAGGATTATCCAGTGAATAGGTGTTTGCTTGTCCATGGTGTGATCAGTGGAACGCCGGTTCCAGATTACAGCTTCAATTGGCAACCAGTGTAAAAAAAAAAAAAAAAAAAAACAAAAACCTTAAACTGGTTTTCCCGGATTTTTATATTGGTGGCCTATCCACAAGATTCTGATATCCAGAACCCCCCGCAGTAAGCTGTTCTGCAGGAGGGAGTTCTGAGCTGTGAAGTCCCAATGCAGGAGGTACTTGGGAACAGTTGATCGGCAGGCGTGTAGAGTGTTGGACCACCACCAATCAGATATTGATGGCCTCTACTGAGGATAAGCCATTAATACAAAACTCCTGAAGAACTGGAGATCCTTTGAATCCTGTCTTCTTATTCATGCGCTTAAATCCTATCTGTTACGGATCAGTGAATGTGGCATCTACCCGGTTTGCCGTAAGGCTAATCCTAAGGGCGTTATTTCGGTGCTCTCCTGGTATTCACACTTTAACCCCTGACAGGGATCTGCTACCTCCTGGGATAGTCCCGGTGTAGTTGGCAGTTGACCTAACCTGACCCACCAGCAGCTCGGGATACAGAAAATGCTGGAAAAATACAAGAGCAGTCTTGTCAGGTAGGGCAAGTACAGGGCTGAGTACAGACAGGAACAAACGCAGGCAACATACAGAAGAATCGCAGGAGCACTAGAATTCAACACCTTTGATGGTTACAAGGAACCTTAAAGCTCAGGCATTGTCTACATGGAGATGGTGCCTTAAATACCTAGGGACCCCTAGCAATAGGCTGCGGAAATATTTGGAAGCGCACGCACCAGACCTTAAAGTGCCCTAAGGGGACAGATTCTGGAATACTTGTCAGAAGCAGGGAGGCAGCAGCATGCCGAGTAGCATGCTGTCCATGCCCACAGGAGAGAGCAGGACACAGGCAGCCATGGGCAGATGTCCTACACCATCTACTGCAGATCTCACAGTTAAAATCAAATTAAGAAGTCTAAACTCCCAAGTAGTAGAGGGTTTTAGAGATCCTATAAAATACAATTCAAAAATAGCACCAAAAATAATAAATAATAATAATTATATATCTGTAAAGCTGTGTGCACAAGCCCTTCAAGGGTCACTGTACTTTCAGTAAACTTTTCATATGTCATAGGGACATATCAAAACATTTGATTGATTGGGTCTGAGCGCTGAGGTCCCCACCGAATTCTAGCTCACTTAGTCTTCTCTCTGCAGGAGAGGAAGAAAGACAGTTTCAATAGAAAGTCCATGGGCCCATCTCGATCCTGTCTAGTGCAGCAAGGAGAGAACACACTAAGGCCTCTTTCACATGGTGATAGATCATGTGATGGACCATGTGATGAGCGAAGTGACGTCGCCACAGGTCCTTTTCCTCCTGGGCATCAAAGAAGAAGACGGAAGAGAAGCAGGGCTGCGCAAACAACTGGATAAGGAGAGTTACATTATTTTTTTAACCCCTCCATCCCTATTTTACCAAGCATTCTGTATTAAGAATGCTATTATTTTCCCTTATACCCATGTTATAAGGGAAAATCATAACATCTACACAACACCTAACCTAAACCCGAACTTCTGTGAAGAAGTCCAGGTTCGGGTACCAAACATGCAGATTTTTCTCACGCGTGTGCAAAACACTTTGCACTCTCGCGAAAAAATAAAAAATAAATTTACAAACAGACTGATTTAAAAGTTACAGGAACATTTCTCAACATTGTAGATGCACAAAAATGTCAAAATTAGCCCTTCCTCCCTTAATTTCCCATTCCCTTTGATTCTGATTTCGTCCCGTATTACAATTATAACAGAAATCAGCTCTCAGTGGATCAGCCATATCTCAGCTTCACCCTCACCCTCAAATTCTGGCATGGCTCATGTAGTAGTTCGTAATACCAAATATACTGGAGTAAAATAGTGCCATCAGGCTTTTCATCAGCATCATGTAAATCAGGGGTGGGAAACCTTTTTGCTGCCAAGGGCCATTTGGATATTTGTAACATCGTTCGGGAGGCATACGAAATTCTCAACTTAAAAATGTGACGGCTATATTTGGGCAAACATATAAGTGACTTAGGGGTAAGTTAAAGAAATTGCACTTCAATTTTAAAAAAATCTAGAGCGCTGTATTTTTGCAGCACAAAATGGCGCCTGCACTATATATTACAAATAGTACAGGCGCCAGTTTGTCCACACATAGCTGTAATATTTAGGTTGGGAAGGTTAATATATTTACGGTAGTTCTTTATTTGGCATTAATGGCAGCCAAGCTCATCCCAGAGGGTCCACACAGCTTTCACTCTTCCTGCCTCTTTCTTCGCAACTGTCCCTACCTCATCTTCAGATCTGCCCCCCACCTCCATCAGCCTATCAGTCTCAGATCAGACCCTTCCCAGCCTCAGATCAGACCCCATCAGACCCTCCCTAGCCTCAGATCATTTAAAATAAATAAATAATAAATAAAATTACCTCTCCAGCTCTGGACGGCACTGCCTCTTGGCAAATTCACTTACCCTCCTTGGTCTTCTTCCTGCCGCGCTGTACTGTGACCTAATAAAAGCATGGCCGCACAACATTTCACATGCAAACAATAGAACTGTTATAGAATAGTTCTATTGTTTGCATTAGAAATGTTGTGCAGCCATGCTTTTATTAGTTCTCTGTATGCTTGCTTTATGGATATGCACCTGTGACCATGAATGTGAATGTGCTAATCTAAATTTTCTTGTAGACTGTACTGCGACCTGACAGTTCACAGCATCATGGACTACGTCCTGACGCTGTACGTATCAGGACACAGAGTGGGGCCATAAGACGACTGGGGAAGGTGGGTACAGCTAGCAATGCGCTGTTCTCCCTTTCCTGTGCCTCCCGCATGCTAATGACCGCTTCCATAATGGAAGCGGTCATTAGAATTTTATGGCAGGGGGCCACATGAAATGGTCCTGCGGGCCAGAGGTTCCCCGCCCCTGATGTAAATAATCAGGTTACTTAGAACAATATATTTATTGCAATCCAATTTCTGAACAAAAAAAAAAAAAAAAACCTGTTCTAAATTAGAAATATATAAAACACTATAGTTTTAATAAATTGAGGGGGGGGGGGGGGGGGGGGGAGAGATGATAAAAAAAAAAACTCAGAATGTGAAAGAAAAAAAAAAAAAAAAAAGGGTGGCCATTTTCTGGCTGCTTGTGACCAATGTGTATATAAGATGACTATACAGCACTTTCCAATAGCCTTTGTTGATATTCTGCACCATTCTCTATATTGAATAAGCCATGTATCCCACAAATGTCCTATCCTTGACAGCAAAATGGACAAGAATAGGACATGTTCTATCTTTTCTGAAGGGCTGCAGAATGGACGTGCAGATGCGAACAGTACAGTTGCAAGAAAAAGTATGTGAACCCTTTGGAATGATATGGATTTCTGCACAAATTGGTCATAAAATGTGATCTGATCTTCATCTAAGTCACAATAGACAATCACAGTCTGCTTAAACTAATAACACACAAATAAATAAATGTTACCATGTTTTTATTGAACACACCATGTAAACATTCACAGTGCAGGTGGAAAAAGTATGTGAGCCCTTGGATTTAATAACTGGTTGAACCACCTTTGGCAGCAATAACTTCAACCAAACGTTTCCTGTAGTTGCAGATCAGACGTGCACAACGGTCAGGAGTAATTCTTGACCATTCCTCTTTACAGAACTGTTTCCGTTCAGCAATATTCTTGGGATGTCTGGTGTGAATCGCTTTCTTGAGGTCATGCCACAGCATCTCAAATTGGGTTGCGGTCAGGACTCTGACTGGGCCACTCCAGAAGGCGTATTTTCTTCTGTTTAAGCCATTCTGTTTATTTACTTCTATGCTTTGGGTCGTTGTCCTGTCGCACTACCCATCTTCTGTTGAGCTTCAGCTGGACAGATGGCCTTAAGTTCTCCTGAAAAAGGTCTTAACAAAACTTGGGAATTCATTTTTCCTTCGATGATAGCAATCTGTCCAGGCCCTGATGCAGCAAAGCAGCCCCAAACCATGAGGCCCCCACCACCATACTTCACAGTTGGGATGAGGTTTTGATGTTGGTGTGCTGTGCCTCTTTCTCCACACATAGTGTTGTGTGTTTCTTCCAAACAACTCAACTTTGGTTTCATCTGTCCACAGAATATTTTGCCAGTACTGCTGTGGAACATCCAGGTGCTCTTGTGCAAACTGTAAACGTGCAGCAATAGTTTTTTTGGACAGCAGCGGTTTCCTCTGTGGCATCCTCCCATGAAATCCATTCTTGTTTAGTGTTTTACGTATCGTGTTAGCATATGCCAGAGACTTTTGTAAGTCTTTAGCCGACACTCTAGGATTCTTCTTCACCTCATTGAGCAGTCTGCGCTGTGCTCTTGCAGTCATATTTACAGGACGGCCACTCCTCGGGAGAGTAGCAGCAGTGTTGAACTTTCTCCATTTATAGACAATTTGTCTTACCGTGGACTGATGAACAGCAAGGCTTTTGGAGATACTTTTATAACCCTTTCCAGCTTTATGCAAGTCAACAATTCTTAATTGTAGGTCTTCTGAGAGCTCTTTTGTGCGAGGCATCATTCACATCAGGCAATGCTGAAAAGCAAACCCAGAACTGGTGTGTGTTTTTTATAGGGCAGGGCAGCTGTAACCAACACCTCCAATCTCATCTCATTGATTGGACTCCAGTTGGCTGACACCTCACTCCAATTAGCTCTTGGAGACGTCATTAGTCTAGGGTTCACATACTTTTTCTACCTGCACTGTGAATGTTTACATGGTGTGTTTTAAAAAAAAAAAAAAAAAAACATAGTAACATTTAATTATTTGTGTGTTATTAGTTTAAGCAGACTGTGATTGCCTATTGTTGTGACTTAGATGAAGATCAGATCACATTTTATGACCAATTTGTGCAGAAATCCATATCATTCCAAAGGGTTCACATACCTTTTTCTTGCAACTGTATATGGTGTGCTGTCCGCATCGAAATGAATGGGTCCACATCCAACCAAAAAAAAAAAAAAAAAACTGTCACTGTGCATGAACTCTTAGGTAAATCTTCTGTGCTGTCCACAGAGGTCCTGTCCATAAGATGGCCGCTGATGGAGGGTCATGTGACCAGACTTGTATTTGAATGGAGACTACATCACACAGGACCTTTGTGTGGACAGCAGAAAAGATTTGGCAAAAATGCCTTATGAAATATAGAAAATGGCATAGAATTTCAACAAACACTACATTTAGTGAGTGCCATACATCCATCTTACAAACACACTGGTCAACAGTCACCAGAATGTGACCAACCCCTTTAAACTCCTGATATAGTACGGGAAGGAGTCAATATTTTATTTTGAAGCTACATTTCTACTGGCTAACTCCATAGCCTTCATTGTAGGGCAACTGGCTGTAGCAGGAACTTGTCACCTCGACCCTGTTTGCAGTGGCACAAAAAGATATTTAATACACTACGAGAAAAACATTTCAGAATAAAATGTACTAAAATGTTCAGACTCTGCGACGTCATAAAAACAAAAAAACTGCATGCTGTTTTGGATGATTTTTTATTTATTTTTTCACTTTGCTGTCAAAAAGTCAAACGTCAATGTAAGATGCACCTTGCCTAAGCCTACAGTAGTTCCTCAGCTGACCAACAGCCACAGATGGGGGGGAGATTAGTAGGAGACTAGCCCCCATGTCCATGGTTTTCTCTTGCAAGCCCAGTGAGCGCCATAGCCGCTGGGTGCCTTCTGTTTTAAGCAGCAGAAACAAGTTGCTAATGTATGCAATTAACGGTAACCTTAATCGCATACATTTAACCCCTCAAATACTGTGCTCCAACACGATCACGGAATATGGAAGCAAAAACACAAAAATCGGGAGGCGCGTGCTTCCAGGCGTGCACTGACCCCCTCAGCAGGGAGTGGGGAAGTCTGATAAGTGTGTGTGGCATCCTCATTTACTTTGTATGATCTGAGGGTGCTACACATAAGTACCTATGGAGACCCTGTTCTATAGGAACATAGTGTAATACTCAGACTCGAATGCTAATGCATTGGGGTCTATGACTGCTTGTTATAGTTCCTTAAAAATAACAAAATAAATATAATGGGCATCACATTTGGCGAAAACGCCTGTACTATCAAAATATAAATATATTTATCGCATACAGCAAACAGTGCCAAAATAAATAAATTTCACAAATTTCAGACTTTGTAAACCAGAGGGTGAAATCTGAAGTAACACAGATTTTGTCGTGGATTTGGTGTGGATTTTGCTGCACACTGATGTTGCAGGTAAAACTAGTATTTACTTGAAAAACCAGCGCTGACATCAATTTGAAAACTGTACCTGACTTGATAGAGACTGTACGTCGCCATGTTGTGGTTGCTTTGCGTGTCCCCATAGCTTTACTTATCAGTAGGGAATTGACCAATTATCGGAAGTACTGATATTATCAGCAGATATTCAGGATTTTGTACATTATAATGCGTATAAAACTAATACTAGTGAGCGCTTCCATTATTAATGTGCACACTAGTATGCATCGGGTGCCGGGAGCGGGGAAGAAGTGCAGCAAGCACTTCCGATACTCACCCTCCCTGGTCTACTTTAATGGGGCCCGCGCTGCACTGTCCTGATACCGTACAGCGTCAGGACATAGTGCGCACACTATGACCTGGGGCTGCACGCTGTCAGGTGACAGTGCAGCACAGGGCGGAGAACACAGGGGAGAGAGAGACACCGAACCCGGAAATGAAGAGGAGCCGCGGCGCAGGAGAGGTAAGGAGTTTTTTTATTTTATTCATCTGAGCTCTGATAGGGGTTAATAAAGGGCTGATCTGAGGTCTGATGGGGGTTTACAAAGTCAGTGAGGAGGGGGGATGGTGTGGAAATTGGCATTTGGCACCAGTATATTATTGTAAATGTAAATTATAAATTGACTACCAACTAAGGTTTTTTTTTTAATTTATAATTGACATTTATAATAATATGTACTATTGCCAAATGCAAATATCCACCACCTCAGTGAATACCAACTAATAGAATATATAATATGAGATATAAAATATCAGTATAAAATTATCGGCTATCGGCCTGAAAGTTCACAGATTATTGGTATCTGCTCTAAACAAAAAACAAAAAAAACCCACACACAATCAATATCGGTCGATCCCTACTTATCAATATAATTTTATACAAGCAATTTATCCTTGATAATTTACAGCATCTAGAATAACTGATGCTGTGTTGAATGGCAAACGCTGCTCACACCAAATACTAATTTGATTTTAGACTTTTCTGTTCTTTCACCTTTGCATTTTGTTCATTGATTAAAAAAAAAAACAAAAAAAAAAACACACACACACACACACACACACACACACACACATTAACACTTTGATTTAATTACTTTGCAGCCTTTTTTCCACACCTGCCTAAAACTAAAACCGTGACTATCCTTGACTATTGGATGTGCTAGATACAGGGGCATTCGTAGTGCTTCAGGATTAGGATTAATGAAAGCGATTAATGAAAGCAAACAAAATGAACGTGATGCAACGACTCTTAATAACAGAAGCCTGTGTTCCTGACACCTTGCGTGCCACAGAACACTATCCCGGCCGCTGGCACGCTCACACTATAGCAGGAAGATAACTTCCAGGAAGAGGATTTAACTCCTTGGCTTTTGCCAAGGTGAATTGGTCCATCGCACACAACCTAATGGAGGGCAGAGTGGGTGAAGGAGAAAGTCCTGTCACGCAAGGAGGAAGAATCTAAAGCTAATGTTTAGACTTTTAATTACTGGATGACATATGTGCGAGTGGAGTAGGAACGCCTCTCGTCTCACACACACGCAAGGCAATTCTAGTCAAACCACAGAAGTAATAAAGAACGTAATATAAACTTTACAGAGTGGTAAAGAGAGGGAGCACAAGCTCCTCAGGGAGATGAGAAAGCTGGAAGGCGAACATAAAATATGAAGTAAAATGTATATGCTTCTAAACAAGCTGAACCTCAGGCACAATGGGGCACGCTGTGGATAGGAAGCTGGGGGGAGGCTTGGCTGCTCAGGAAGCCAAGCAATTAAAGAGGCCCAGAAAAGAGGAGGAGGGAGGGGGGCTGTTTGAAAACTTTACTAGGAGATTTTACAGCTGGTAGTGAAGCTAGGCAGATACTGACTGAGCAGCACTCTTAACACGCAACACATGCAAGGCAATCATTCACACTGTGGGAAGGGGCAGGGGTCACTTGTAATACATACAATACTCCAGTAACCCATTTCTGTCTGCAACAATCACATTGGTCTAGAAATGTTATAAGAAATCAGGGCAAGGCCTCCTGCACACGACTGTAATTGGGCCCATGCTGTACATCCAGTTTTACAGATATTTTTCCCCGCAGATTATGGGAAGAATTATTCGGCCCCAAGTAGTAATATTGCAAGCCCCAGAGTACATGTCAATGGACACAGCATGGCTGCATCTTCAGATACATGTCAGAAATGTGACTATTTCCATTGCAGAATGACATACTCTTAATTATTTCAATGCACAATGATAAAGCTACAAAGTTTGTAAGCAGTCAAATTCATCAGTGTATGTTGGGCTGTATTTTTGCTGTTTATTTGCTGTATACGGCAGAAACACAGCTTCAGCAGGAGGCGTAAGGGCCCATTACTGTACCTGGATATGACCGCAGGAGTTGCATGAATCGAAATTATTATTATTATTTTTATGCCAATCTTTCTATTCATTTCAGAGGAGCTGAAACTTGCATGAAACATTTTACAGCTTTTAGATACTTGTTGTTACTGGTGTCTTGTATTATTCTTTTTTTTCACAGTACGTCATTTATTTTGTAAATCAACACAATATACTGAGGGGCATTTACTCAAGTTTGTATACTGCTATTGTGGCGTAAAAAGTAGCAAATTACGGCGCACAACATATTTCCCCCATAATTTGTGACTTTTTAACCTTCTCGCTGTTTTTCTAAAGTGGCAAGAAAAAGGTAGGGGTTGGTGGGAGAGGTGAGGCTCTGCGTAGCCAACTAGATTTATAGCTGAAGTCTACGCCAGGCCCTAGTTGGCCTAGACTTTTGATTCTGACACATGGAGGGCAAGAGACAAATAATTTAGGTGTCAAAAATTAGATCAAGACTAGCATATGGGAACACCAGTCTTGATAAATGTCCCTCGTGAAATCTACATATATTAGCGTTTGAAACTCATCGTTGGTTTTGAATAGTTTCTTTGTGGAATACGAAGGAAAAAAAATTGAGCAGATTTGGCGAGTGCTGGACATTACATTCTATCTACATCTGTTCTACTTTCATAATAGGGCAGTAGGAAAGACCTACAAAAGGTAGGACATGGCATATATAAATAGATGATAAAAATGGTATGACCGCCAGGGGTACAACCACTGGGACTTCCAGCAATCCAGAGAACAGTGGTCCCCAAAATGTAAGGAGCAATGGTTACACCAGTGGGGACTTGTGAATCCCCAATCTCAGGATTGGTAGGGGTCTCCACAATCAGACATTTATCACCTATACTGCGAGTGCTCACACATAAATCAAATATCAATTAAAATAAAACCTGTCTGCCATAACACTTCCACTAGGCTTCATTTAGGATACACTGCTGGAAAACTAAAACAAAAAGAACATCTAGAAGGAGGGGCAAACAATAGTGCTCAGTAATGAAAGCAGGTTCTGCCTTGGTACTTCTGAAGAATGAATCACAGTTTGCAGAAGGGCTGGAGATTACCTACTGCCATCATACATAGTGCAGAGACACATTAGCTACCATGCCATACCAGTCTGATATTCATGGAGAGAAGACTGACCAGAACATTGTAGAACCAGCCCTACGGCCTTTTTTTGACTCAGGAGAGGTTGTGTTCTAACAAGATAACACCTACCCACACACTGCCCGCACTACCAAACATGCCCTTCTGAATATCCAGTAACTCTCATGGCCAGCTTGATTGCCAAATCTCTCCCTCATCACAAATGTCTGGAACTGGATAGGGTGACAGATCTCCCATGCACAACAGCCAACAACCATCTTGGATGCCCTATAGGTCCAAGTTGAAATTACATTCCAAAGATGGATAACTATTATCTGTACGTCTGTTACCATGCCAAACTGGCAGCCTGCATTACACCAAGGGGAGATGCCACCCAGTATTAATGTGACCCTGCATCAACATATACCCTGCTCCAGACCCAAAATAAAGGGATGCAACACCTTGTTGACCAAGCATCACTAAACAGTTTATACTGAATCGCATTAAAGGGAACCTGTCATCAACTTTATGCTCAATGTAACAGGCAAGGTTTCTCTATGAAAAACACAATAGGCGCACCATAGGGTAATAGTCATATAAGAGGAATACAATCACTCCAAAGGGAGGCTCACCTTGTTGGGTTGTGCGTATAATAGGCACAACACTACTGTGGGCTTGAAAAAGGGTATTATAAACCCCAGGAATAAATGGTCATGCAGCCAGGGATACGAGCACTTCCACGTAGGGATGCCTGGAGTCCCCAAGTAGGCAAAATGGATCCAAAATACAAAGAGAGAATCCTGCGGCGCAAAGAACCATCCTTTGATGTCGACACAAACTTGGTTTATTGATTTAGCATATGGTATATGCTAAATCAATAAACCAAGTTTGTGTCGACATCAAATGTTGGTTCTTTGCACCGCGGGATTATCGTTTGTATTTTGGATCAACTTTATGCTAACCTCACTGAGGGCAGCAGAAAGTAGTGACAGAAATTCAGATTTTTTCGGTGTGTCACTCATGAGATAAAAGTAAGTGGTTGCTGAGAACCAGCATCATCATCATTGCAGCCCAGGCCTTGAAAAGAATTGCGGAACGTGTGCAGACCCATTCATTCTCTATGGGGACGGAATGGATGCAGAGAGCACACTATGTGCTCTCCGCATTTCCGGAGCGCAGCCCCGATCTTCCGGTCCGCAGCTCTGGAAAAAAAATAAAAATAGAACCTCTTATTCTTGTGCGCAATTGCGGACAATAGGCAGTTCTATGGGGGTTCCGGCTGGGTGTATTGCAGATCCGCAATGCACTACGGACGTCTGAATGGTCCCTTGTTCATAATCTCCTGCTCTCCTCGCCCATCTGCTGGCAGTTCTCTCCTATAGAGAAAGGGAGAAAACTAGGTAGAAGCCTGTCAACCATCAGCAGGTGGTCAGGAGAGCAGGAATTCATGTATAACCAGGACTCTTCTCAGGTGGCCGTGACTCTTTTCCAGGTCCAGTCTGCAATGATTGTGATGTTGGTTCTCGGCAACCATTAACTTTTAAATCACAGACCGCTGAAATCAACTCACCTGTCTCTACTTTATTCTGCCGTTAGTATGGGCAGCATAAAGTTTATGACAGTTTCCCCTTAAGTTTTCCAGGCGTTTTATCATTTTTCACTAGTGTATATTCACATGTAGAAAATATACACTCAGGCTGCTTTCTGTGACTTCAAATCAGTTCCAGCCATCTGAATGGGTTTGTTTCTGCAGCATGTGCATGGGTTTCTGCAGCTGAATTCAGATAAATGGTGTGGACCTTTATCAGGTCCTTAATGGAAAACCAATGCATTGTACCACATGGAAAACCGTTTCTATTTAGAGTGATCCTTCAAGGTACTGCAGACGGCCACAACATCCCACTGTTCCCCCTTCTCTTTTTATTTTAGGCAGACATGACTGTGACTAGTATAACAGGCTCTCTTTACTTACCTGTGCAGTATTCCTTGCTACCTGGCTGTGGTACTATAATTCTCCTATATACGATTGGCTCAGATTCAAGTATGTTTTCATCATGTCTGTATGTTGGGGCTCTGTCACTGGGGGTTCCACGAGACTTTGACCCACCACCAGTGCCTCCTCCGCCCTTCCTTTCATGAGTGTCTATCTCTTCAAAGACCGCTGCTTTGTCAAAAAGAGCAAGATTTCCTTCAAAGTCAAAATCTGCATCTGGAATTTCCTCCAAGTCCTCTCCAAAGCACTCGTCATCTCGAGTTTTCAGTGGCCCATTCTTGGGGCCACTCTTCTTAGGGGTGACTTGGTTAGGATACCGGCTGCTTGATGACCCTAAGTAAAAATAAAAATAAAGAATCACGATTATCATTGTGTGTTGCATTTCTGATGGAGCTCCTGATGGATTTATACAATGGACTGCGATTTTAACATATAAAACACACACACACCAGAAAGCCTGGTGACATGTTTCTGTGCTTTCCTGACATTAGCACATTATGTACTTGACACAAGGATTTATTTTATATATTGTACTCGTTCCACTGTTCCTTAATTCTCCTACACACAGATCTGTCTTTCAAGTAGAGCCCAGTAGCAAATAAACAGAGTGGTGTCCTTAGGGAACCTGTGATAAGTAAGGTCATATGCTGAGTCACACTACACACAATAGAATACAAATGCAAAACTTTACGGAAAAAACGGCAGTGTAAAAACGGTTACTCGTTTGTACTGGGGATTGTATGTGGGTTCTCAGCTGCCCAACATGCCCTATCTATCTTTCTCCTACAATGCCAGAGGAGTTAGCTGGTCCCATTGAAATTGGTTAGTTCAGTCAACATTTTTCTTAAAAGTAAATGTATAACCTACTATATTTTTGCTCTATAAGACGCACTTTTTTTTTCCCTTATGAGGCGAATACTAATGAGGGTTTCGATTATGAAAGCACTCCGTAAGTACAGGAGGCAGGGGAAGCAGTTAAAGTAGCGCTCCCCGGGCTCTGTACCCATGGCTTCCTGGTCTTCCTTGGCTGTGCACAGAACAGGGTTGACAACACTCTGCGACCACATGCTGTGCGACAACTGGTCACAGCACGGCGGGAAGAGCACTGGATGTTTGGGGTGGTGGGGACATCTGGTGCAGGAGAGGTAAGTTGATTATAATATTTTTTTTTGTCATTCACATTGAGGGTCTGATCTTAGGCCTGAATGGGGGTCTTATTAATATTGGCGATCTGATTGGGGCACTGAGCTGATATCTGATTAACACTGGGGGCTCTGGTTGGTGGTCTGATCTGAGGTCCAATGAATAATATATATATTTTTTCTTATTTTCCTCCTCTAAATCCTTGATATCTTATAGGGCAAAAATACTGTATAAATCTATTTTCTGATAAAAAAAATGTATTCTATTTTCTGTACATGAATATGGGGAATATAGGGAGGCCATCTTGCCTGTTCTTTCTATGCTTAGGAGTCATGTGAGCAGTCCTATTCAGGGACTGGCAGCTATCTCTGTATGCATACTCCGCTATTAATCACTAATAGGACCACCACATGACTAATATACATAGAAAATGAAAGAATTTAATTGAACAAATAACGCTATAGTCATCTTTTTAAACAAACTATATCAATCTACTGAGCTTATTACACTCAAAACATGGTGCATGCAGATTGGACTGCATTTTCAACCTGATGGGTTCCCTTTAACAGCATTCAGAGATATGGTGCACAGCAGTCACATGAACCATAGAAACTTGTAGACTGCAGATGGCATACGGACTACTGAAAAGTGTTTTGGATAGAGTTGAGCGAACCTACCAAAAGGAGCCTGCCAGAGTTCGGGGTTTAAGTGAATTACGTGATGGATTCTGTTCTCAATGCTGGCATGTCGCATAATACAAGTGTATGGCCAGCTCCGAGGGTTCTGTTTTGCTGGCCATACACGTATCATTACGGCATGCAAAACAGAATGCTTCTAAAGGCATTCCATTTGGCACGCCAGCATTGAATTACGTTACGGATTCTGTGAGAAAGGAATCCATTACGTAATTAATTTAAACCCGGAACCTAAACTCGAACCTGCCAAAAGGCAGATTCGCTCAACTCTAGTTATGGACTTGCTCTATGACCTGTCCTGAGTTAATTGTGCAAAGCGGTAAAGGAAGGCAAGCTGTAAGCATCACCTGCAGTGAACAGTGTGATTTCTAGACAAAAGGGGTTGTCCGGTTTCAGATATTGATGACCTATCCTCAGGATAGGTCATCACTATCAGTTCAGAGGGAGTCTAACAGCCGGCTGATCAGCTATTTGAAGAGACTGCAGCACTCATATGAGCACTGTCTTCTCTTCACCGTTTGCCTGCTCACTGTCAACACTGCAGTGGCGAGCAGTGCAATTACAGCGCCTCAGCCCGATTCACTTTTGACACCCCATACGCCTTTTTCTTTTCTTTTTTTTTTTTACGGCTGTCACTAATGGACCTTTGCCATTTCACAGAGTGGGGGCTCAGCTCACACGAGAGCTGCGCTCCTACTCCAACAGGCCGGACAGGCAGGAGTCCGGATCCGGGCTGTTTAACCCCATGCATGTAGCGGGCAATGTCGTTTACCACATGCACGCGGTTGCAGAGGGAGCGGACTCTGTGTATCGCATCGGCACCCTGCAAAATAGATCACGGGATGCTGATGCCAGTGAAGGCAGGAATACGAGATTTTAGCAAAATGGCTGGGTCAATTAACCCCTTAAGGACTCAGCCCTATTTCACCTTAAGGACTTGGCCATTTTTTGCAAATCTGACCAGTGTCCCTTTAAGTGCTCATAACTTTAAAACACTTTGACTTATCCAGGCCATTCTGAGATTGTTTTTTCGTCACATATTGTACTTCATGACACTGGTAAAATGAAGTCAAAAAAATTATTTTTTTTGCATAAAAAAAATACCTAATTTACAAAAAATTTGGAAAAATTTGCAAATTTCAAAGTTTCAGTTTCTCTACTTCTGTAATACATAGTAATACCCCCAAAAATTGTGATGACTTTACATTCCCCATATGTCTACTTCAGGTTGGAATTATTTTGGGAATGATATTTTATTTTTTGGGGATGTTACAAGGTTTAGAACTTTAGAAGCAAATATTGAAATTTTTCAGAAATTTACAAAAACCCAATTTTTAGGGACCACTACAGCTCTGAAGTCACTTTGCGAGGCTTACATAATAGAAACCACCCAAAAATGACCCCATTCTATAAACTACACCCCTCAAGGTATTCAAAACTGATTTTACAAACTTTGTTAACCCTTTAGGTGTTGCACAAGAGTTATTGGCAAATGGGGATGAAATTTGAGAATTTCATTTTTTTGCCTAATTTTCCATTTTAACCCATTTTTTCCACTAACAAAGCAAGGGTTAACAGCCAAACAAGACTGTATCTTTATTGCCCTGACTCTGCCGTTTACAGAAACACCCCATATGTGGCCGTAAACTACTGTACGGCCACACAGCGGGGCGTAGAATGAAAGGTGCGCCGTTTGGTTTTTGGAAGCCAGATTTTGCTGGACTGTTTTTTTGACACCATGTCCCATTTGAAGCCCCCTGATGCACCCCTAGAGTAGAAACTCCCTAAAAGTGACCCCATCTAAGAAACTACACCCCTCAAGGTATTCAAAACTGATTTTAAAAACTTTGTTAACCCTTTAGGTGTTGCACAAGATATAATGGAAAATAGAGATACAATTTCAAAATTTCACTTTTTTGGCAGATTTTCCATTTTAATATATTTTTTCAAGTAACAAAGCAAGGGTTAACAGCCAAACAAAACTCATTATTTATGGCCCTAATTCTGTAGTTTACAGAAACACCCCATATGTGGTCGTAAACAGCTGTACGGGCACACGGCAGGGCGCAGAAGGAAAGGAATGCCATACGGTTTTTGGAAGGCAGATTTTGCTGGACTGGTTTTTTTACACCATGTCCCATTTGAAGCCCCCCTGATGCACCCCTAGAGTAGAAACTCCAAAAAAGTTACCCCATTTTAGAAACTACGGGATAAGGTGGCAGTTTTCTTGGTACTAGTTTAGGGTACATATGATTTTTGGTTGCTCTATATTACACTTTTTGTGCGGCAAGGTAACAAGAAATAGCTTTTTTGGCACTGTTTTTTTTTTTTTTTGTTATTTACAACATTCATCTGAAAGGTTAGATCATGTGGTAATTTTATAGAGCAGGTTGTCACGGACGCGGCGATACCTAATATGTATACTTTTTTTTTTATATATGTAAGTTTTACACAATGATTTCATTGTTAAAACAAAAAAAGTTTTAGTTTCTCCATAGTCTAAGCCATAGTTTTTTCAGTTTTTGGGCGATTATCTTATGTAGGGTCTCATTTTTTGCGGGATGAGATGGCTGTTTTATTGGCACTATTTTGGGGTGCATATGACTTTTTGATCGCTTGCTATTGCACTTTTTGTGACGTAAGATGACAAAAAATTGCTTTTTTTAAACCGTTTTTATTTTTATTTTTTTACGGTGGTCACCTGAGGGGTTAACTCATGGGGTATTTTTATAGAGCCGGTCGATACGGACACGGCGATACATAAATAAATAAAAGTATACATATTAGGTAACGCCGTGTCCGTATCGACCGGCTTTATAAAAATACCCCAACATGTGTAGGGAATTTTATTTTTTTCATTTTGAATTAGTGATAAATGTGTTTTTTGATTTTCACTTTTTTTTCACTTTTTCTTACTTTTTTTTTGACCCAGACCCACTGGGTTCTTGAAGATCCAGTGGGTCTGGTGTCTGCATAATACAGTACAGAACCTATATAAGGTTCTGTACTGTATTTTACTTACACTGAACAGATCTATGCTTTCAGCACAGATCTGTTCAGCACCATGGACAGCAGGACGCCTGAGCAGGCGTCCTGTTGCCATGGGAACCTTCCCCGTCTGCCACAACTTCGCAGACGGGGAAGGGTAAGGACTGGGGCTTCGGGGGGCTGTCTGGGGGCTCTCTCCCTCTCCCATCGGGGGGCTGCAAAGGCACAGCAGCCCCCCGATGGGAGAGGGAGGGAGCCGCATCTTACTGTTAACTCTTTCCATACAGCGGTCCGTACGGACCGCTGTATGGAAAGGGTTAAACGGCTGTCATCCATTCACAGATGTCAGCCGTTTATACCAGGGTGCCAGCAATGTGCTGGCACCCTGGTATACCCACTAGAAGCCAATGATTATTCGGCGGGAGGCGGGCGGGGGATCGCGATCCCGCCTGCCGCACCGCCCGCCCACACCGCCCGCAACACCCCCCCCTGCACCTCCCACCAGGCTAAAATCATGCAGGGGTGCTGGGGGGGGGTGATAACTATAGATTTGTGCCACACTAAAGTTTCTGATCGCCGCGGTCAGGGACTGCGGCGATCAGAAACAGCAGAAATAGCAACAAACCGCAGGTCTGAATTGACCTGCGGTTTGCTGCGATCACCGATACGGGGGGGGTCATATGACCCCCCCCAGGCGTTGTGACAGGATGCCGGCTGAATGATTTCAGCCGGCATCCTGTGCGGATTAACCCCTGGGGCGCCACAATCTCAATTTAAACTCATGACGTACCGGTACGTCATGGGTCCCTAAGGGGTTAAAGAAAGTGACCCAGCATTTTGCTAAGGGGATCTGTTACTAGGTTATATTGCCTTTAGTTAGGACACAATAAAACTGGTGACAAATTCCCTTTAAAGATGCATAAAATTGAAAGAAATCTTCAATACTACTGTGTAAATCCTCTTAAGAACAGCTCAGGCAAGATGGCCACCCCCATAATCATGTTCAGGAAATGGAATTAAGAAATGTGCAGACTGGCAGATAAAATTTTTGGTCACAAAAAGAAAACTAAACTTATCAGAAGTGGTGATTATTCTGCAAGAAAGAAAACCATCTACAGTGCCATGTGTACAGTACAGGTATATGTATGTGCATTCGTATGCAGCCATGTTTCCCCCCCCTCTCCTTCATACACTGAGAAAAAGTACAGCAATGTCCTACTTTTGAGTGACAGCGTACGTGCCTGTGGCTTACAACCTGTTCACATCTCGTGCCGAGGAAGGAATTCCCACCTCCTGGGGGATGAACTGCAGCACTGTATCTCCGTGACAGTAGGAGTGAAGCTGCGAGGCAGCGCACGCATGGAGACATGAACTCTGTCTACCCCAGCCTAGGCAATGTTTAATCTAATTGTGTATGTGTAGAGCTTATTAAGCAGCATTTTCTTTTTGGCAGAAAGAGGTCTACAATGAGACCCCAAAGAGAAAGAGCAAACAAACAGGGTCTCCGCTCCTGCAGGAACGCTGCGTGTAAGGATTTGCTCATTTTCAGTGGTGGGAAAATGAGCAAATCCTCAAAGCCTGAAATGCCCTGGAAATCACTTATCATACAGGAGAGATACACTGAAAATAGAACGGCAAACTCACTTTACACACCTATAATGCAAAAATGGTATTCTATTAGCAACGTCAAATCAGCCAAGTCACTTAGTCACCTCATTCTGTAGATGCTCAAGAAGTTAGAGAGCTCATATGTAATGGAATGTAAAGCTTTTAGGCGCAAAGACAAAACCATTTTTGAGAGGGAACATCTTATGGCACAGAGGTCTGGTGGAAGTAAAATAAGGTCAGGCTTAGGAAATCTAAAGTCTCAAGTTTCGTTTTGCAAAACATTATAGTAACGTTTACATAGTATACATTCACACCCTTGCACAAGTGTGGCAGATAGCAAGCCATTTTATTGTTGTGTCAAAAATGCTTTTTTTTTTTTTTACAAATATTCAATAGCTAGGACAGTTGCAGAAGGGGATGGCATAGGTTTTACATCCTTGTTTTAGCTCTGTCAGGAGAGTGCAGAAGAAAAAAAAAAATAACCCAAACACTTTAGTTCCCCATTAACTCCTTAATTGTGAAAGACAAATTCCAGAATTTTAGCACCATTTGGGGGAACATGTAAACTTGAAATAAAAGTTAAAGGGGTTGTCCCACGGAAAATATTCTACAGGTTTCAAACCAGCACCTGGATCTGAATACTTCCGTAATTGTATGCAATTAACCCCTTAAAAGGGAACCGGTCACCAGTTTTATGGTGTCCTAACTAAGGGCAATATAAATAAGTGACTGATTCTCTTAGCAAAATGCTGGGTCACTTTCTTTAATTGACCCAGTCAATCTGCCAACATCTTGTACTGAAAAGCTCCAGCTGATAATGATGAGTCATGAATATTCATGAGCTTCTGACTCTCCCCGCCCACCTGCTGCTGAATGACAGTTTTTTCCATATGAAATCAGCAGCAGGTGGGCAGGGGAGTGGCTATAGTTCTGAATTAAATATACGCTGGACTCAATGACATCACGCTGGACTCAGATCAGCTCATTAGCATGCAGCATCTTTATATGTCCTTTAAGGAGCCATGACGTACATATACGTCATATCTTGACGTGACTTAAAGAACCATGACGTACATGTACTTCATGAGATCTGCGAGGCTCCGGGGGCGGGGGGAAATCGATGCACCATGGCCGATATTACCGGCAGGCAGCCATGCCGGGAAAGAGCCGCACGGTGCCGATCCACCCACCTGCAGCTCCAAGCGCTGCGATTGGCCGATCAATGGACGGTTCTGAACTGGTTAGCACCGGTCACATCCGAGATGAGGCAGGGAACACCAGTGTTTTGGGTCCCCTGCCAGCGCTGCGGTAGGGTGGGTATATATTTTTTTTTTTTTACACACACACACACACACACACACACACTTTTCAAAGAACGAAGCAGCACTTCCAGATTTCGGTGGCAGGGTGAAGACCCCAAAACTTCATTCCCAGCAACGTTTCAGCCTATTCAATGAGGTCTTTGTCAAGCTACACAACAGTGCAAAATACTGGGTATATATACCCACAACTCACATGTTAGCAATAAAGTCACATGACTTCCAGCAATAAGTCCAAAGTCTGATGAGTCCAAATTTGAGATCTTTGGTTCCAACCACCGTGTCTTTGTGCGAACGGATGGACTCTACATGCCTTGTTCCCACCGTGAAGCATGGAGGAGAAGGTGTGATGGTGCTTTGCTGGCGACACTGTTGGGGATTTATTCAAAATTGAAGGCATACTGAACAAGCATGGCTACCACAGCATCTTGTAGCGGCATGCTATTTCATCCGGTTTGCGTTTAATTGGACCATCATTTATTTTTCAACAGGACAATGACACCAAACACACCTCCAGGCTGTGTAAGGGCTATTTGACCATGAAGGAGAGTGATGGGGTGCTGCGCCAGATGACCTGGCCTCCACAGTCACCGGACCTGAACCCAATCGAGATGGTTTGGGGTGAGCTGGACCGCAGAGTGAAGGCAAAAGGGCCAACAAGTGCTAAGCATCTCTGGGAACTCCTTCAAGACTGTTGGAAGACCATTTCAGGCGACTACCTCTTGAAGCTCATCAAGAGAAGGCCAAGAGTGTGCAAAGCAGTAATCAAAGCAAAAAGGTGGCTACTTTGAAGAACCTAGAATATGACATTTTCAGTTGTTTCACACTTCTTTTTTGTTATGTATATAATTCCACATGCGTTAATTCATAGTTTTGATGCCTTCAGAGTGTGTGTGTGTGTAATATATATATATATATATATATTTATATTTTCCATATATCCAGCGGGAGCACCAGCCAAGGTGTTGGTGCAGAGTCCAAGGTGGGGTAACGGCAATCCCCAATAGTATAAGCAGAAAAAGTAGGACTGCACTCGAAATAGTGGTGAAAGGAAAAAAGTTTTATTCACCCATGTGGCAAATCTTGCGACGTTTCAGCTCACACGAGCCTTCCTCAAGCCTACGCACCATCAGCGCACGTGCATTTTGCAACCACTGAGCACCATTCAGTAGTGTCCATTACCGATAGAGTCTGCCCAGTTTGTGCTGCATGTTTTTTGTGCAGAAATTATTATTATTTTTTTTTACTTTTCTTCAAAATTTTAATTTCAAAATTTATTACAAGCCCCTTCACGTGCAAGAAACCCTACATACACACCCCACACTAAATAAAGGTGTACGCGTTTCACACATTACACCCCAATAAAAAAGAAAAAATGTCCCATTCATCCCAGAGAGTGTTCTTAGCTGAAGAGGCATACACCATCCTTGCCTCAGATACTGAGTCTGCCAGTGAGGGAGAAGAGGATGCCACTTTCCACTATTCCTCTACCCCCTCATTATCATAATCATCCGCTGATGAGAAACCCTCTAAAAGACGCCCCAGGGTAGCAGCAGAGGCAGCCCCCCAGAGTGAGCCCACGTGGACCCCACCCTCTGACGATTATCAGCCCCAAATGTCTGAGTTTGTGCAGACTTCAGAGAAGATTTTGAAAAAAAAAATAAAAAAAATCCAGCTCAGAAGATTTTGTAAATCTAATGGTGGCCCAAACCAATTTGTACGCCTAACAATTCATTGCTCAGAACCCTAGTTCGCCATACGCTAGACCCCTAGGTTGGACCCCAGTAGATGCAACAAAGAACAAGAAGTTTGGGGGAGTCGTGCTGCATATGGGCGTAGTAAAGAATCCAAAACGTTAGGCAATATTGGAGTTCTGACATTTTCTACCAGACTCCAATTTAGGCCTCATGCACACGGCCGTTGTTTTGGTCCACATCCGAGCGGATTCACTTCAATGGGGCCGCAAAAGATGCAGACAGCACTCCGTGTGCTGTTCGCATCTGTTGCTCCGTTCCGTGGACCCGCAAAAGAAATATAACCTGTCCTATTCTTGTCCGCGCTTTGCAGACAATAGGCAGTTATATTAAAGGCTGTCTGTGCCGTTCTGAAAACTGCGGAACGCAAAAAACAGAACGGTCGTCTACATGAGTCCTTACACAGTCAGACCATGATCCGGAAGAGATTTGAATCAAACCGAAAATTCCTACGCTACAATGACAATAAACAGTGCCCACCCCAAGACGACCCAACATTTAACTGCTTAAGGTTAAGCCTGTCATTGACCACTTCAGAAACAAGTTTGCTGAGGTGTACAACCCAGAGAAAAATATGTCAGTGTAGATGAGTCCCTATTATTGTTCAAAGGGGGATTAGATTCCGCCAATACCTGCGTAGCATACGCGCAATGTATGTCATAAAAATATACAAACTCTGTGAGAGTAGTTCTGGGTACACCCACAAATTCTGCGTTTAAGAAGGGAAAGATTCCAGAATAGAACCCCCACAAACCCAGGCTGGGGAGGGTCCCAGGAAGTAATGGTGCCAGAGTTGTACCAGGGCAACATTTTCTAGGTCAAGTCCCCCAGACAGCAAGGAAGGGAAGGACCCAAAAAAGATGCAGGGTGTGTCACAAAAAAGAGTGATAAGGAAAGACACCATTTACCAATGTGAAAGCTGCCCTGAAAAACCTGGCCTGTTCATGCAGGACTGCTTCAGAATTCTTCCATGGAATATTACGGTAATTTTTATGCTCCCTGAAAGATTTCCACTTTATATCTGATTTAGTCCACCTCGCTTGAATATCCACTTTCCAACAACCACTACATATTATTTTCTGCGAGACCGTTTGGTAAAAAGTACCCTTCTACCCTTTCGTACGGGGGTGCCGTTTCCGAAATGGGGTCACTTGGGGTTTTTCATTTCTTTGGACCTCAGGAAATTTATTTAATGCGACATGGCACCTAAATACATGTATGTTTATTCAGGCCTGCAAAAAAACTGTTTTTGCACTTTGCCTCTGAAGACCTGCTGTGAGTCAATACAGCAGGCTACGAGCACATATGGGGTGTTCGCAAAATGGGGAGAAAATTGGGAACATATATTGGGGTGCATTTTCTCCTTTAACTCCGTGTGAAAGTGAAAAATTGGGGTCTGCTAGTAATTTTCAATTTTTACAAATGTGTGCTTTGAATCTCTCTCATTTCTGCCTTCTGTGAGACACACCTGTTTGGTAAAAAGTACCCTTTCCACCACCACCACTTAAAATGTTCGTACAGGGGTGTAGTTTCTGGAATGGGGTCACTTTTTGGGGGTTTCCACTATAGGGCCACCTCAGGGTGTCTTCATATGTGACATAGTTCCCAATTACCATTCCAACTAAATCCTCTCTCCTAACCGCCATATGGTGCTCCTTCCACTCTGAAGTCTGCCGTGCGGCCATACATAATTTGTTGAGCACATATGGGGTGTTGGCGTATTCAGGGGTAAATGGGTAACAAAATGTGGTGTGCATTTTGTCCCGTTACCCCTTGTAAAAGTGAAAAATGTGGGTGCAAAGCAACATTTTTCGGGAATTTTTTTTTAATTTTTCATTTTCACAGCAAAGCGTTTCCCAATTCTGTGAAACGCCCGATGGGTCAAAGTGATCACTACACACCTTAAAATATTCCTTGAGGGGTGTAGTTTCCAGAATGGGGTCACTTTTTGGGGATTTCCATTGTAGGGCCACCTCATGGTGTCTTCATATGCGACATAGCTCCCAATTACCATTCCAGTTAAATCTGCTCTCCAAAAGCCGTATGGTGCTCCTTCCACTCTGAAGCCTGCTGTGCGCCCATACTTCGTTTTTTTGAGCACACATGGGTGTTTCTGTAAACTCCAGATTCAGGGTCATAGATTTTATGTTTTGTTTGCCTGTTAACTCTTAATGTGTTGAAGAAAAAAAATAGATTAAAAATGTAAAAATTCTCGTGGGGCCCCTAAAGGGTTAACAAAAGTTTGTAAAATCAGTTTTGAATAGCTTGAGGGGTGTAGTTTCTAAAATGGGGTGATTTATGGGTGCTTTCTAATATGTAAGCCCCAGAAAGTGACTTAATAACAGAACTGGTCCTGAAAAAAAATTTGAGTTTGGAAAGGTTCTTAAAAATTTTAAGATTTGCTTCTAAACTTCTAAATGTCATTTTCAAAATGATTTAAACATGAAGTAGACATATGGGGAATGTAAAGTACCGTATTTTCCAGCATATAAGACGACCCCCAACTTTTCCAGTTAAAATATAGTGTTTGGGCTATACTCGCCGTATAATACTACCCCTCTAACACTATTTACTTTGGCATCAAGATCTGCAGGTAATTGTTGTGCAATTTTTATCTTTGATCTATCTGAGCAGGCTACTGGGGGAGCTTTTGGCCGGCATCAACATCATGTAATTCCTGTTGGGATGCTAATATCTTGCCTTCTGGTAACGCTTTATCTACGCCTCCTTTTTTGAACATCTCTAGCTAAGTATCGCTCCATTTATACTATCGCCCTTGTATCATTTATCACATCTATATCATGGTTGGACTATGTCCAAATGTTTACCTACTTCCTGATGAGCCTGACTTTGTACAGGTGAAACGCGTTGAGGTTCGTGTAATAAGATGTGCATACCAAAAAACGTGCGTATTGTTTATTTGAGAGGAACGGTGATTTTCCCAGAATCTGGATCGCCTTCCATTATTCTCTTTTTTTTTTTTGTATCTGTAATAATTGTATTTTACCTTCAGAGAGGGCAGGTGGCGACCCCATCATTTGAACCACCTTCCACCTCCGGTGTCTCTTCCCTTATCGAGAGTTTATATCTGATATTTTTTTTCCCCGGTTAGGGTCAATCTAGGGATTTCATAGCCTTAGGTTCAGGGACAGGGAACCCCCACCATCAGGGGGTCACCCTGGGCTGAGCAGTTATTAGGGCTGTTAGGGTAAGCATCGTGTCTGCCCTGCCCTTTTTTCAGACCCTGTCCTCGTTTGGTCTATTCCTCGAACCGCCAAGTCTATAGACAGTGTTGTGTCACTAGTAAATGTTTTGTGTAGGGGCCACTACTCCCCTGTCAAAAGAAATTTATATATAACCCTTTTGAAATGTAGTACACCTTGTCGGTATATACATACCTATACCCGCACTATCATTAATAAAAGGTATTTTTAAAAGTCACTAATTCCAAAAGCTATATACTTAAAACTCATGTGATAAAACAAAATCTAAAAATAAAATAAAAAATCTGATCATTAGGCAATTTTTATCTTTTGCCTCAGTACAATATTATGCCTTTCCAAGACTCTAGTACACCAGGATACAGTGGCTTTAAATCTGTTGCTGTGATCTGGGTTAGATTAGGATCACTGAAGTGCAAACAAACGCATTTTATCCCGTGTCACTACATTTTTCCGTTTTGGCGATGCTCATTCACCATGTCTGCTAAGTGTTTTTCGAGTTCTGGCCAATGTGGGCCTCTTCTTAATGCACACTTACCCCTTGGTATGCTCTAATGCATGGATGTCAAACTCATGGTCCTCCAGATGTTGCAAAACTACAACTCCCAGCATTCCCTGATAGCTGCAGTATGCCCAGGCATGATGGGAGTTGTAGTTTTGCAACAGCTGGAGGGCCACGAGTTTGACATCCCTGCTCTAATGCGTTTTCATTTGCTTTCCAGTCCCGAACCATCTTTTCTGTTACTCCATATTGCCTTGCAGCAGCGCAGTTATTATGTTCCATGACAAAGTTTATAACTTTAAGTCTGAAACTGGCTTCATATTTCCTTCTTCTTGCTGGTAGAGCCATGATGGGGTCTTGACTGTTAGCCATTTGTATACTGTACTGTATGAACCGGTACAGATACTGGTGATGTACTGTATTCACCACCACATGTATCTGCTCCCTAATAGACTGTTTTTTCACCACAGATAAGATGCACACCAAACTTCATTAGAGATCAGTCGTTCTAACATTAGAATTGGCTGAAGTGCAGATACTCCTGCTTCCCCCTGCCTTCCCTCAGAATCGCCAATCCAACCCAGTATACAAACAACCAGCCAATCACTGCAAGCGATGTACCGGTATTTTCTGTGCACACTGCATACAAAGCTTGGACTGCATACAAAGCTCTCCTTGCTTGCCCAGCCCTCCCCGTCTTCAAGACGATCTGAGCGGTAGTACGCAATGCGATACTGCCGGCATGAGAAAACCACTGGGAGAGGGGGCTGCTTCAGGAGCAGCTGGCCGGGATTCAGTGCACGGTGGTCCAGCTAGCCTCCAGTCCGGCTAGTAAGTAAATTTCAGCACGCTGTATACCGGCATATAAGACGACACCCGGCGTATAAGGCTACCCCCGACTTTTGAGAATATTTTCATGTGTTAAAAAGTAGTCTTACACGCAGGAAAATAGAGTAATTAACATTTTTGAAGGTATTACTATTATAAAAAGGAGGGAAATTGAAATTTGGAAGTTTTTCGGGGTGAATTTTGTTATTTTTTTATAAATAAAAATGACTTTTTTTAACTCCATTTTACCACTATCTTGAAGTACAATATGTGATTTGCATAGCTTCTGAGTTATTCAATAAAATATATCTGTATAGCACCACCTGCAGTTTGTTTTTATTTTTATTTATTTTTTATTTCTTTGACCTGCTCACCGAGAAGGCCGCACATGCTCCGTTTCATCCTTCAACTGCCCCCTGAGCCGTGATGGGGAGAGCTGAGACACGCCCCCTGAGCTGCAGCAGAAAAGACACTCCCCTTAAGCTGTCAGCTTGATATAAATCTAGCAGAGCAATGAATGGGGAGATCTCTGGATCCATGTGAGGTACAGAGCTGGTTCTGTTAGAAAGAGATTGTCATGGACTATATGATGACGGGTTTTTATTTTTTTACATTAGTCAAAAGGAAAACCCCTTTAACTTGAATGATGCAATAAGTTCACATGAAGTAATGAGATCTGAGCAGTAGCCACTATTAAATGAATACACATCACAGGAATCAGGTGTCAATAGATGGAGCAAAGTTTAAACCGCTGCTTTTGTGGTCATGGCAGCGTCCTTTGAAACGACCCAAAGCACTTACGTAATCTGCCTCTTCCTATCATCTCTCTCGTCTGTTACTTGCCAACAATGATTTTGATAAACATAGTTCATTGCATGCAACATCCTGTCGGGGACACTTTCTAATGTCCACTAAAATGAGTAGGATGTCACGGTTGATAATTGACAGAATGTAAAAAGATAAAATTACTAGTGTATTCAAACCATTATATGGAATATATTATGCTAATGCATATAGGCTTGCTCTCGGGGCTCAGCAACCTTTGGCACTTCAGTTCTAAAACTTGTTTTGAAACATGACCCTTCTATTAGAGTTCACAGAACAGCTGGGCATGCTGGGAGTTGTAGTTTCACAACTGCAAGAGTGCTGATCCCTGATCTACTCCAATTAGCTATTAACCAACTAGCTGCAAAGTTTTATCATGGCGCAGCGCTATATACAGTACTTGCTAATGACCAAAATTAAAGGGAACCTGTCACCAGGATTTTGGCCATAGAGCTGGGGACATGGGCTGCTAGATGGCCGCTAGCACATCTGCAATACCCAGTCCCCATAGCTCTGTGTGCTTTTATTGTGTTAAAAAACAGTTTTGATCGATATGCAAATTAACCTCATATGTGTCCTGTATCCGGAGATGAGTCCAGCGGAAAGGAGCCCAGCACCGCCCCGCGTCCTCCGAATCGCCTCCTTGCTGGCTGACGTCACAGAGCTGGAGCGCCGAAATCTCGCGATGCGCGAGCTAGCGCATACACAGTGTCGGCATCATGTTCATTCCCTGTGCTGGCATCAATTCAGCCTCCTTTCCCCATAAAAAGAAAAATAATAATTTGCACAGCTGCATCCCATAATGCCCATACTATTAAAGCGAATGCTGTAACGAAAAAAAAAAAAAAAAAAAAAATGGCCAATTCATAATTTTTTTGGAGCTTTATCTCCCCCCCAAAAATTTGATAAAAAGTGAGCAAAATGGCATACACACTGAAAACTATGGATCACCCCGCAAAAAAATTGAGCCCCCACACAGCGCCATAGACAAACATTGAAAAATTACATGGTGATGCAAAGCAAATATCAGGTTTCTTTTTTCCAAAGTTTTTAGTTGTATTAAAACACAAGAAAAACTATACAAATGTGGTATCATTGTAATCGTACGGACCCGGTGAATGAAGGGAACGGGTCATTTTTACGGCACAGGGAATGCCGTAAAAATGAAAATCTTAAAACTATGGTGAAATAGCATTTTTTTTTCCAGTTTCACCACATTTACAATTGTTTTTCAGCTTATCACTACACTGGAAGCAATATTAAATGGTCCATTAGAAATTGCAATTTGTCCTGCCAAAAGGCAAGCCCTCATACAGATATGTGAACAGAAAAATAAGAAGGTTATGGCTCTGGGAAGGCAGAGAGTGAAAAACAAAAATGGAAAATCCCAACGTCTTAAAAGGGTTAAATCATATTTTTGTTTAGAATCTTTGGTGATTTTCTTTACTTTTTCCATGTCACTATTTAATAAAAGATCCTAAAATTCAGCAATTTTTGCACTGTAAACCTTATATGTTAATAACACTTTATAGCAGTCATCTCATTATCAGACAGAACAAGACCAATATAAACACAGATCATCAACTACTTCTGCACAATGACATTTGCACAAATCACAGAGCAGGTCTAGAAAAATATTGTATAGATCTTCAATGCATCCCCTCCTGTCAATTGTGTCTATGGCCTACAGTGGCTGCTGTAAAACCTCTCTAAATACTGTTAACAGATTAGGCAAGATGGCTGTCCACCTAATCAGGAAATATAATAAAAAAATAATAATCTACAATTATAGGTGTCATATTCCCTTTAAGCCAGTCTTATAAACCACAGAGACAGCAGTGATAAAAAAAAATAAAAAATTTGTAATGTCAAAACCTGTGCAAAATGTACTGTTAATCCAGAAGTAGCAAGCAAAGTGCTGCAATGCTTTCTAGATTTTATATACTGTGTTTTATAACAATATGAACATCTTTGTCACCTTGAGACAAGCCATTATGAGCTGCGAGAGGCTAAAGAATAGAAGGCATTCTTTAGCATACCGCTATGTATTCAGCAAGATTTCACCAGTTGCAATATAAGTATAAAGGTTCCTATATGGCAGGCATGTCCAAAGTACGGCCCTCCAGCTGTTGCAAAACTACAACTCCTAGCATGCCTGGATAGCTTACAGCTATCCAGGAATGCTATATGGTCTTCAGCTAAGGCTTTGTTCATGATGGAGTCACTGGTTTCAATTTTACAGCATCCATGATGGATCAATTTTGTTACAGACTAACCTATCCTGCCTATAAGGGTAACGAAAACCTGATTGAATGGAAGCTTTATAGCCGTTTTTGCGGTTCACAAAACTGTCTGCATCCTTTGTGGTCCTATTAAAATAAATAAATCCACATCCGACCTGCACAAAATTCGGATCAGATGCGGACAAAAACAAAAGAAGTGTACATGAGCCCTTACCAGGACTTGCTGTTCGCACATTTCCATTCCATAACAGCAAGCAAAGGTCTTATAAACTATGAGGAATTGAAACACAAGTGGACCCAATTCAGACTACTCTGCACTACTTTTCATTACACAAAGACAGCACTTCAATTACAGATAAATATAAACATGATTAGGTGACCTTTCATGCAGTTTATGCCCCCTTCAGGCAGACGATAGGAACTTGTCCATGTTCTGGACGGTTAACGTGGCAGGGGTCTAAAACACGCACACATGATGTCTACAGCCCATTTTATCTCATTTGAATGGCAGGGGGAAAAAAAAAAGTCTCGGTGCTGTTGGAAGCATTGCCCATCTGAAACCTGACTAAGGGCTCAGGCACACAATCGTATGTTCAGGCCGCCTCTAATCCGGGCCACAAAAGATGCAGACAGCACACCGTGCACTCTCCATGTCTGTATGTCTGTTCCGTGGCCACCACAAAAATTATAGAACATGTCCTATGGGATAAGGACATTTCTGCATGAGTCAAAAAAACAGACATCTTCATTAAACACACCTGTGTTTGAAACACGTCAAATGCTTTTGTGGAGTGCTGGATCCTACTTCTTTCATGTCTTTCGGATTTAACCTGATCATTTGCGTGCACTGGACTTTATTGTATAAGGTGAGCTGGAGTACATTTATATGTTAATCTTCATTAACCGTATCTCCATCACCATACTTCTATAGATATCAGTAGTAGGGTCATTAAAGATGGCACCCTCTTCAGAGAAGGCAGCATAGCTGCAGGGTTTTGAAGAAAATTAACCCCTCAAATGTCACGGTCAATTGTGATCACAGTATTCAAGGCGGCTTTTTTCCTAGGAGCCCAGCATCCCCAGGGCCTCAATGGCTTCCATGCATGGGGATGGGGGAAGCTGTTCATTCTCTGCAATAGCTTTGGTCTCTCTGAAAAATCTGAGACTATTATGGCTGTAGTTCTTATGCAGGTGGCAGGGCTCCACAAGACCATAGCGGATCTCCTATACACTACAATGATAATTGCTGTGTATAGGAGAAGCCATCTGAAGATAGCATATAAAAAAATAAAAATAAATGGAAATTATCCCCTTTACTACTACTAATAAAAGATTATTTGCACTGCTATGTCCCAAAATTCATATTAAAATATAAATGTATTTATTCTGCACAGTGAATGCAGGGCGGGAGGGGGGAGTGAGAAAATAGCCAAATTTGCCATTTTTCTGTCACTTCACCTACAAAAAAAAAAAAAAAAAAAAAAAAAAAAAAAAAAAAAAAAATATATAAAATGCTTTTTTTTACACATTCCAAATTGGCATCAGTAAAAACTACAAATCACACAAAAATAAGGGCCCTCATACGACTTTATAGACTGAAAGGGGTATTCTAGGAAGCAGAGACAGTTGCCTGTAATGATGAAGAAAGAGCAGTCCGTCGGCTCCCTGCTCCATCAATACTCCCAGTGTGCTCTCCACACTGCAGGTCTGGACAGGGAGTGGGGAGTGGGGCCGGCCGAGTGCTCCGTGTGTCCTGCTGTTGGTGTTGCTGCTGCTGGGGAACAAGGCAAGTATGTGGAGTTATTTTTTTTTTTACTGCCTGTGAAGGGGGCACTTAGCTGGGCATATTACTGTGAGGGGGGCACATATCTGGACAAAACCTTTGAAGGGGCACAATGTGGGCAAAAAATACTGTGCGGAGGCATAAAAGGAGGAATAATTACTATGTTGGGGCCTTTAGGGGACTGGCTGGAAGTAGGTGTCCCTCTCCCTTCTTTTCAAAAGTTAGGAGGCATGCTGATCAGTGGCGGGTGCCGGTGTTGGACCCCCACCGATTGGCTATTGAGGATAGGTCATCAAGATATACTGCCTGCACAACTATATATTTATTTAAAAAAATAATTATGGGGTCCAGAATTTGCTAATAAATAAAAACTATGGGCACATTTATTAAGAAGGCGTTTTAGACTTCTAAGCCGTCTTTAGATTTAGCCCTATTTCTACGCATGAAACAGACGTAGCAAACGGTGAATGAGACAGGTCCGCTGGACCGTCCACTTTTTTAGACCTGATTTGAGCGGAGAGAAGAAGTCGCAAATTGCTAGCTGTTGTGCCGCAATCTGCGCCTGAAATTGGAGAACAATTTATGAACACTTGATTTTCTCAGAAATAATGTAATCTACATTGATCATCATTTGAAGGATTTTTTTGTACGGGGTACACCATGCCATTAGAACAGTGTTTTCCAAAATAACCAAAGTATAGCAACATAAAACCTTTATTTTTCAGAAAACCTGATGATCATAATTAGAGAACAGCAATGACTGTAGCACAGAGAAATATTCTAACAAAATTTTCTGAAGGTTACACCAGTCACCAAACAGTAGGAAGTGTACAGGCCCTTGCTTTGAATGACTTCAGCACATCTGCGACCACAGGACATCACTAGTCTCTCACACTGCTCTGGTGCGATTTTGGTCCACTCTTCTTCCAGTCTCTTCAACAGTTCTGCGACTGTTGTGGGTTTCTTGACCATAACTTTGTCACCAAGGATTTTCCAGAGGTTTTCTATTGGGTTTAGATCAAGACTCTGGGCTGGCCATTTCATTGTTTCAATGTTTCCCGTTTCAAGGAACTGCTTTACCCGTTTTTCTGTGTGACGGGGGGCATTGTCCTGCATGAAAATTGCTGGCTGATTGAGTGATGAACTCAACGCAAGGAAAGAACCATTTGTTGTTGAAGGTTCTGATACACACTTGCATTCACTCTGCCATGTAGCTGTATGAGAGGTCCAACTCCTGCTGCAGAAAACATTCCCCAAACCATGACACTTCCTCACCGACTTCTTTACACGCTTTGGGTTCAGTCTTTCCCCAGTTTGTCGACGAACAACGTTTCCCATCAGACCCAAATAAATAAACTTGCTTTCATCACTAACATTAACTCTGGACCGCTTGCTTCTCCTCTGTCCACACAACATGCTCCTCAGCAAGGCGAGTCTAGCCTTTTGATTCTTTCTGCTAATGAGAGGTTTGGTCACCTGGAGACAATGTATGACGAGACAGATCCTTACCCTGTTCAGTGCTGAACTGGCAAGCAATTCCAGCTGCAGTGTTGAAACGATTACCCATGGAGATTCTCCGCATTATCCTGTCCTCTCTTGCATTTCTCTTTCGAGGGCGACCACCCTTCTTGGGGGACTTGAATGACTTGGGGGACTTGAATGAGTTTGTGATGTTGTAAAGATGCAATATTCTAGAAATCACAGACTTTGAACAACCAACTTCTCTTGCTATGGCTGATAGGGTAACCCCCTTTGGCGTTCATCTGGACAACCTGCTGCCGGAGGGTTTCAGTCACTTTGGAACGGCACACCGTTTTGGCAAAGTCAGTGTAAACTGGAAAGTTAGGCTGCCAGATCATTAAGGAAATTAGCACCAGTTGCCAGATTAACACCAATAACTTGCAGGTATCTGAAAGTGTTCTATAATTTTGATCAGTGTTCTTTTTCAATTTTCTCATTTACATTTTTATTCTGTGCTTTAGAATAAATACAATTTATAAAATAATCTTAAAATACTGCTATTTTACTCATGTTAGGATATATTCACATAGGACTACACTATGACTGACATTTTGGAAATTGTGTATTGTTCTCTATATATTTGATCGCCACTGCCGGTGTATTTCAGCTTAATAAATGACCCCTCATGTTTTTATTTTGTTTTAAGTATTAAAAACACAAGAAAAACTATATAAAATGTGTTACTGCTGTAATTGTACAGACCAGAATAATAAAGTGAACAGGTCAGTTTACTGCATAGGGAACGCCATACAAACTAACCCCATAATATTATGCAATTATGTGTTTAGTTTTTTTCCTCCAATTCTGCCCCATTTGGATTTTTTCCAGTGTTCCCACTACACCATACTTTTTAAAGCCAGCTATTACAGATGCGACAATAACCAATGCATCTATATATTTTTTTATTTATTGTAAATGGCTTGATTTAGAGAAAGGGTTTTTTATACTTTAACCTTTAATTTGTTTTAAAACAATTTTTATATAGTTTTTTTTGCCTACCACGGGACAAGTTTTGAGGGTCTGTTTCAATGCTGTGCAGTACATACTGGAAGAGACGGATGTGGGCTTGTGCAAAGTAAACTGCTTTAAAGGGGACATCCTACCAATGAAATGCGAAGCCCCCTCCCCCCCCCCCATCCCCATCAATATACCCACACAATGTACTTACCAGGCTTACCGGCACCCGAATCACTTCTGAAGCCTGCACGGCTGCCGCTGCATCTCCCTGTTGTGCGGATGAAAACATCCAACGGCAGACGGTGATGGGTACGAGCCTCCCTAGCGTCACCCGCGATGCTAGGGAGGCTTCTCCCTGTCATTGCCTGCCATTGGCAAAGACCCTCTCAAAAGGATCTCTCCCTCCCTGGAAAGCCCACAAGCTAAACAAAACATAAGACAGAGTTCACACTTCAGTTATTTGGTCAGTTATTGGGAGGCAAAACCAGTAGTGAAGCCTGTTCTGCGTTTTCTGACCCACAGCTGGTTTTAGCTCACAATAAGGGCTCATGCACATAGCCATTGCAGTTTTTGCAGTCCCCAAATCGCAGTTATTGGCCGTGAGCATTCCGCATTTTGCAAATTGGAACGTCCTGCCTATAGAACAGTCCTAGCCTTGTCCATAAAAAAGTAAAATATAGGACACGTTTTATTTTTTGCGGGTGCTGCGGAATGGGCATAAAGATGTGGATAGCACAGAGTGTGCAGTCTGCATTTTTCGTGGACCCAGTGAATTTAATGGGTCTGCATCCAATCCAATGCAAAAAATGCGGATCAGAAGAGGACTAAAAATACAGTTGTGTGACTAGGGTATAACTGATGGAGATAATTGACCAAATAACTGAAGTGTAAACTCAAATTGACTTACTAAATAGATCCCTTTTTGGTATTAAACAAAATGAATAATTGGAAACCATATGGTACATTTCAAAACAGGGGTAATTTAAAAATATCGACACCTTCCCCAAATTTGTTATAGTCTGTTACACAGAACGGCTTGTGCTCTTCAGTAGCCACAATCTCCCTAACTGCCAGGATGGTGTCTGCATGTACAGTGGTGAGCATATAAATAGATTTCCTGCCCTTTCACGTTGCTGTAAGTAGCTGGTCACCCGTAAGTCTGAAGAATGTTCCACTCTCCGAACACTTGGATAGCAGTGGTTGTGGGAACATCATTTTATTTTTGCACACTGCTCGACAAGCCCCTGTATTTCCAGCATGGATGGATTTAAAAATAAGATGAAGATTACTCTTACCGGTAATTGGATTTTCCGTAAAGCCTCCACAACGGCACTAAGCAGGAGGGTACCCCACCTCCCAGGGACAGGAAACAACGTAGAGAACTAAGTTAAAACGCCTCCTCCCCTTTACCTTCTCCAGTAAATACCCAAGGATGATGCTGAAGAAAATGAGACTTATTTTGGGAGAGAGATATTTTTTTTCATTCATTAGCACGTAACAATCGAAAAGTATCAGGGTGGGAAAAAAAACCCAGTGCCGTTGTGGAGGCTATACGGAAAATCCAATTACCGGTAAGAGTAATCTTCATCTTTTCCGTACGCCTCACCAACAGCACTAAGCAGGAGGATTAACAAAGAAATCAGGCTAGGGAGGGACTATTGCAGACAGAACTTTTCATCTGAAGGACAAGTCCCTGTTAGACTGTACATCCAGCCTATAGTGATTAAAAAAAAAAAAAAAAAATGTTGATGGACTAGACCTGGCAGATTTGAGACAAAGAAGCTGAGGCATTTTCTGCCAAGAGGCAGACACTTCTCTTGTGGAATGGGCTTTTAATTCAGTTGGTGGAGAGAGTCCTTTTTCTTTATATGCCATGCTGAAGTCATTTTAATCCAGCGAGCGATGGTAGCCTTAGAAGCTGCCTGTCCCCGATTTTGTCCTGCATATTGAACCAGCAAACGGTCTGTTTTCCTTAGTTCTTTCGTAGAATCTAGATAAGACAGCACGAATCTACGCACATCCAAATGATGAAACTTCAATTCCTTAGATGATTTTGCTTGGGCGCAGAATGTAGGCAACAAGATTTCCTGCTGACAGTGAAATTTCGAGAACACTTTTGGTCATTAAGAAGGTTCGTGTCTTAGAAGTAGTCTGTTTTATGATATGCCTGTTATATTACATACTCACTACATTACATTACTCTTTGCCTATCATGTAATACTGTGATACTATTATTTGCATGTATTGTGTGCAGGCTAATTTCTTTCCTTGTATGTTTGTAATTTTCAAAAAACGTCAAATAAAAATCTTTAAAAATAAAAATAAAAATCAGAAGAAGAAGTAGTCTGTTTACAGGACAAGGCTTGAATTTCTCTGATTCTCCTAGCCGAGGTGATGGCTATAAGAAAGGCTGTTTTTAGAGATAGGAGTCCGAGAGAGATTTTGTGGAGAGGCTCAAATGGATGATCCATTAAGACAGAAAGGACCAGGTTAAGATCCCAGGGAGGGATCGTAGATCTATGAACAGTATGCAGCCTACTGGCCCCCTTAATGAACCTCTTGACCGAATCCAACCCGGCCAACCTGACCTCCATAAAAAGGCACTAAGAGCTGCCATCTGGACCTTAATGGTGCTAACTCTGAGTCCTTTGTCGAGACCTTTTTGCAAAAAGTCTAAAATTACCTTAGTATCAGGTGGTAAAGTAGGCTTCCAGGAGTCTTTGGAAAAGTTCCAAGATGGATGATGGATGTGACCGGTTTTCTGCTGGAAAGAAGTGTTGATGACTGAATCGGATAATCCTTTTGATTTCAGGATGGACCGTTCAAAATCCAGGCAGTGAGCTTTAACTGGCTGATTGTTGGATGCCTGAAATCAGCAGAAGGTCCGGGATCTGAGGAAGAATCCAGTACCTTTCTGGATAGACTCAGAAGTAGGGATAACCATGCCCTTTCTGGCCAAAATGTGGCAATCAGGATCACATGAGAGCGTTCTTCTGCAATCTTTGTCAGGACTTTTGTGATCAACTGGATTGGTGGGAAGGCATATAGAAGATCTGGCAGCCAAGGCCCTGAAAAGCAATCCACTCTTGTTGGGTTGTCCCTGAATGAGAGGGAATATAAAAAATAAAATAAAATAAAAAAAGAAGGATCTGTTTGCTCGTTTCTCTGAGAAGCAAAGAGATCCACCTTCAGATGTCCCCATTTGCAGCACATTTTAAAAAAAGACTAATCTCTTGAGGCTCCACTCTCCTGGGAATAACCCTCCGGCTCAGGAAGTCTGCTAGAATGTTCTCTTCTGCTCTCAGATGGACTGAGGAGATTGACTATGTGCGTCTTGGCCCAGGAAAAAAGAAAAAATCCGGGATGCAATTTGGCACAGAGTCCGGCTTCTTGTGCCCCCGTTTGTTTAGATATACAACAATAGTGCTGTTGTCTGAGAGGATCTTGACATTCTGGAAGTGAATGACTGGTAAAAACGCCCATAGAGCCAAAAATACTGCTAGTAGCTGTGACGGACTGAACTGTCACTGGGGCTGATGGAGAAGCCTGAGGGCCAGCCTCCTTCCTACAGACTATGGACCCAGAATTATGGAGACCCCCTCAGACCTTTTGGGGTTACAAGGAACTATGAACCCTGATTTATGTGTGGAATTTATATTCCACATATTTCCTATTGCCCCTTAAAAGGTGCATGGTGTGGATCCAGCAACACAAAAAGGGTTAATTCTGCACCGAGACTCCCACTGATTATGTTAGTAATGGGATTAAGTAGCTAATTAGAATAGCAGCCGACTCCTAGATGAGTAGATCACCCTATGATACACTCAGGAGATAATCCCATCACATGTGTCTCCTCTCTTCCTATTCATTCATTATGGAGGGGGTGAAGATGTCTGTTTGCATGTTATTCATGGTTGATTGAGTTATATTTTTAGACTTCTTGAACTGTATGTATACCGAGTTGATCTTCAATAAAGAGAGTTCCTGTTTTACCCTTCATCATGTTGAGGCTGGTGTTTGGGTAACTGATCGATACTGGGGATTGCTATACGCTGAAGATTTGCTATACTCCCCTGGCTATAACTACTAGTTCTTCTCTAAGAGCTGATCCTGCTCTCTGGATTTAGGAGAGGTTCAACCACTGGAGCCTTGTCATAGGTCCAGAGTGGGTAGGAGACGGTTAGACCTCAACCAAGCTTTGGCGGTTCGTGGGGTCTGCAGTGCTTACGTGTGTGTCAAGTGGAGTGCGTGGAGTCCTCGGGAAGCAGTAGGAGCATCCATCAACGGAGGAACCCGGTCGGGGTGCTAGGAGATCCGTTACAGTAGCTCTTTTGCGTTTGAGGATAATGGGAGAATGTCTGGGTCCCATGTTCCCTGTACTAGTTGCTCTTTGCAGTGGGCCCCCCAACCTGACCCGCTTGCGTCCGTTGTTATGACCACCTGATTTGTGGCCCGCCAAGGAACTCCCTGTTTCAGGTTAGACATGTTCAGCCACCAATATAGGGAGCTTTTGACTTTCAGGGAGAGGGTCACAGACCTGTCCAATGACCGTGAACTTCTGTTCCAATGTTTCAGGAGAAACTTCAGCAAGGGTTTTCCGTGGAACTGAGACCACTTGACTGCCGGAATTGTTGAAGTCATAAGCCCCAAAATTTTCATGATCCTCCTGAAGGAAACCTTTTTGAGCTGCTGAAAAGCAGAGATCTTTGAAATGAGGTATTTTTTCTTAGATTCTGGAAGAAAGGAGATCATTTGATGGGAATCCACCTGTATCCCCAAAAATACCTTTACTCTGGTGGGTATTAGATCCGATTTTTCCAATTTCAACTTCCAGCCCAGAGACTTGAGGACAGTTAAAACAGTCCTCAGATGATCCTGCAGAAGTATCTGTGAGGATGCTGAAATGAGGAAATAGTCTAGGTATGGGATAAAAATTCTCCTTCTGATGAAAAAAACTTGATACCTCAGCTATTTTTGTAAATACCCTGGGAGCTCACGCCAGGCCGAAAGTTAGAACTTGAAACTGTAGATGTATAAGGTGATCTTCCAAGAATTCTGTGAATCGTAGATATTTGATGTTTTTGATAAATTGGTACATGGTAATATGCGTCCGCTAAGTCGAGCGTTACCATGTAACAATACCGTGTTAACAAATTGATTGTTGATTTCACAGTCTCCATCTTGAATTTCTTGTATTGGATTAACCTGAGATATTTTAGGTTAATAATAGCTCTGAAGGAGCCTTTAGTTGTTTATTTTAATAGGAATATTGGGGAGTAGAAGCCTGTGCCCATCTGGTCTTCTGGGACTGGAATAACGGCTTCTTTCTTTAACAATAGGAGAATCTGAGACGCTAAGAGATGGTGATCTACTCTAAGTTTCTTGTTTATTACGAACCTGTCTGAAGGTGGAGAGGAAAGTTCTAGCTTGTATCCCTGATTATGTCCAGAATCCAAGGGGAGTTGGAGATTCCTTCCCATGCCGTGCAGAACTTTTTTAGTCTCCCCCTACAGAATCTCCGGCGTCATAAACTTGACTGCTTAGAAATTTTGTCCCAGTTAAAGAGGAATCCTCTACCTCTACCTTTTGATGCCATGAACCTAAGCTATCTTTTTTTCTCTGTTCTTGCCTCCCCCTTTTCTGGTTTCGAAATGATCGCCGCTGCTGGAAGAACTTTGTCTCAGTCGGGAACCCTTTCTTCCCATCAGAAGCTTTTTCCAGAATATCACCCAGAACTGAACCAAAAAGTCTGTCTCCTTCACAGGGGATACCACAAAGTCTATTTTTGGAAGCAGCATCCCCTGTCCAGGATCTTAACCAAAAAGACCTACTTGCCGTATTTGAAAGAGCTGCAGATCTAGCGGATAAATTAACCAAGTCTGCAGAAGCGTCAGCTAAAAAAAATTAGAAGCTTGTTTCAAAATCGGCAGAGAAGATAAAATGTCTTCTCTAGGGGGTGCCTGAGACCAAATGTTCCTCCAGCTGCGACAACCACAAGGATAAGGACCTAGCTGTGTAAGTAGCTGCAATGCTTGGTCCTAACACAGCGGTATTAGATTCCCAGGATCTTATTAGAACTTATTCGCACTTTTTATCCATGGCGTCTTTTAAGAGCCCCACGTCTTCAAATGGCCGGAATGCTTTTTTTTATTCTGGCTATAGGCGCATCTACCTTCGGAGTCTTATCCCAGTGGGCTGAGTCATCCTTGTTAAAAGGGATATTACCTTTTAAATACGTTAGATGTACCAGCCCTTGTTTCAGGATCCTTCCACTCTTCAGAAATAAGTTTTTTTAATGTTGTCATGGACCGGAAAAACTCTTTTCTTACTATTTCCTAGACCCCTGAATATCTGATTTTGAACGGACTGGATCCCTCTTGACTCCTCAATGTTTAAGGTGGATCGAATCGCCTTTAGAGAAAAAAAAAAGAAAGAGTCTGTTTCTTCTATTGAACACCAGGGGTCTGCCTGCTTCATCCTCAGAGGAAGAGGCCGACTCAGAAGAATCCATGCCTTATGCTACCTCCAGGTCCCAATCCATCTGGGGTTCTATATTAGATCTAGAGGTGGAGGGTTTCTGGGGTAGGGAGGCTATTTTTGCCTCAACGGCCGAGCTGACTTCTTCTCTAATGATGGTTCTCAGATTATCCACCAAGGAAGGGGCCTCATCAGACAATCTTGTCTGTGCATTTTTGGCAGATGGGTCTCTTACTGTGACCTGCCAACTGCTTTTTACAGATCGCACATTTCTTTTTCTGCGCAGTTTCCCCACTCCTTCCGACATCTCTGCTCTGAAAGCACAGAAAACTCCTCCTAACTAAGGAGTAGGAAATGAGTGGGGAACCTCCACCAGCGAACCAAAACAGTGGCACAAATGTGAAGATAGAAATATAATTTTCTCTGAAGAGGAGGCTTACCGGGCTGAGGGCCTTAGGGGTATCGGACGGCTTCTCCACAGGGAGAGACATAGCGAGTGTATAAACCGGAACGCCAAAAATCCTCTGCACAGCGTCCCGATCTCCTTCTTAACTACTTCCTGGTGACAGGGTACGGGCGGGAAGTCTCGCGGTATGTGCCGTGACCATGTGACCCGATCTCGCGAGATTTCAGCCTAACAGCGTCTCGCGTGCCGTCCGTCCCCTCTGTAGGCTCTGATATGAGCCGTTTGCTGCCCGGGGCTGCCCTGAAAGAAGGACTTACGCAGAAGCAAGCGGCGGGAACCATCTCCTGAACTCTGCAAGAACATCCGCAATACCCAGTCCCCATAGCTCTGTGTGCTTTTATTGTGGGGAAAAAACAGATTTGATCCATTTGCAAATTACCCCGAGCTGTGTCCTGTACGTGAGATGAGTCCAGCGTGAAGGAGCGCAGCACTGCCCCGCATCCTCAGAATCTTCTCCTTGCTCCCCGACGTCAGACAGCCAGAGCGCCGTAATCTCGCGATGCGCGAGCGCCGTTTCTTCCCTGAGGCTGATGCCAGCACAGGGAAGGAACACTGAGGACAATGCGCATGCGCTAGCTCGCGCATCGCGAGATTACGGCGCGCTGGCTGACATCGGGAAGCAAGGAGGAGATTCTGAGGATGCGGAGTAGTGCTGCACTCCTTCGCGCTGGACTTCTCACATACAGGACACATCTCGGGGTAATATCAGGAAGTATTACTTTACTGAGAGAGTAGTGGATGCATGAAATAGCCTTCCTGCAGAAGTGGTAGCTGCAAATACAGTGAAGGAGTTTAAGCATGCATGGGATAGGCATAAGGCCATCCTTCATATAAGATAGGACCAGGGGCTATTCATAGTATTCAGTATATTGGGCAGACTAGATGGGCCCATGACAGTTCCGATTACCGCCGCCCGGTGAACGGAACCCGGTGCCTGCTCAAATCATTGAGCAGGCACCTTGGTTAAATGCGTGGGGGGGGGGGGGGGGGGTCCCGTGAACCTGCGGTTTGCAGCTTTTACCTGAAGCGATGGCGGCGGTGCCATCGGGTCCCCATGGGGCTGTAGGGGGAACCCGATGGCATGGAAGGCAGTGCGATGCCTGCGAGATCCAGCCCCCTGGATCTCACGGGCCGGAAGCTGTATGAGTAATACACACAGTATTACTCATACAGCCAATGCATTCCAAAACAGAAGTAATGGAATGCATTGTAAAGGATTAGACCCCCAGAAGTTCAGGTCCCAAAGTGGGACAAAAAAAAAAAAAAAAAAAAGGTTTTCCCCCAAAAATATTTTGTTTCATGTAAATATAAAACAAAAATGTCATTTTCCACAAATAAAGTAAAAAAAAAAAAAAAAAAAAAAAAAAATTGGTAAAAGAAATAAGAATACATATTAGGTACCGCCGCGCCCGTATCGACCGGCTCTATAAACATATCACATGACCTAACCCCTCAGATGAACACCGTAAAAAATAAAAACTGTGCTAAATAAACAATTTTTTGGGCACCTTACATCACAAAAAGTACAACAGCAAGCGATCAAAAAGGTTTTTGCCCACCAAAATAGTACTAATCTAACCGTCGCCTCCTCCCACAAAAAATTAGCCCCTACCCGAGAATCACCCAAAAAAAAAAACAAAAAAAAAAACACCAACAACTATGGCTCAGAATATGGAGACACTAAAACATCATTTTTTTTTGTTTCAAAAAAGCTACATCCGTGACAACCTGGTCTATAAAATTATCACATGACCTAACCTGTCAGATGAATGTTGTAAATAACAAAAAATAAAAACGGTGCCAAAACAGCCATTTCTTGTTATCTTGCCTCACAAAAAGTGTAATATAAAAGAAACCAAAAAAATCATATGTACCCTAAACTAGTACCAACAATACTGCCACCCTATCCCGTAGTTTCTAAAATGGGGCCACCTGCCTTCCAAAAACCGTATGGCATTCCTTTCCTTCTGCGCCCTGCCGTGTGCCCGTACAGTAGTTTACGACCACATATGGGGTGTTTCTGTAAACTACAGAATCAGGGCCATAAATAATAAGTTTGGTTTGGCTGTTAACGCTTGCTTTGCAACTGGAAAAAAAAAAATATTAAAATGGAAAATTTGCCAACAAAGTGAAATTTTGAAATTGTATCTCTATTTTCTATTAAATTCTTGTGGAACACCTAAAGGGTTAACAAAGTTTGTAAAATCAGTTTTGAATACCTTGAGGGTGGTTTCTATTATGTAAGCCTCCCAAAGTGACTTCAGACCTGAAGTGGTCCCTAAAAATTGGGTTTTGCTTCTAAACTCCTAAGCCTTGTAACATCCCCAAAAAATAAAATATTCCCAAAATTATCCAAACATGAAGTAGACATATGGGGAATATAAAGTAATAACTATTTTTGGAGGTATTACTATGTATTATAGAAGTAGAGAAATTGAAACTTGGAAATTTGCAATTTTTTACTATTTTTTTTGTAAATTTGGTATTGTTTTTTAAAAATAAAATTATTTTTTTTTTTTTTACTTCATTTTACCAGTGTCATGAAGTACAATATGTGACGAAAAAACAATCTCAGAATGGCCTGGATAAGTCAAAGTGTTTTAAAGTTATCAGCACTTAAAGTGACACTGGTCAGATTTGCAAAAAATGACCAAGTCCCTAAGGCAGGTATCCTCAAACTGCAGCCCTCCAGCTGTTGTAAAACTACAACTCCCACAATGCCCTGCTATAGGTTGATACCTGTAGGCTGTTCGGGCATGCTGGGATTTGTAGTTTTGCAACAGCTGGAGGGCCGCAGTTTGAGGATGCCTGCCCTAAGGTGAAATAGGGCCGAGTCCTTAAGGGGTTAAGCAAACCGTGACTCTGCATCGCCGTGCGAATCTGGTCGATTTTGGATCCTGGTATAACTTGATTTTTGTAAATGAATTCACCCCTAGCGTTCCAGTACGGCTTGTTAGCCAATTGTCCTAGTTTGTTCAACAAAAGTTCAGCATTTTTCCTATACCTAACATTAAGTATCTCTTAAACATTGTCTCCACTAGAAACGTAATTTGTCAATCGTTGTTGATCGGGTTGCGGCTGCGTAATCAAAGTTAGGGTTGACATTTCTTTACCAGTCTGTTTGTTGAGCATTAAGTATCTCTGTAACACATTAGTGTATCTCTATTTTTTCATCATCTGAAAGGTATTTTCTGTGTTGTATTTCGCTAATTTCGACGTCTAAACGCTGCGTAGCGGTTTGGCGCATGTCTGTTGTTTCTACGGATTTTTTTATTTTATTTTTTCTCTGCATACTCCATTATGAGCCGCCGACTCTATTAGCTATAAAGCTAGTGATTAAAAGGTATTGCAAAGCCGAGCAGCGAACCAATAAAACCGCCGCTCTGGTTCACAATGTGCTTCTTGTTTTTAATGGGGTGGCTTTTATCGCTTAATTTCTTTAAAGCCTTGCGCCATCTTTTCTGTATAATTTTTAGTCGCTCTCTAAAAGGCATCTTTCCTTTAAGGATGTTGAGAGCGATCTCACCAATAGCAGATATCAAATCATTACTGGCGCTGCATAACATTGCTTTTCGGTTTTGTTTTGACCAACGCTTTTAGAAGATCCCAATTACGTCGGATCCCGTTTGACATCTTTACAGGAGAGGCGATGCTACCAAGAATGACAGTCAAGATGCAAAATATCACATTTTAGAGCTTCTTTTTGCACACATAAGCCACTGGAAGATCTGGCAGGAACAAACCACTTCTTAGCCGTGGTTACTCGGATGTATCAGCTCTTAAATCTACGAGTAAATAGCCGTAAGGCGCTTGTGTAGCATCTTCAAATGCTTCTAAAAAGAAACGTGTTTTACCAGGGTACATTTGCCGAGCCAACGTAATAAATTACAGGTTATTACGAGGGTTCTTAAAAAGGAGCATGTATTTAGTGTTTAAAGAGGACCTTTCACCGATCCTGACATTGTGAACTAAGTATACAGACATGGACAGCGGCACCCGGGAATCTCACTGCACTTATTATCCCTGGGCGCCGCTCTGTTCTCCCGCTATGCCCTCCGGTATCTCCGCTCACTAAGTTATAGTAGGCGGAGATCTCAGTCACTAAGTTATAGTAGGTGGGGTCTACCCTTGTTCTGCTGTAGCGCTGGCCAATCGCAGCGCGGAGCTCACAGCCTGGGAGGTTATTTTCTCCCAGGCTGTGAGCTCAGCGCTGGCCAATCGCATCGCAACAGCAGAACAAGGGCAGACTCAGCCTACCACAACTTAGTGACCGGAGATACCGGAGGGCATAGCGGGAGAACAGAGCGGCGCCCAGGGATAATAGTAAGTGTAGCGAGATCCCCGGGCGCCGCTCTCCATGTCTGTATACTTAGTTCACAATGTCAGGATCGGTGAAAGGTCCTCTTTAAATTTATGGTCCTTCTTTTCTTACCCTGACAAAAAAAATGCTCAACATTTCTGTGGTGCACGTATTTGGTGAAAGCGTTTTGCATTTCAAAATTTTTGCAAGCCGCCTCCATAAGATCATCAACCGCCAAATTTACCTTGTCCTGCTGGAATAGGTCAGAGTCTGTAAAATTTTGCGGTATTCCTCGATAAACCTAATTTTTGTAAACAAACGGGTTAGCTCGTCGTACAACTTCTGCCATGCATAAAACCAAATGACATTGTCAGGTTTGTGCGACATTAGCGTATCCGCTTGTATTAACCGTTTTACAAAAAAAACTCTTTCCGGAATTTGAGGGTCCTGCTAAAATACAAGAAAACGGGTGTTGAAATTGCACGGCCATGTTTAATAGCCGAAAGGTAATGTTGTAAAGTACGTCGGCAGTTGTCTTTGTGAAGACGCACTTTTGCGTTTTACGTAACGGTCTTGTCTCTATGGCCCAAGGCTTCCTATTTCTAAAAATGCAGTTTTGTTCTACATCTATTGTTTTCTGCGTCTTGGGATTGCGTGAGTAATCCAACACAAGGTCTTTTAAGCTGTCAAAATTAAGTCGAGTGTTAGCAACATTGAGAGTTATACCCTTAATCTTTAATACGGTTTTCCCATTGTGGAGTTTGTAGCCGTACGTCTTCGGACCCGCAGATACACACCTCGGCAATGTACGTGTCAGCGAGTATTTCACTAGTTAGTTGGTTCACCAAGAAAATCGCCCAATGCGGGTTCCAGTCGCCATCTCTACTTACAAATATGACGGAGTCTGTGTCGTGATAAAGACCATGTTCTTGCAATCTGTCTAGGAGTGTGTATAATTCGAGTCTGGCATAGGCGGTTGTAAAAAAGGCTATGAAAAAGGTTTATATTTTTGTTGAGCATTTAGTGCTCTTTTACATACCGCCAATTAACTACAGCTGAAAGATAGATAGTTAGGATAGAACCTTAATATTTTATTTTTAAAGATATTAGGACGTGTCCGAGCATGTTTTGACAACTGTTGGCTATTGTCACAGCTGCTGGTACATAAGGGTGACTGTCTTGTGACACATGTATAAACATTGTGGACTTCTAAATTTAGTAGGTGTTTGTACAAATTGATGAACAGATGGTGTATTAGAAGATAGATACGCGTTATTGGCACCCGGGAAAGTTGGATGCCACAATTAGCTATTGTTAATATTTATAAGTGATACATATATGCGTTAGATGTGATCAAATATTTTGCTTCAATCATGCGTGCCTTAGATTTTTTTTTAAACAGGATCGTATATAATTAAAGCAAATTTTAATCATCTCACCTGCCGGATTTAACAAAGGGACTGCGTCAGTTCCCCTTCCAGGACCTGTGGTGACATCAAAGCTACTTTAGCTTTAGGAAGATAAACGTTGACAACGGCTAATTGATCCGTCTATAATGGCTTAGTAAGAGGTTAATACAATATTTTATTTTCAAAGAAATTAAAACAATTAAAATTACTGCCGCATTATCAGATCTAACAGAATAAAAGGGGCGTTGAATGGGCGGTATTACATCAAAGGTCCTTTAGCTTTAGGAAGCTAGATGAATCAATTAGCCATTGTCAATATTTATAATTGCTTTTATAATGATTAGCAAGAGGTTAATACAAGCCTAATATTTCATTTTTAAAGATATTAAAACTTAATTGAATTACTGACACAATGACAAAATAAGGTGTTGAATGGGCGGTGTTTAGGCGTGGTTTGGGAGGGATGGGAGGGGTTATGGGAGGCAAAAGGGGCATGTCGACATGTCACTTTTAGTTTCACAAAACCTATAGAGGCTATACTACTCTGGGCAATATACCGCGATATTAAGAGACATCATACCGCCGTTTCTTAAAGGGTTTCTACCACTTGGATTTCACATAATTAGGTGTCAGACACTAGCGCTCCGCTAGTGTCTGCTCTGCCAAACTATCCTGCTATAATAGCTTTTGGGGCAGCCGTTTACCTAAAAAAAGAACTTTTATTAATATGCTAATGACCCTCTAGGTGCTATGGGGGCGTCATTAGCACCTAGAGGATCGGTCTACCTTCTCAAGATGCCGCCGCTCAGCGCCTCCCTCCAGCCCGCCCATCTGCTTCAGAATGCATCAAACGGACGACTTCACGCGCATGCGCCGTGCGCGGCTGTATTCGGCGCATGCGCAGTGAATGTCCGACCGCTTCTCTGCTCAGACATCTCCACTGCGCCTGCCGATCTTCCAGAATGCGCCGCCGATCTTCCGGTCCGCGGCTCCCGAAAAAAATAGAACATGTTCTATTCTTGTCCGCAATTGTGGACAAGATTAGGCATTTTCTATTATAGTGCCGGCGATGTGCGGTCCGCAAAATGCAGACTGCACATTGCCAGTGTCCGTGTTTTGCGTATCCGCAAAACACATACGGAAGTGTGAATGGACCCCAATGGTGTGATGGACAGTAACGGACGTCCACTGACCAACAGTTACAGACGGACACTAACAAATGCCCAGTGAAAAACTGTAACGGACTGAAAAACACAGATGCCCATTGACCGACAGTTCCGGGCAGAAATTTTGTATTCCTTATATAGCGTAGGGGTTAACTAGGGTCGCTTAGAGGTAGGTTCCTGTGCTGTGCGCATCCATCAACAGGGTGTTAATCCGTGGTTAGCAGTAGCTAGGGGTTTGATGGGCATAGTTTCCCCTGAACATTTCAAAACATGTTACCGCTACTGTTAACGCTGCATATTTTCGCATGAAATTCTGATGCAGATTGTCTGCAGCATTTACACAACATGTGGGTGTACTGTAAATCAGGGTTCAACTGCACACAAAAATTATGCAGGCTAATTTTTTCTGTCCTCTTGAAGAGGAGGTTCCAAATGGATTTGGTTTTGATGCCATCCCATTTTACCGATATATTTTCTCATTTGCATATTTAAAGATTATTCATCATAGGGTTCTTTTATATAGGCAAGTTATCAGGAACTTACATTTGTATGAAAGCTTGTTTTAGATAACTGGCTGTGTAAAGGTGCCATCACTTTACAGGGAGACGAATAGGCAAAGTAATGGTTGTTTGTCAGCATACATCAGCTATAAGCGCTGCATATAAATGCCGTTAATGAGCGGCCAATGATAGGGAATGAACTTCCTCATTCCAGATCATGGTAGGGTCTATTGTCCCATGTAGGAGGGTCCTTACGCATCTAAGGCCTCTATCACACAAACGAGTGGGCTCCGTGGCAGTATTGCGGACGGCATTTGGGGATCCGCAATAAACGGGCACCGTTCCGTGTGCATTCCGCATCATGGATGCGGACCCATTTACTTCAATGGGTTCGCAAACCTGGAGATGCGGAATGGTGCACAATGAAAGCACGGAACAGAACCCTAAGAAGTGCTTCCGTGGGGTTTCAACCTGTACTTCCATTCCATAAAAATGACAGAACATGTCCTATCTTTTTGCGTAACAGTCGGATCGCGGACCCATTAAAGTGAATTGGTAGGCGATCCGCTGCGGCTGCCCCACAGTGGGTGTTGGTGCATTGCGGCCCACAGCATGGCCACGGGGCGCACACTTATAAGAAAATAAACTTTAGGAAAAACTGCTTGCAGTCAAGCACCCTTTGCCTGCAACTACAATGATGATCTGACTTGGTGGAGCCATTCTATATCATAAACACTTATACTACTGGACTTCTTGACTTCAAGCACGTATAGCTCATATATCCAAGATAATATACAGTGCAATGACTATAGTCACAGATAAGGTCAATGAGATAAGAGTATTGGAAAGTTAACACAGAGCAATGAAAGAAAAGGTTAGCAAAGAAAAGGTCCATATTCAGCATCTGATAACACTTGTACAAAGTTAGTCTACTTTCACTCTGGCGTTTTGGCTTTCCGTTTGCGAGATCCGTTCAGGGCTCTCACAAGCGGTCCAAAATGGATCAGTTTTGCCCTAATGCATTCTAAATAGAAAAGGATACCCTCAGAAGGCATCAGTTTGACTCCGTCCCGTCTCCACTCCGCTCTGGAGGCGGACACCAAAACTCTGCTTGCAGCGTTTTGGTGTCAGTTTGATGAAACTGAGCCAAAAACGCAATGCAAGGCAATAGGGATGGATCCATTTTCTATGACACAATAGAAAACGGATCCGTCCTTGTAATAATAATACAAAGATAATACAAACCGATCCGTTCTGACTGGATGCAGACGGTTGTATTATCTGAACTAATCCGCCTGTGAAGATCCATGACGGATCCGCACCAAATGCGAGTGTGAAAGTAGCCTTAACTGCTTCCTGGACATACTACTTTCTACAGTATTCAGGAGTGAACAGGCATCCCTGAATCATCCGGAGACAGCAGTGGCATGGCTCATCCTTTCACACCCTGCTCACTGCAAGAATGAACCCAGTGGTGGGAAATGAGCATGGCTGGTGTAAGTAATTGGGACAGGTACCTCATTAGACACTGCAGTCAGCAGCGGCATCCAAGGAGTTTAACAGTGGGTGGGAGTTCCCTCTATCACCCTCTGACTCCCCGCCTTGCCATTTTGGGTGGCTGATACTCTATTATGCTAGTGGGGGGACTGACCATGGCCTACAAATCTGCCATTTACATCTGTCAATTAGGCCAGAAATTCAGCCTAATAGTTTGTCAGTATTATGCTGACACACAATAATGCTTTCTAAAGTAATATGTAGGTGACCGAAGGATTGCAGTTTTTAGTTATAGGTTTCAAAAAGTGGTGCCTCGAATAGGATTTTTAAAACATGCTTTTGTTTTAGGTTCAGTACTTTTGCTGACTAAAATACTGGTATTGGGATCACAAAGAAAAAAAAAAATAATATATACCAGAATTCAAGCACAGCTATAATAAATGTATAGTAAATGTAAACTAATTTGTATTTATAGAAAACATAATGTACACAGTAGCCCGATATGTACGCATCACTGCATGGCGAAAAAGGGACATACAACTCTATATAAACACACACACAGATATACTTCAAAATTACAGTTAATGGGAAGTCACCTAAACAGCTAAAATACCTGCTGAATCCGCTTCCTGATTCCTCCCCACAGAAAATCCAAGGCATTTGGGAGGGGCTGCCAGCAAGCAATAGGGAGAAGACAAATGAAATAATGGAAATAAATACCCAGTCTTCCTACATGGATTGCATTACAGTTAGAGCATTTAATCAGATAAGGTCATGCATCATGACCACTGTTTCCACCATGTATAATGTCATGCCTTTGCAATATTATCACTGTGTCCACTTACTAGAAAAACAGGTCTTTTGTGACAATAAAAGGCAAATCATGGATACATATATTCACTCAATGTAGTTACAGGTACATATAGGTCTAACTCTTATCTTTGCTAAAGTGGTATTCTTAAAGGGAGCCTGTCACCATCAACCTCCCGAGCCAACAATTCTATAGTTTACCAGATTACAACACCTTCTTTCTTTTGTTAATCCGATGCTCCACTCGTGAAATACTTTTTCCTAATATGCAAATTATTCTTTTGATGCAATGAGGGTGTCAACATTGCTCTCGACACCCTTCCTTTGCTGATTTGGCAAAGTAGCGAGAGTGGTTGGTAACAGAAATGAGTGGAGCTTGGATGAAACAATGATGATGCAGGTGAACTACAGCCATGTGTCTATAAGGATAGTTGGATAGGGAGGTTGACCGTGACAGAACCTGTCACATTGAGCAGGATGTCAGCGCTGAAGGCAGCGTGTAATAGAGCAGGAGGAGCTGAGCAGATTGTATATAGTTTTATAGGAAAAGAGTAGTTAGTCAGTAAAACTTGTCATTTCTCCATTTACATCCATGCTTTGAAGTCAAGGTGGTCCTATCAGTTACTGGCAGCCTTCCCTCTATGACTGTGTATACAGAGATGGCGGTCAGTCGCTGATAGGACCGTCTCCTTGACTTTAACTTTTTAATAAACCAAATAAGTTTTACTGAATCTTTTCCCACAGAACTATACATCAATCTGCTCAGCTCCTCCTGCTCTATAACATGCTGCCTGCAGATTAATTTGCATTTTATGGCATAAGGTTCCCTTTAAGGGGGAGTTTACACAACCACTATACATTTCCATTGTTCTGCATCATTAGAGGACTACAACATAAATAACTGAAGTGCCAGACTCAATACACACATAACCGAGATGAACAAACTCCATTTACTAAAATGGCACCTGTTCTGTTTCCATTCAGGATCCTTTTTTTTTTTCCAGGACAAGAAAGCACTGCATGCAGGACCTTTAAGTCCAATCTTTTTGATGGACTCTGCGAGGGAGGCCCCGAACTGAGATTCCAATGCAGATGTGAAGCAGCCCTAAGCTAACCCTACACAACATAATGGTCAGCTAATAGCCATCTCACTAGATCTTCCCATACATATGCATGCTAGGCCAACCATGCATATTTAATGAACGTTCCCGCAATATAGTGACTTTCCCGCAATATTCAGACATCAATTATTGCGGGAAAGTCAGAAAGGTCCAAAAAGCATTAGATGGTTGGCAAAATTGGCAAGTTCAGCAACATAGATCTATTGCGCATTGATTTATTAGTCACTTCTGGTATCAACGGCGTGGTCCAGGGTGGAGCGCATCCTCATTTCAGATGCAGCACCAAATGGCATGCTTGTTTCAGTATGTAGCGGCGCCAAACACAGTTAGGCCACAGGACAAGACGTAGGGTAGGTTCCGGTACTAGTCTGTACTGGCTTAATTTTGCGGGGTGCCACAAAGTGATAGCGGTCTACGTGATATCATTAGGGCAAGTGGCTATATCTGTATATCTATACGCTCTCCCCCTCTACCACCCAAGACTGTTCCACATTTTTATAGATTTGTTTATCCTACCACAAGACAGATAGGGGTTTTTACAGACTAAACCCACCATAATTTTGTGTTTACCTTCTTATTTTAGTATTGATTATTAAAAGCTACGTTTTAACACTTGTGTTACCTTAGATTAATGTGTATGGTCAGCTTTAGTATAAACTTATACAATTTAGCAACATTTTATTTCCATATGAATTCTTCACAATTTTAAGTTCTTAAAGGGGTATTTGGAATGGTTCAAGTTATCCCCTCTATACAAAGGGTAGGGGCCGCTCTATTCATTTCTATGGGAGTTCTGGAGATAACAAGTACAGTGCTCACCTATCTCCAGAACTCCTATAGAAATTACTGGAGCAGCCGCACACGTGTGACCAGTCGCTGCAGTAAGTTCAGGGGAGCTGCAAGGGGCCCCCAGGGGGCACGGAGTCCCCGTTCTTGTGGTGAGGATCACAGCGGTAGGATCCCCACCGATCTTAACGTTATTACGTATCCTATGGATAGGGGATGATTTGTACCAACCAGAATACCAGTTTAAGGAAAGAATACATTTTTCCATTATAAGGGTTGTCCACGCTTTTACTATTGATGGTCTACCCTCAGGACATGCTACCAATACTTGATTGTCAGGGTGCCTAAACCCCATACTAGGGATCGACCGATTATTAGCGCTACCAATATTAATGATTTTCAAAGTTATCGGCATCTAACCTTGCCGATAATGCGTCCAGCGATGACAATTAACGTATAATACAAATACAGGAGGCTGCGATCAGCGGCAGTTAACCCCTCAGGTGTCAGAGGCAGGCTATGCGATTCTGCTCCGACACACCCGCCTCCTGTATTAAACGTTAATTATCATTGGCGGCGCAGTGCGCCCTCCCACCCACCCACTATTAAAGTCATTGGTGGCAGCTTCTTATCGGAGCCCCAGCAGTGCAATCCTGGGGCTCCTATCAATTACCATGGTAGCCAGCATGCTACTGAAGCCCTGGCTGCCATGGTAATCTCCCTGCTGCTGTGTGTACTATGCACAGGGCAGCAGGGAGTGTGTGAGGTCCTATTCACCCTAATAGAGCTCTATTAGGGCGAGTAGGAAAAGGGATGAAAAGATTCCAGGTTCTAGCCCCTAAGGGGGAAATAGTTCTTAAATGAAAAATAAAAAAATAAAAAGTTTAAAAAATAAATATTAAGTATAAATCACCCCCTTTACAAATTTTACATATAAAATATATAAAACAATAAATAAATTACATACTGCCACGTCCAAAAAGTTTAAACTATTAAAATAAAAATGCACAGAATATCAGTATAAGTTATCTGCTATCAGCCTGAATATAAATATATATATATATATATATATATATATATATATATATATATATATATATATATATATATATATATATTTATTTCAAAGTGGCTCCAGTGCCACAAATACACCGCTCTGTCGACTGTGCAGTGGATGGAGTTTGGAATTTGTAACTGCGGCACGGCTCCTATTCCAAGACGACCACCGCCAATCAGATATTGAAGAACCATTATGAGGATAGGCCATCAATAGTAAAAGGTGTAAACAACCCCTTTGGACACCATAAAGAGCGGTACATAAAAAAAAAATTACTAACGTTTACTAAAGCAGAGTTCCCCAACTCCAGTCCTCAGGGCCCACCTACCAGTCAGGATTTGAGAATATCCCACAGAATGAACACCTGTGGTAAGTCCTAGGCATTGACACTAATTATATCACCTGCTCAATACTAAGGAAAGCCTAAAAACCATGACCGGTAGGTGGGCCCTGAGGACTGGAGTTGAGAACACTGTACTAAAGGGCTTATCCCTTTTAAATGTTTCTATGAGATAATGGGGGGGAAAAAATGCAGTCATTTTATTCAATTTAAATTGACACTGTTCCCCATGCAGCATAAATAAAATTCTACAGGTCAGTACTGTTTTCTCCTTATTTTATTTTTTTTGCACACCACCACATTTTACTCAAAGAAAAAAAAAAAGTTTAAATACAGAGGAGCTATAATGAAAGCTTGTTTTGTTTTTTTGCAGGACAAGTCATATTTTAACCCCTTCCTAACAGTTATTTTCCGCTGTCTTCCAAAAGCCATAATTTTTTTATTTTTCAGTTCACATAGCCATTTAAGAGCTTGTTTTTTGTGGGACAAATTGTACTTTCTAATGGGACCATTTAATATTCCATACAATATATTGAGAAGCTGAAAACAAATGAATAATGGTGTGGAATTGGATGAATGCACAATTGCTGTGTTTTACTGGTTTCATTTTTACAACGTTCACTTTGCAGGGCTCCAGATGGCGACCAAAATGGTCGAAAATGCGACCTAGAATTGCTAAATGGCGACAAGACTTTGTAGTCTTGTCGCCAATTGCGCCTAGACCCTCCACTGCTCTGCCGCTTTCACAAACTGACATGGCACGCGCTGACAGCAGCGCGTCTTATGTTCTTCTCAACAGCACAGGGGAGAATGAAGCAGTCCTTCCCCCTGTGCCACTGCTGCCACCAATGGGCTGATAGCAGGGAGGAGGAGGGGAGGCGCTGTGGCCACTGAATCACTAATGAATATAGTTTATGCTTAATAAAAACGCAGGCTGCGCTGCGGGTGCCAGACATATCCCATACCCGGCACCCCGCCTCTGACTGCGCGCTGCGATCCGCCGCTATTAACACCTCAGGGGCGGCACTCCGGTGGCAGTTCCGATCGGAGCCCCAGCAGTGTAAGCCTGGGGCTCTGATGGGTTACCATGGCAGCCAGGACGCTACTGAAGCCCTGGCTGCCATAGTCGGCTCCCTGCTGCTGTGTGTACTATGCACAGGGTAGCAGGGAGAGTGAAGTCCTATTCACCCTGTTAGATATCTATCAGGTTCTAGCCCCTAAGGGGGGGGGGGGGGGGGGGGAGTAGTTATTAAAAAAACAACGTGCAATTTGCCATTTTTTTTTGTAACCTTGTCCCGACAAAAATTAGGTTAGGACTGTTCTATTATGGTCCAGACGTGCCATAAAACGCACGTGGCTTTTTTGGCGTTTTTTTTTCACGTGGTATCGAGTATCACAATACTTTTTTATGGTATCGAAATGGAGTCCAAATTTTGGTATCGTGACAATCCTAGGTAAGACATGCGTGTTTGTTTTTTTTTTATTATACCAGAATTATATGCATTTTAAATTTGGCAACTAAAAAAATTTAAATTTGGCTCCTAAATTTTTCAGGTTAGGAGCCAATGGCTCCTTGATATTTGTTTTAGTCTGGAGCCCTGCTTTGTGGTAAAAATGACAAGTTAGCTTTAGGCCTCATGTACACTGACTTTTTTATTGCAGTCTGCAAAAACGGTTTATTTTAACTTGAAGCATCCCTGTCACCATGGGAACGCCTCTGTTAGAATATACCATTGGATTTGAGTTACATCGTGAAAACTCAGATCCGACAGTATATTCTAACACAGAGGCATTCCCATGGTGATGGGGACGCTTCAAGTTAGAATAGTCTAAGAACTGTGTACATGACTGCCCCTGCTGCCTGGCAGCCCCTGATCTCTTACAGGGGGCTGTGATCCGCACAATTAACCCCTCAGGTGCAGCACCTGAGGGGTTAATTGTGCATATCATAGCCCCCTGTAAGGGATCAGGAGCTGCCAGGCAGCAGACCCCCTCCCTCTACTGTATTAATTTAATTGGTGGCCAGTGCGGTCGCCCCCCCCCCCCCCCCTCTACTGTATTAATTTCATTGGACAAGCCATATTTTTTTGACGGACAGGAAACAGGGATCACGCCCGCGGATGAACAACGGTGCATTTTCCGAGTTTTCAACTGACCCATTGAAAGTCAATGGGTCCACAGAAAATCATGGAAAACGGCACAAGGGACACGGATGCACACAAAGGACGTGTGCAAGAGGCCTTATTCTGTGGATCAGTATTATTCCAGCAATACAAAATTATATACGTTTTGCTATGTATCAATACTTTAACAACAAACAAGTGAAAAGATTAATTAAAAGATCTCTGCTTGCAGTCTATGGGAAATACTAGTAAGAGTACTATCACATGACTAACAGATTTTTATCAACCTAATGTGAAAAATGAAGGTAGCTATTAAAATGTCAGAAAACAAAGACCTTAATGTTGATGTATGGATACAGAAAATATATTGGAAAACTGAAAATTTTACAAAATACTTTATTTTTTACGGACAATAAAATTAACACAATAATAATTTTGTATTTTTAAAGAGAACCACGGTTTATGGAACCAATTTAGGAAAGGTAATCATAAATGATGTGAACAAGGAAGAGAACTCCTGACCTACATCTGTGTGGAATCCTATAGTACATAGCTCTTGATGAAAAAGCTCAATTAGTAACCAGAGCGACTTAACATAGTACTTACCAGTCACAGAAATCTGAAACTCCCTATAACAAATTAAACAGAAGGCAGAAAAGAAGAAAATGTACATGGAATAATAAAAAGATGTCTTTTTTACAGAAAAATTTGATATTGTGATATATTGCACACAATGAAATACGAACGACTGTCGCTATTTATTTGAAAGCCGAATATAGGGAACATGAAAGTGGTGAAAATCCATCTGCTCATGGTTAAATGACATTATTCCCATTCATGTTAGTACTCACATGAGTTGTGCCGACGACGAAAGTTCTTGGGCTGGTTGAGGCCTTCACTTTGCCTGTCCACATAACTTTTTGGGCATGGTTGCGGGGAAGTGCCTACAGAATCATTGCTCCTCGCATCTGGTCTACGGGGGATGTTCTGTGCATTACTTGTCTCTATTGGCCTTTGTTTTGCTGTACCATTTACGTAGTCTGTAGTCACACTTATGTTTGTCTGCCGTCCGCTATCTACAGGAATCTCCAAAATCTTCAGCTCTACAATGTCTCCTGCCCTATATGAGAAAATAATTGTGTTAAACATATAGGGCCAGATTTATCACGACTGACAGCTCACTCCACTTTCACATATGGCTAAAGTCAGTTTTAGCAAAGTCAGATTTATGAACGGCCCTTTAAGGCTACTTTCACACCTGCGTTTGATCGGATCCGTTCTGAACGGATCCGCTCATATTAATGCAGACAGTGGCTCCGTTCAGAACGGATCCGTCTGCATTATAACTTAGAAAAATTTTCTAAGTGTGAAAGTAGCCTGAGCGGATCCGTTCAGACTTTACATTGAAAGTCAATGGGGGACGGATCCGCTTGAAGATTGAGCCATATGGTGTCATCTTCAAGCGGATCCGTCCCCATTGACTTACATTGTAAGTCGGAACGGATCCGCTCGCCTCCGCACGGCCAGGCGGACACCCGAACGCTGTCCGCTCACTGAGCGGAGCGGAGGCTGAGCGCTGGCAGACGGATGCATTCTCAGTGGATCCGCCTCCACTGAGAATGCATTAGGGCCAGACGGCTGCGTTCAGGGCCGCTCGTGAGCCCCGTCAAACGGAGCTCACGAGCGGAAACCTGAACGCAGGTGTGAAAGGAGCCTAAGACTGTAATAAATGTGGTTTGACGGTAGCAGTTTATCCGTCAGTAAGCAGCTTTACAAAAGTCGCACATCTTTACGAAAAAGTCACATGTTCTATTAAAAAGTCTCCTACTTCAAAGAGAAGCACGTTGGACCTTCCAACTGGACACGGTATCCCCCAAGGGTTTGAATGAGTCCCTCCATTTTGGTTGTTTCCTTTAAGAATACCCCTTCAATCTGTTTTGTATACAGATTTAACTAAAAATATATACCTAAAACTGCCTCACCCTGCCTTACTAAACTTCGGTTGCATGGGAAACATGGGATGGAATACCCATTAACTGCTTGGTGTCACTGTTTGCTGACCACCTTTTAAAAAACGAAATCAACAAGACCGCAACAAATACCACTAAATAATTTATGTTGTATACCCACATCAGAGTTTTTGAGTGAATCTGTTGGACACGTGTTCCGCTGCCCACAGACTCACCCCTATACGGAGCTTATATATCAATACGCCCGTGTATACGGACAAGAAAATACATATATCTATCCCTTGTCCGTATTTCTATATTTGTAGGTCTATACAGCGCGCCTGCACAACATATACTATTTTGTCTGGCGCCCGATGTATACTCCATCTCTCTTATTCTTTTGTGTGTCGCTGATAGTAGTACCTGATCAACGACATATAAATAAAACAACAGCACCTTTTTTGAATACAGCCCCACTATGAGAGTCAAGTTACCAGTACGATGGTCTGCTGGTATAATATAAATATAAACATTGACCTATGGAGGCTGTATACTGGAATCCAATAATTATCCTTGTGCATTACGGCCTGGATACATTATTTCAGGCACTAATGCGATGGTATTGGAAACATAATGTACGCGTACTGTCGCGCATGCGCAGCGCACAATCGGCGTATGGGCATGACACGCAAAGTAAGGGCAAAACGTCATCATTGCCCGCCGCCGCACTGAGGGAAGGGCTGACGTCATCATGGCGTGCGACGTGCCGATATCCCGGCGCGAACCTTCAAAAGAGCGGACGCGTACATCTCCAGACCAGGTAAGACATATGCCTGCGGCACCAACCTGTGCACCTTAAGAGGATAAGGGGCGCTTTCATCTGTCCCCCTTCTCTATCCTTATTGCGGCTGTGCACGTATCTGTGCACTCCACTTTACACTGTGGCTGTGCACCTATCTGTGCGCTCCACCTTAGTGACGGAAGGGAGGAGACGTTATTCTATCTGTCTCCTCTCCTTCATTCCCATTGCCGGTTGCACACCCACCTGTGCGCCTTACTTTATAGGAGAGTCACCACTTTTGGTGACTCTCTTTTTGTATTCTCCGGCCCTCAGAAACTATATCCCCTGATGAGGGGAAGGGCTCATTGCCCTACCCCAGAAACGTGCATGTAGGGATCCTTGTAGGGCCTTTCTAGGGACCACAATTCCAGGGCTAGGTTCCGGACGGGGGCCCAACTAGTGGGACACCCCGTGGCTAGTCTTGGAGGCTTATTGTAGGGCTGCGAGGGCCTTATAGGGATAGAAAAGAAAAATCATCGTCTTTATTCCCTTCAAATAGCCTCCAACTGCCGAAAAGGACCACCCTGCCTGATAAAGACATAAAAGAACACAGGTGCCTGGAGTATATCAAATCTGTACGGTAGGACACCTGGTGGTGTGTCTTTTTCTTAAGCGGTGCCGCCGTGCACCTATATGCTGTGGATGTGTGAGTGTGCAATATGTAACACGGATATACACATACATCCATGTCATTATTTATGTTGTTTTTGTCGTTGTGCATATAGATTTTTTGTTGTTTAATATTTGTTATGTGTCCACCTTGACGTGTCAGATATTGGCGGCTGTGTGCACCAAAACCTGACCACTTGTGGCCTGAATACTGATGCGTACCATCCAAATTGTCTAGACCTTGAAACATCACGTTTGGAATACATCAGCCACTTTATATTTTGCCCTTGTGGACATTTCAGTATTGCCCTCAGTACAAGTCCCGTATATCGTGGGATACTGTGAGCAATCTACGATTACCTACCTCTTTACTTTCATTTTGAGGAACAAAATCTTATTTATCTTATAAGAGCTAGAATAAAAGCTAAGTTTTAATTCATCCAGATCACTAAAATACGGTTTCAAAGATTTATGTGAGTGATTATATGCAAATAATCCATATTTAAGTTTATTCTATTAAAAAGTCTCATAAGATAAGCATGGTCCTCACTGGAGTGAAATTGTGCAATTTTTTGCGACTTTTTAAATAGTCTCAATAGTAAATCTGTCTAGAGATTAATTTACATAGGAAAACACACCCACTTTGATAAAACTGGCGAGTATAGTGCAGAGCAGAAAAAAGTCGCAAATTTTTGCGCAGTTTTAGTGATTGCGCAAAAATTTGCGACTTTTTCACTCCATTATTCTGACTTGAGCTAATGATAAATCTGGCCCATAGTCATTACACAGACTGGCATTCATCACTCTGCTGTACCCTGATCTCTTTCGGTGCCCTTGACCTTTTCCTGTCACATTACTCCGCATCAAATGATGGAGAAGCGTGAAGGTAAGCATTTTACCTGACAAAACAGAGCAGCATGCTGTGCTATATTTCTTCTGTGAGGAGGCCCCTAAGGCTGAGTTCACACGGGCGAGATTTCCGCGCGGGTGCAATGCAGTAGGTGAACGCATTGCACCTGCACTGAATCCTGACCCATTCATTTCAATGGGGCTGTGCAAATGAGCATTTTTTTTCATGCATCACTTCTGCAATGCTTTAAAATCGCAGCATGTTCTATATTCTGCGTTTTTCACGCAGCCCTGGCTCCATAGAAGTGAATGGGGCTGCGTTAATAACGCATTGCATCTGCATATGCAATGCGTTTTTCACTGATGGTTGCTAGGAGATGTTGTTTGTAAACCTTCAGTTTTTTATCACGCGTGTGAAAAAAGCATCAAAACGCATTGCACCCGCGCGGAAAAAACTGAACAACTAAACGCAATTGCAGCCAAAACTGACTGAACTTGCTTGCAAAATGGTGCGAGTTTAACTGAACGCACCCTGAACGCATCCGGACCTAATCTGTCACGCTCGTGTGAACTCAGCCTAACAGAGCCTTAGATGCAATGTGAACCTAACTTTATAAACATCATAATTTTATATTGCGCTTTACATTTGACTACATGTCTACAGGGAAGGATGACAAAGGAATTTCAATGGCATAATCATATGGGCAGGTATTAATACTGCAGACAGTTGCACTACAAAACCATCATAATAATGATGCACTGATACCACCCTGAGTGAATGTATCCTTCCATATAAAACCTTTAGTCCTGAAACCCTGAGTATGGCCACCAAAAGCACGGGCCTATGAGAAAAAGTTATCAACTCACCTGAATGTAACCTCTGGAACGAGGCACTTAACCCCATTGTGGAAGGGCTGCATGAGTGATATAGTCTGATTGATCTGATCAACAGCAGATACACAGCCTTGGTACATTCCGAGGGTGTCTCCACAATTTATAGATACAATGCTCCCAAGCCAATCTCCTGCCATGGTACAGGCTTCAGTTATCCAGAGTGCTAGAAGACATAAAAGTTTGTAAAAAGCATTATAATAATATAAGTTGAAGTAGACATTATCACACTAGGTGAAGGCTTGATATCTGGCCACATGCAACCTTTTACCATCGCAGAAAGATGTGATCAAGAGTCTATGGAATCATATGCATACATAAACGTATTCAACCACAGCTTTGAAGGGGTTGTCCAGCCTTTACTAAGTGATGGTCTATTCTCAGAACAGGCCATCACAAGCTGATCAGTGGGGGGTCCAACGCCCCAAACCTCCGACAATCAGTTGTTTGGGTGTAGCTCTGTTGCTGGAAGTCTGCGCCATAAATAAACAGCTCTGTCAAACTCGCAGTGGAGGGAGCTTGTTACTACAATTACTGAAGTCAATGGGAGCAGAGCTGTAGTAACGAGCTCCTTCCACTGTAAGGCCCCTTTCTGGCACCAGAGTAAGGGCTCATTCACACGAACGTGTGCTGCCCGTTGCCGCAATGCGGATACGCAAAATACTCAGGCACCGTTCCGTGTGCATTCAATTCAATGGGTCCGCAAATCCGGAGATGCGGAACGGAAGCACGGAACGGAACACTACGGAGTGCTTTCTGGGATTCCGTTCTGTGCCTCCGCACTGCAAAAAGATAGAGCAAGTTCTATCTTTTTCCAGGAACGGCCGGCTCGCGGACCCATTCAAGTGAATAGGTCTGCCATCCCCACGTGGCTGCCCCATGGACGGACTGCAATTTGCGGTCCACAGCACGGGCTTCACACGGTCGTGTAAACAAGCCCTAAGGAGGGTGCCTGCTAAGCAGCTAGTGACAGCCTATCACTACAAGGGCATCTTATTTGCACCTATGAAACTGGCTGACCCGTTACATGTGCACTCGGCAGCTGAAGGCATCTGCGTTGGTCCCATGTTCATATGTGCTCGCATAATATAAGCTAATGAGCCTTTAGGAGCAATTGGGGCGTTGCTGTTACACCTAGAGGCTCTGCTTTCTCCGAAACAGCCACGCCCTCTGCACTTTGACAGGGCCAGGTGGGGTGACATTTACACTGCTTGGCCCTGTCAATTAAAGTGCAGGGGACCAAAAACCTTCCCATTGTCACACAACCCTTTTAAAGGGGTTGTCTGGGCTTTTACTATTGATGACCTATCCTGAAACAGTAAAAGCCCAGCCAATCCCTTTAAGCCAGGTTCACCGCTTGTCTGCTCCAGTATAGGGAGGACAAAAAACAAACCTAAAGTGCTGGAACCACCATAAGCCAGACACCAACAGCGACTCACAGCCGCCACTGGCTATAATGGGGGGCATCACATCCACATCTGAAAATAAAATACTTCTGCATGCTGCTATATTTCCTCCTGCGCTTTTCTTGTAACCTGCAAAGAAGGCTCCTAAAAGAACCGCTGCCGCACAAGGGAATGAGGGGTCATTTATGGTTAGGAATCAGTGTTGTCACTGAGGAGTTAAGGACAATGGCCACCACAACAATTCCCACAAGGGTTGTCACACAACTTCCCAAACTCCAGAATGACAATATATGGCCGCTATGAAGGTGTCTGGGTTTGTTTTATCGAGTCTCCCCCGACAAAGAACAATTGACGCCATGTTTATGGGGGACATACAGCCAGGGGCTCGTTCAGGTCTTCCGCTGTGTAAATCAGGTTTCCAGCTGACACGTTACATGAGGTGACAAGGGATACAAGCCGTCTCCTATTTATATGACGCGTCCTGGGGGCGGGAACATCTGAAGAAACCCTGCGACCACACGTGGAGTCTCCAGCAAGGACCTGTCCCACAGCTGCGGGCACATGGGTCACTATGGGACCCCTCACTGAGCACATACAGTGAGTATATAGCCCCGCTAATGCCGCCTCGTACCCGCACACTGAACAAACCTGCGACGGTGCCCAGGCAGGGAGATAACAACACAAGTGTAAACAGTTATAAACCCACCTTTTACCTCAAAGAAGTCTCCAAGAACAGCTTCCGGTTCCGGGCGCCCACTTAACGACGTCACTGCCGGTGTGTAAGGAGTGTGTGCGGTTGCTATGGAAACGAGCGGCAAACGCCTTCCTATTTACAACTCTCAAATGTCCGCGTGCACAGTAGTGCAATTGTAGGCGTGTTTTATTGAGTGTGGAATGTGGCCACCTCTTGCTCCTTAGATGAAGTGAAAGACATTGAGCTCCATAGAAGGAATAGGGAAACGTGGCCTTGATAGGCATAACAACCAATCGCAGCTCAGCTTAAACAGTTGTGGAAAAGCAGCCATGTTGGTCTTAGGGGTAGCTACAGCCCCAGTATTATTTTTACAATCTTCACTATCCTTTTATTGCTTGTTTAAACTTGTCATTATGTCCCCATTATGCGTTATGAAGGGTCTTCTGTACCCCTGTTATAATAGGAACTTCAGTTTGGTCATATCCTGTAGCGAGTGCAAAAGAGACTAACACTGGGAAGTCAAAGTCTTCTAAATGAAGCCTCAGCACTTTCATTCTGGCCCATTTTCGCCCATCAAAGTCCCATACTCAAACAGTTTTGTCTTTAAGGGCAGTAACATTGGCTTGCCACCAAAGGACCTCTACCCACCCTGCAATAGGAAGGGGGACTGCTATAGAATTAAAGTTGAGGTTATCACTTTCTGGCCTCCTGATCGATTGGAAGTTTTTGAAGTTCATATCGGCTAGCTCTGACCACGGTACTGGAATGGCCAGATAAGGCATAGTCTTTGAACTCACAGGACTGTGAGTGTAGATCCAACAGTTTTATATTTATCCGCACCTGTCATGTTCTTCAACATGACCCGATGATGCTTAGAAACATAGAATGTCGGCAGATAAGAACCATTTGGCCCATCTAGTCTGCCCAATATACTGAATACTATGGATAGCCCATGACCCTATCTTATATGAAGGATGGCCTTATGCCTATCCCATGCATGCTTAAACTCCTTCACTGTATTTGCAGCTACCACTTCTGCAGGAAGGCTATTCCATGCATCCACTACTCTCTCAGTAAAGTAATACTTCCTGATATTCCTTTTTAACCTTTGCCCCTCTAATTTAAAACTATGTCCTCTTGTAGCAGTTTTTCTTTTAAATATTCTCTCCTCTTTTACCTTGTTGATTCCCTTTATGTATTTAAACGTTTCTATCATATCCCCTCTGTCTCGTCTTTCTTCCAAGCTATACATGTTAAGGTCCTTTAATCTTTCCTGTAAGTTTTATCCTGCAATCCATGTACCAGTTTAGTAGCTCTTCTCTGAACTCTCTCCAAAGTATCAATATCCTTCTGGAGATATGGTCTCCAGTACTGAGCACAATACTCCAAATGAGGTCTCACTAGTGCTCTGTAGAGCGGCATGAGCACCTCCCTCTTTCTACTGGTAATTCCTCTCCCTATACACCCAAGCATTCTGCTAGTATTTCCTGTTGCTCTGTGACATTGTCTGCCTACCTTTAAGTCTTCTGAAATAATGACCCCTAAATCCCTTTCCTCAGATACTGAGGTTAGGACTGTATCACTGATTTTATATTCTGCTGTTGGGTTTTTACGCCCCAGGTGCATTATCTTGCACTTATCAACATTACATTTTAGTTGCCAGATTTTTTACCATTCCTCTAGTTTTCCTAAATCCTTTTCCATTTGGTGTATCTCTCCAGGAACATTAACCCTGTTACAAATCTTTGTGTCATCAGCAAAAAGACACACCTTACCATCGAGGCCTTCTGCAATTTTGCTGATAAAGATATTAAACAATATGGGTCCCAGAACAGATCCCTGAGGTACACCACTGGTAACAAGACCATGGTCTGAATATACTCCATTGACTACAACCCTCTGTTGTCTGTCCCTCAGCCACTGCCTAATCCATTAAACAATATGGGAGTCCAAGCCCAAAGACTGCAATTTATTGATAAGCCTTCTATGTGGGACAGTATCAAAAGCCTTACTAAAGTCTAGATAAGCGACGTCTACTGCACCTCCGCCATCTATTATTTTAGTCACCCAATCAAAAAAATCAATAAGATTAGTTTGACATGATCTCCCTGAAGTAAACCCATGCTGTTTTTCATCTTTTAATCCATGGGATTTTAGATGTTCGACAATCCTCTCCTTAAGTATGGTTTCCATTAATTTCCCCACTATTGATGTCAGGCTTACTGGCCTATAGTTGCCCGATTCCTCCCTACTACCTTTCCTACTACTATGCTTGATAAAGGCATTGTGGCAGTCATTTTTCAGGTTCACATGATGAGCTTGGATGCACCTTCTTGCAGTGTGAGGCATAAATCCAGTTGGGTTTTCCCTCTACTTTCACCGCTGTGTGTGTAGTCAGCAGAACTTAGAAAGGACCATCAAATCTGGGATCCAGGCCTTTTCTCACATGACTCTTTATCACCACTCAGTCACTTGGTTGCAGACTGTGAGTTCCTTCTACTGAGCCAGGATCTAGAAGTGAAGCAAACACTTGTTTATGTGTGTTCCAACCTTTTTGTGAGGGCCTGCATGTAACTGGTCAAACTGTCATTATTCATCTGCAACTGCTGGGGAAAGTACAGCCCTATCCTAGAGGCACCTCCAAACAGGATCTCAAATGAGTATAACCCTGTCTTCCTGTTTGGGGTAGTCCTTACTGAGTATAGAGCCAATGGAAAACACTCTATCCAGGGCCTTTGGTTCTCCTGCATTGCTTTCTATATTTTCAGTTTCAGTGTGCCATTTAGGCTCTCAACTCGGCTTCTGCTTTGGGGATGGTAAGCCATATGGAAAGCTTGGGTCACCCCTAATGCTTGCATAACTTCCCTCATCACTTCACCCATGAAATGAGAACCTCTATCTGACTCAATAACCTCAGGAACACCATACCTACATATCAGTTCACTGACCAGTTTATTTGCAGTGTTCCTTGGAACTGGCTGTGGCTATTGGAAAGGCTTCTGGCCAACCTGAAAAGTGATTGACACACACGAGAACAAATTCCTATACTCCTACCTTAGGCAGTTGTATGTAGTCTATCTGCAGTCTCTGAAACGGGTAAAGTGGCCTAGGGGTGTGCTTGCTTGGAGTCTTCAGCACTTGGCCAGGGTTATTCAATGCACAGACCATACAACCTTGTACAAATCGAGCAGCTACTGTAGAAAAACCCAGGGCAATCCACCCTGCATTAACCACACTTACCATGGCACCTTTCAACAGATGTGTAGCCCCATGGGCCTCCTGAGCCATAGCAGGGTATTGAGGGCATGGTAGACAAATTCTGTCTTTGTTTCTCCATATTCCCTGGTCATCTGGCCCAGCCCCTTGTTTAGTCCATAGTTCTTTTTCTTCAGATGGGGCTTGTTCAAACAATTGAATCAATGCTGATTCTAAGTCCAGGGGGGTTGCCATAGCCATTCACAAGTATGTCCCGTGCACCATTCTGAACTCTATCCAGGACGGCCCAGGCCGTTATCTGTTTCTGAAAGTAAATATTGCCTCTAGATTGTTGGTCCTTGCTAATATTTACTGTCCCAATACAGGTCAGACGGGTTTTGCGGATGCGGCATTTGTGGCGTTAGAGGACTTTGCGGACGGCCTGACGATTATCCTGGGCGGGGATATTAATCTCCCTTTGGAAGCTAAATTGGATATGTCCTCAGGTAGGTCCTCTATCTCTTCTGGGGTGGCCCGGGATTTCAGAGACACCTACACTCGCTCCGTTTGGTGGTCGTATGGCTGGTTCTCCACCCTACAGTGAAGGACTTCACGTTCTTCTCCCTGTCTCATAACTCGTATCACCGCCTGGATTATGTATTCATTTCACACGACCTGTTGGACCTACGCCCGGAAGCCGGGATAGAACCTGTTCTTTTCTCAGACCACTCGCTGACGTGGGTGGCTTTGGGTTTGCGAGATCCCATCCGTACAAAGGTCTCGGAAAGCTCTCGGAAATTAAATGATAATGTGTTGAGGGATAGTGTATGCATGGCTGACATTAAAACGTCTATCTCGGATTTTGTGGAGGTTCACAAATCAGACCCCTCTAGTCCTACCATTAAATGGGAGGCTCTTAAATGTGTGATTAGGGGCCGATTAATCTCACACGCATCTAGGTTAAAGAAAATGCTCTCCACGCAGAATTTTGAGCTGTTACAAAAATTGTAAGGGAGCCATAAAAACAGCCTTGACCTGAAGGTATATCAGAAACTGTGTGATGCCAGGTCCACTTTGCAGAAGCTCATTGACCAGAAATATCTAGTGGCCAGGGTAAGCTTAAACGGTTATTTTATAAACTGAGGGACAAAAGTGGCAGGCTTCTAGCGAGGACACTACGACCGCGGATGGCCTCGGGTTATATTCAATCCATTAACTGCAGAGTAGGTGGGAAGGTACAGGCTACCAGGGACATACTGAAGGAATACCAGGCCTACTATGAGAATCTATATAATCTGACCAGGAAATACGCAGACTTGGCTCCAGAACTTAAAGCTCAGAAGATTAGACAGTACTTATCGGGATTAAAGGGGCCTAAACTGTCGGCCGAGGTTAGGGAAGACCTAGAAGGGGAAGTGTCTGAACAGGAGATTCAGGGGGCTGTGAGACAGCTGGAGGTGGGCAAGTGCCCAGGTCCAGACGGATTCACGTTACATTTTTATATGAGGGATATGTGTTATTCCATTGTGAAGGGCTCTCTTTTCACGACGCAGGCTCTGATGGCACACATCTGCGTTCTTCCTAAACCAGGGAAAGATCCTTTGGTTTGTAGTAACTACCGACCAATATCTTTAATCAACATAGATGTAAAGATCTATGCTAAAATTCTCACCAACAGATTGAAGGTACCTTCTGTGATATACGCAGATCAAGTGGGGTTTGTTCCTGGTTGTGAATCGAGAGACAATACTATTAGATCCTTGGCACATATTGCTAGGGCTACGTCCATGAACTCGCCTTTATGCCTTCTCTCAGTCGACGCGGAAAAGGCTTTTGACCGTGTCGACTGGGATTTTTTGAGGGAGGCCCTGAGGGCATTTGGCCTTGGTCCTAACATGGTGCTAAGAATAATGGCTTTATATCATAAGCCAAGGGCCCAGGTGAGGGTAAATGGGGCTTTGTCATCTCCATTTGAGATCCATAATGGGACACGGCAGGGATGTCCCCTGTCCCCGCTGTTGTATATTCTGGTCATGGAGTTTCTGGCAAGGGAACTTAGGGCTAATGCATCCATACGGGGCCTCTGTTTTGGTTCCCTAGAATCTAAAATGTCTATTTATGCAGATGACCTATTAATCTATTGCTCCGACCCGATTGTCAGTTTACCGAACATTGTAAAAGAGTTCTCTTCATTTGGGGATTTAAGTAACTTTAAGGTGAACTTCCACAAGTCCGAGATCTTGAATGTCACGGTGCCGCACAATATTGTACAATCCTTGACAGGCCTTTCCGTTTCAATGGAAAACAGACAGCATATTTTATTTGGGGGTGTCTATCCCTTCCCGACTTAAGGATCTATACCAGTTGAACTTTGTCCCATTGCTTTCAGAGATTAGGATAGAGCTGTCTGCTTGGAGGCAGCTACCATTTTCGTGGTTTGGGAGGATACACGCGCTGAAAATGAATGTGCTACCCAGGATTCTGTACCTACTTAGGACCATCCCATCCCAATGCCGCGTATGTTCTTCAAAACCATGCGTAGTATGTTTCTGGATTTTATCTAGGCGGGTTCTTCTCCTAGATTGGGGATAAAGTTTCTAATGAGACCGAAGGTGAGGGGAGGGGCGGGAGTCCCTGATATACACTTATACAACAGAGCGACGATCCTAGGCTTATATATTGGATTGGTTTCATGGTGGGGCCTCTAAAAGATGGGTTAACTTCGAGAGGAGCGAAGTGGGGGAACCCCTCAGAATCTTCTGTGGGTGTCTAAATCTTTACGTAGTAACAGGCTCCCGTTCCTTACGGCAGGGGTCCATCAGGTGTGGGACAGATGTGCGGAATCCTCAGGGTGTACGTCCTTCCCGGGTCCCATGACGACAATATTCAATAACCCAACTTCCCGATGGGTGTGGAGCGGGAGGAGATATTGGGTTTACGTAGGGAGGATAATGTGAGAGTGTATCAACTGTTAACAAAGACACACTTTCATCTTTTGGATTCTTTCCCGGGACGAACTGAGAGGGGAGCTTGGATATATTATAATGGGGTCAAGAATTTAATTTCATCCCTGGGCCCGATCGCTTCTTTATCTAGGGATCTAACATCCTTTGAGGCGCTGTGTACCCAAAAATCCCCGCCTTCTCATTTGGTATCTCTGATGTACAGGCTGCTTCAGAAGGGGGGTGGACCTCCCTCCTCCTTGCCCTATGTACGGGCATGGGAGAAAGAATTAGGCAGGGAATTCTCTGCAGAACAATGGGATAAGGCATTCACGCTATCTCACAAGTCCTCCATGTGTTGCGGGCTGCAGGAGAAAAATTTTAAGATCCTCTCCAGATGGTATAGGACTCCTGACGTCTTACACTCTTTTTACCCGATATGCTCGAATATATGTTGGAGGTGTGAGGGGGCAGTTGGTACGATGTCTCATATTTGGTGGCAATGCCCAAAAATGGTCCCTTTTTGGACCGAACTAAATGATCTATATAATAAGATGTCCGGTTCCACGACCCGATGGACACTAGAAGGTGCTTTGCTTTCAATGGTTCCAGGTCCCATTCGTTTAGTTAAGCAGGGCCTCCTGAGATTTTTTGTTCAAGCGTCCCGTTTGGTGGTGCCGAGGCACTGGAAGTCTAAGGATGCCCCACAGGTTGGGAAATGGTTGGAGACGTTCGAAAATATACTTAGGATGGAGGAGTTAATAGCAGAGGATGAAGGTTGGGACCAGAAGTATCTGAAATTATGGACGCCATGGCTTCTCTTTAAAGGGTCTCAAGAGTTCCATGATTGGTTAGTTCGGGCCAATAATTCATCAGATGCTCTGGAATGATTAATTGGGTTTCATGGTAGGATAGCTTCCATGTTTGTATATCTACCCTTGTGTGTCTTGTGATGTTGTTGTCTTGTCATATATGTATGTGTTATGTGGGTCAATTGTTCTTGGGATTGCGGGATGCTATTCTGTACATGTCTTACAATTCTCATTCAGTAGCCTGATTGAATAATACTTTGATGTGTATGCTACAATGTTTATGGACATGATGTCCTACCTATTTGTGATTACTTCTTTAATAAAAGTGATTGAACAACAAACTATTTAATCAGAGCGTCTCTGGATATATCGCCTTTCTTACTGGTGTTAAATGCTAGGCACAATGTGAGAGGCAGTGCCCTAAAAAGACAACCTTGTCCTTGCAAAATTGTAGTTTGTCTTTTGAGGCTTTGCAACCATTCTGATAAAGGGAAATCAACAGTGACAGTGAAGCCTCCTTACAGATATTTAGATTCTCCGCACATAAAAGCAGATCATCTACATACTGAAGGAGTACTATCGCTCCAGGTGGTGTCCAGTTAGTGAGAACAGATTGCAAAGCCTGCATATACATGGTAGGTTAATTCTGTGCACCTTGGGGTAAAACAGTCCAGGAATATTCAATGCCTTTAAATGTAAATGTGAACAAATACTGGCAGTCAGGATGTAAAGGAACACTGAAGAAGGTATTTGCAATATCCACAACAGTAAAACAGGTAGCAGTGGAAGGGACCTGTGACAGCAAAGTGCGTGGATTTAGGACTACAAGTGTCTGCAAGACTGTTACGTTGTTCACCTCTCGCAGGTCATGAACCATTCTGTAGCTAACAGGTTGTCCCTTTACTGGCTTCTTCCTAACTGGGAATAGGGGAGTGTTGGCTGGAGACATAGTTTTAATTAACACTCCTGCCTGAAGAAATGCATCTATCTGACTGTCCACGGCCATCTCTTGTGCATGACTAAGAGGATACTGTTTAACCCGGGGAGGCTGGCAATTAGGCTTTAGATGAGCTGCTACAGGGGTCACTGGCATTCTCCCTATATCTGTTTTAGAAGTTGCCTTATATGTGGACTGGATCTGTTGTAACATCATAACGGTAGGCATGGGTCTCATTAACGGGTCAGGTAATCTGGTCAAAAGTCCTATTCGGTCTTTAGGGCTCCAGGGATGATATTCTGAGGCAGCGGCTAAAGTATAGGGCAGTCCTCCTATCCCTGAAGTGCTTGGCTGAGCTGCTTCCCCATCAGAACTGTCAGCAGACCCGGGCGTCACAGTCGGAGGGTTAGGAATGATCTGGGTCCTGGTTAACACAGGATATATACCAGCGGGTGATGTGTGTCTGGGTACTTTGCAAACTCTACAACATTCTGCGCAGTCAAGATTCTAAGTCCCACAAATCCTACATGTCCACCCTTCAGGGCCGTTACTTGCAGTCCTCGGAGGGGCTGAAGGATATGGTGGTGGTACGTGAAGGGTTGGTGGTATGTCAGCTGTTCTGTGAGTCACCTCAGTTTCGTCAGTTCTTTGTTTCTGTGTATACAGCAATCTTCCCTTAACAACTTCTCCTCTCCATCCCTCAGTCTCTGCTTCACGTGCAACTTTGATCCAAATGTCAACTACTTCTTCACATCCATGATCCTTAATCCATATTTATCTCGCTTTACAATAAAAAGACCTTTACAATTCAAGGATGTACCGATTCAGACAGACACCGAGTGAGGCACATAGTGGAAGTAAGACAAAAGCTCTTACCTTGCAGCACTGTCTTTGAAAGTCTATACGTCCTCTTAGTGTTTCTCTGGGTTTATCAGGACATCGATGAAGGGGCCATTAGTTGAGCCCAACGTTGGGCGCCAAGTTTTTTTGGGGCAATTAACCCTTTCTCTATAATTATCGGGGTCCAAATCCACTGAGGTTTTGTGCGCACACAGAGAAAACTGACACAGTCAAAATGGCTGAATCAAGTAGTCCGTTTACTGTTTCAAAACACACACTTCTTATAGCAAGTTTATTGGCTGTCATCCAAAGGCACAAGACAGCTTGCGTACATACGTTGTCAGCAAAACCAAACTCAAGAAAAGTTATCATACAAGGTCATGAAATTGAAACAACATTTTATTTTTAGGTAACAGAACACAGATAGTGGGGGCATGTGAGTGCCATGTCAGCATTCTGTATTTTTCCTTAAAGACCCTTTGTACTCAGATACAAAATGGATTCCCATCTCTCACACTCATTTTGGGATAAAAATAATTTTTTCTTTTGGTCTATATTAAAAATATTGAGCTGTTCTCTCACAAAGAGTTAACTGTTTGTCTAGCTGTGTGACTGGTACTTTTTACTTTTAGTAAAAGGATCTATTACTGAAATACTACCGGTATCAAGGGCCACACCAGAAAGGCTGCATGAGATTAACAAGTGGCTCAAGAACTGGTGTAGGAAGGAGGGGTGTGGGATCCTGGGCCGTACTTCTCTGTCAGCTACAGGCTCTATCGTAGGGATGGGTTGCACCTCAACGGGGTGAGAAGATGGCTAGAAGGTGGGAGAAGTATTTAATCTAGTGACTGGGGGGAAGGGTAATTACGTTATATAGGAGGAGAAGATAGTGCCGATAGAGACCTGAGGTGAGGTAAGGGAACTGGAGGAGGAATGGAAGGAAGGACTAGAACAGTTGAGGAGGAACTTTAGAAAAGAAGGAAGAGGGACACTATATGCTGTGTGAATTTTTTTTCTGCACTAGCATAAGTAAACAACTAATTCAACCCAGTCCCCTAAATGCCCCCACATTATTATTATTCCCCCTTTATGCCACCACAGTAGTTATGCCAGCATTGTGCCCCTTTCACAGATTATGTCCAAATACGTGCCCCTTTACAGTAGTTATTACAGATATATGCCTTCTTCACAGTAGTAATGACCAGATATGTGCCCCCTCACAGTAATAAATCCCTAAAATCATTTTTAAAGACGTTCCACCTAGTAATCTGTCAACCCGATCCGCGATGTGTCGAAAACGAGCACCAGGCAGACAACACACTGTTCGACGTTCGCGTTCCTTGTGACAGATCGCCCTATCTGTACCCCTAATAATTTAGTCTCCCACTACCAGCACCTGTCTGGCCTGTCCTGCTCTACTGGTTCCCTGCTTACTGGATCTGACATTCCCCTGACTGGCAGAGGAAGAGTCTGTCTGCAGCAGTGCTCTCCCTGAACTGACATCCCCCTCATCTGCTAGCCTTGCAAACTTAACAAAATAAAATATGGCTGGCATGACTTTTACAACAATTTATGTAATCTATACACAATAAAAACAATATAAAATCAATATATTAATTTATAGTCTCAGTCCCTTTAACCACCTCCGGACCGCCTAACGCAGATGTGCGGTCCGGAGGTGGCAGCGCTGCGCAGAGTCACGCATATACGCGTCATCTCGCGAGACGCGAGATGGCGCGAATATGCACGCGCGCATGCGCAGTTCGCGCCGGCATTTCGCACAGGAGTATTTAGTCAGCAACCTGCCAGCCGTGATCATTGGCTGGCAGGTTGCTGATTTTTAAAAAATCCAATCAAAGTGCCAGATAGCAGATCATATTTGTAAATATGATCTGTTATATGGCTGCCTGCTCCTCTGCTGGTTCTTTTCGTCGGTTGGATCCAGCAGAGGAGCAGGCTTCACAGTGAGTACACCAAACATCACACTTTAGCCCCAGATCACCCCCCTGCACCCCAATTAACCCTTTGATCACCCCTTTGATCGCCCCTGTCAATCACAAGTGAAAAGAAAAAAGTGATCAGTGCAAACTGTCACTTTTTTTTTTCACTGGTATTGACCGTTAGGTTTCAGTATAGTTTAGGCCCCTTGGTTAGGTAGTTTAGGGATCGGTTAGCGCCCAGCCCACCGCACCGCAGTCCGTTATTCGCTGATTAGCGTATCGCTAATCAGCATTTGTACTTTTATAGTATCTGGAAGTGATCAAAACTGATCACGGTCAGATCTATAATAGTACTAGTGTCACTTTAGTTCTCACTCCACCCAAAACGCAGTGTTTGCCCGATCAGGCCTGATCGCTCGCCCACACGTGCGTTCGCCCACACCCGCCCCACCGCAGTGACAAAAAAAATATATTTTTTTTATCGCTGCACATTCAATTTACACGCACTGCGGCGATAAAAAAATCAGTTTTGATATTTTTTATCAACCGCAGCGGCCTCCGGTACTTCGCTAGGCTCCCCTTTGTAAGACAGGCTTGCTTTTTTTTTCTTGGGTAGTCTCAGGGAATACCCCTAAATTTAGTTGCCCACATGTCTAACAGGGGGTATTCTTCTGAAGAGGCCTACAGGCTTCTGACCCAGTCGGATGAGGAGTGGGAACCCTCATCTGATGAATCCAGCGGGTCAGAATACGAACCTGTAGAAAGCAGTGGCTCTCTGACCCAAAGTTCGGACGAGGAGGCTGAGGTCCCTGATAGAACCAGGCGTACCCGGCCCCGTGTCGCTAGACCGCAGGTTGCGCAGGATCCGCTTCAAGAGCAGCAGAGTGGGGCTGGTGCTGTCGGATTACGTGGTGAGGCATACACCAGCAGCCCAGCCCTTCCTGGACCTAGTACCAGCACTGCCGTACAACCTGGTGAAGTAGCGAGCACCAGAAGGACAGTTGAAGCTGGTACGGTGACACGTGCAGTAGTGACCCCGTCGCAGCCACCGCAAAGACGTGCCCGTAGAGCCCCTAGAATCCCAGAGGTGCTGGCAAACCTTGATTGGCAGTCCCCAACTTCAGCCGCACCTGTAGTTTTCCCTTTCACCGCCCAGTCTGGAGTTCGGGTTGAGACAGCTCAGATCGGTTCGGCCCTGGGATTTTTTGAGCTGTTCTTGACTGCGGAGCTTTTAGACTTAGTTGTGGCAGAAACAAATCGGTATGCCACACAATTTATAACCGCTAACCCGGGAAGCTATTATGCCCAGCCTTTCCGGTGGAAACCAGTCCAAGTTTCCGAAATTAAAACTTTTCTGGGCCTCCTCCTCAACATGGGCCTGACAAAAAAGCATGAATTGCGGTCATATTGGTCCACGAACCCGATTCATCACATGCCCATGTTCTCTGCTGCTATGTCCAGGACACGATTTGAGGTCATCCTGCGTTTCCTGCACTTTAGAGACAACACCGCCTCCCGTCCCAGGGGCCACCCTGCTTTTGACCGGCTCCACAAAATTTGGCCCCTCATAGACCATTTCAACCTGAAATTTGCAGATATTTATACCCCAGAGCAAAACATCTGCATAGACGAGTCCCTAATACATTTTACCGGGCGCCTTGGCTTCAAACAATACATCCCAAGCAAGCGCGCCCGGTATGGGGTCAAATTGTATAAGCTCTGTGAAAGGGCCACAGGCTATACCCACAAATTTCGGATCTATGAGGGAAAAGATCAGACCCTGGAGCCGGTCGGTTGCCCTGACTACCTGGGGAGCAGTGGGAAGACATTTTGGGACTTGGTGTCACCCTTATTCGGCAAGGGGTACCATCTTTATGTGGACAATTTTTACACAAGTGTGGCCCTCTTTAGGCATTTGTTTCTAGAACGGATTGGCGCCTGTGGTACCGCGCGAACTAGTCGCGCGGGCTTCCCCCAACGGCTCGTTAGCACCCGTCTTGCAAGGGGGCAGAGGGCCGCACTGTGTAACGAAGAACTGCTCGCGGTGAAATGGAGAGACAAGCGTGACGTTTACATGCTCTCCTCCATTCACGCAGACACGACAATACAAATTGAGCGAGCAACCCGTGTCATTGAAAAGCCCCTCTCAGTCCACGACTATAACCTCCACATGGGAGGGGGGGACTTCAATGACCAGATGTTGTCTCCGTATTTAGTTTCCCGCAGAACCAGACGCTGGTATAAGAAGGTGTCTGTATATTTAATTCAATTGGCTCTGTACAATAGTTTTGTTCTCTACAGTAAGGCTGGGAGAACTGGATCCTTCCTCAAATTTCAGGAAGAGATCATCGAGAACCTCCTGTACCCAGGAGGTTCCGTGGCCCCATCCACCAGTGTAGTTAGCCGTCTACACGAGCGACATTTCCCCAATGTCGTTCCTGGTACCTCAACCCAACCGTCACCCCGAAAAAGATGTCGTGTCTGTAGCAGGAGTGGAATAAGGCGTGACACCCGCTATTTCTGTCCTGACCACCCTGCCCTATGCTTTGGAGAGTGTTTCCGGAAGTACCACTCACAGGTACACTATTAGCATAGGGATCATCTCACCAGGATAGGCACACAGGGCTATTAGGGCCCATTCACTCACTGCTGCTGCAAACGTCTCCTTTCACATGGGACAAAGTGCATAACGCACTTCGCCACATCTTTGGGCGATTTGCGCTTTGCACATTGACCCATGGGGAAGGAGAGGTTTGTTCTATAAAGGTAAAAAAAAAAAAAAAAAACACACCAGTAAGCAAACACGTTAATGTTCAGTTCAAAAAGTTAAAGTTACATGTTCTGTTGCAAAGTTAATAAAATTATTGCGTTGCGGCCTGGTTTTTTCTTTTTTTTGTCTTTTTACCTTCCAGGTGGACCAACCGATTGACTAGCTGCAGCACCGATGTGCATTCTGACAGAAGCATTGCGCTGCTGTCAGATTACACACAAGTCGGTGTATGCGGCGCTGCAAGACGGGATTTTCTCCTCTGCAGTGACAGATACGTTTGCCGAGGCATACGAGCTGAGGAGGAGGCGGCGTTCCTATGCTTTGGCAAACACTTTGTGTATATATATATATATAAAAAAAAATCAAAAAAAAAATCCCGGCAATGATTTATTCATCCACATCGATTGATGCGAATGGAGAAATCTGGTTTGCCAGGGCATACGAGCTAAGTGGGTATGGATGTAGGGCGGAGCTCCTATGTCCTGGCAGACGCCTTTCCCCTCCATTTTTTTTTTTTGGCAGAGATTTTTTCATCCACATTGATCAATGCGAATGAAGAAATCTGTGCCGTTCATTTTTTTCTTTCAGCCCAGAGGCTGAACGGAAAAAAAAATCTCATTACCTGTATGCTCAATATAAGGAGAATAGCAGAAACTCCTAATGCTGGCCATACATGTAATGATTGCGGAGACCCTCAAATGCCAGGGCAGTACAAACACCCCACAACTGACCCCATTTTGGAAAGAAGACACCCCAAGGTATTTGCTGAGGGGCATATTGAGTCCATGAAAGATTGAAATTTTTGTCCTAAGTTAGCGGAAAGTGAGACTTTGTGAGAAAAAACAAAAAAAAAATCAATTTCCGCTAACTTTTGCGAAAAAAAATAAAATTCTATGAACTTGCCAGGCCCCTCATTGGATACCTTGGGGTGTCTTCTTTCCAAAGTGGGGTCACATGTGGGGTATTTATACTGCCCTGGCTTTTTAGGGGCCCTAAAGCATGAGAAGAAGTCTGGGATCCAAATGTCTAAAAATGCCCTCCTAAAAGGAATTTGGGCACCTTTGCGCATCTAGGCTGCAAAAAAGTGTGACACATCTGGTATCGCCGTACTCAGGAGAAGTTGGGGAATGTGTTTTGGGGTGTCATTTTACATATACCCATGCTGGGTGAGATAAATATCTTGGTCAAATGCCAACTTTGTATAAAAAAATGGGAAAAGTTGTCTTTTGCCAAGATATTTCTCTCACCCTGCATGGGTATATGTAAAATGGCACCCCAAAACACATTCCCCAACTTCTCCTGAGTACGGCGATACCAGATGTGTGACACTTTTTTGCTGCCAAGGTGGGCAAAGGGGCACATATTCCAAAGTGCACCTTTCGGGTTTCGCAGGCCATTTTTTACACATTTTGATTGCAAGGTACTTCTCACACATTTGGGCCCCTAAATTGCCAGGGCAGTATAACTACGCCACAAGTGACCCCATTTTGGAAAGAAGACACCCCAAGGTATTCCGTGAGGGGCACTGCGAGTTCCTATAAAAAAATAAAAATTGTCACAAGTTAGCGGAAAATGATGATTTTTTTTTTCTTCTCTTTTTTCCTTACAAAGTCTCATATTCCACTAACTTGCGACAAAAAATAAAAAAAAATAGGAACTCGCCATGCCCCTCACAGAATACCTTGGGGTGTCTTCTTTCCAAAATGGGGTCACTTGTGGCGTAGTTATACTGCCCTGGCAATTTAGGGGCCCAAATGTGTGAGAAGTACCTTGCAATCAAAATGTGTAAAAAATGGCCTGCAAAATCCGAAAGGTGCACTTTGGAATATGTGCCCCTTTGCCCACCTTGGCAGCAAAAAAGTGTGACACATCTGGTATCGCCGTACTCAGGAGAAGTTGGGGAATGTGTTTTGGGGTGTCATTTTACATATACCTATGCTGGGTGAGAAAAATATCTTGGTCAAATGCCAACTTTGTATAAAAAAATGGGAAAAGTTGTCTTTTGTCAAGATATTTTTCTCACCCAGCATGGGTATATGTAAAATGACACCCCAAAACACATTCCCCAACTTCTCCTGAGTACGGCGATACCAGATGTGTCACACTTTTTTGATGCCAAGGTGGGCAAAGGGACCCATATTCCAAAGTGAACCTTTTGGATTTCACCGGCCACTTTTCACACATTTTGATTGCAAAGTACTTCTCACACATTTGGGCCCCTAAATTGCCAGGGCAGTATAACTACGCCACAAGTGACCCCATTTTGGAAAGAAGACACCCCAAGGTATTCTGTGAGGGGCATGGCGAGTTCCTATTTTTTTTTATTTTTTGTCGCAAGTTAGTGGAATATGAGACTTTGTAAGGAAAAAAGAGAAGAAAAAAAAAATCATCATTTTCCGCTAACTTGTGACAATTTTTATTTTTTTATAGGAACTCGCAGTGCCCCTCACGGAATACCTTGGGGTGTCTTCTTTCCAAAATGGGGTCACTTGTGGCGTAGTTATACTGCCCTGGCAATTTAGGGGCCCAAATGTGTGAGAAGTACCTTGCAATCAAAATGTGTAAAAAATGGCCTGCAAAATCCGAAAGGTGCACTTTGGAATATGTGCCCCTTTGCCCACCTTGGCTGCAATAAAGTGTCACACATGTGGTATCGCCGTACTCAGGAGAAGTTGGGGAATGTGTTTTGGGGTGTCATTTTACATATACCCATGCTGGGTGAGAAAAATATCTTGGTCAAATGCCAACTTTGTATAAAAAAATGGGAAAAGTTGTCTTTTGCCAAGATATTTCTCTCACCCAGCATAGGTATATGTAAAATGACACCCCAAAACACATTCCCCAACTTCTCCTGAGTACGGCGATACCAGATGTGTGACACTTTTTTGCTGCCAAGGTGGGCAAAGGGGCACATATTCCAAAGTGCACCTTTCGGATTTCACCGGTCATTTTTTACACATTTTGATTGCAAAGTTCTTCTCACACATTTGGACCCCTAAATTGCCAGGGCAGTATAACTACCCCACAAGTGACCCCATTTTGGAAAGAAGACACCCCAAGGTATTCTGTGAGGGGCATGGTGAGTTCCTAGAATTTTTTATTTTTTGTCGCAAGTTAGTGGAATATGAGACTTTGTAAGAAAAAAATAAAAAATAAATCATCATCATTTTCCGCTAACTTGTGACAAAAAATAAAAAGTTCTATGAACTCACTATGCCCATCAGCGAATACCTTAGGGTGTCTACTTTCCGAAATGGGGTCATTTGTGGGGTTTTTCTACTGTTTGGGCATTGTAGAACCTCAGGAAACATGACAGGTGCTCAGAAAATCAGAGCTGTTTCAAAAAGCGGAAATTCACATTTTTGTACCATAGTTTGTAAACGCTATAACTTTTACCCAAACCATTTTTTTTTTTTGCCCAAACATTTTTTTTTATCAAAGACATGTAGAACAATAAATTTGGCGAAAAATTTATATATGGATGTCGTTTTTTTTGCAAAATTTTACAGCTGAAAGTGAAAAATGTCATTTTTTTGCAAAAAAATCGTTACATTTTGATTAATAACAAAAAAAGTAAAAATGTCAGCAGCAATAAAATACCACCAAATGAAAGCTCCATTAGTGAGAAGAAAAGGAGGTAAAATTCATTTGGGTGGTAAGTTGCATGACCGAGCGATAAACGGTGAAAGTAGTGTAGTGCCGAAGTGTAAAAAGTGGCCTGGTCATTAAGGGTGTTTCAGCTAGCGGGGCTGAAGTGGTTAAGGCTGGGTTCACACTTGAGCGTTTTACAGCGTGTTCCTACGCGCTGTAAAACGCTCAACAGGCAAGAACCAATGATTCCCTATGGGCATGGTTCTCACCTGAGCATTTTACAGCGCGTACGAACGCGCTGTAAAACGCTCTACGCCCCAAGAAGTACAGGAGGTTCTTTGGGGCGTAATGTTGCGTGTTCCCGCACATAGACTTCCGGGAACCCGCGACAATGGATGGTGCTTGTTTCCGGAGCCGCGCATGTAAACGCCCAATACAATCGCACATACAGAGCACAACAGAGTACGCCTAGGTGTGAACCCAGCGTAAATGTCATTCAGCAGAGCTCAGGCTGATTTGACAGTTTATATCTTATGTGTATCCACTTCTATTTTAGTATCTTACTTTGACCACTTTTTTAATAGTTGCGATAGTCCTGCGTTTTTTATGCGATATTAAAAATCATAATTTTATTGATGTTAATCTAGTGGTAATAATAAATAAATATTTCTGAAAAACTCGGCTAGGAAGTTTACGTTTCACAATCATTAAAGGAGTCCCAGCTGGAAGAAACTTTGTGATTAAGCTAAAACTTACGATTTAATAGATATACACTAAAACTAGGGAGAAGTATGAAGATCCCTAAATCTACAAACAAACACAAAATATTGTTATATACTATATGTTGATGCTAGACGTATACAAGATGCGTGATGATCCCACCAGTACATGTGGCTCCAAGACACGTCGGATCCATGGATCCAATGAACTGTCGGATCCATACACATCGGATCCATGGATCCAATAAACTTTTTTCCTTTTGGTCCCTGTCCCAATTAAACAGAGTCATCATTCTCTATTTCCCCATATATGAGCTCATGTATACGTGTGTCTATGACCTCAGCACACATGGGGTTAATGTATCTGACAGAAAATCCAGGTACATGGATGACTGATCGCCGATATGACATACTGCTGCTTCCTTCAGCACTATTTCTATTCTGTCCCAATCTGTGTTTTTTCATGGGCATTGTACTGAAATGAATCGCCGATTGTTCCCTGTTAAATATATATTTTTTGAGTGTGTTGACATTCAGTGCAGGATTGCGGCATGAAAGGAGGCGGGTCTCTCACACACTTAGGCTACTTTCACACTAGCGTTCGGGTGTCCGCTTGTGAGCTTCGTTTGAAGGGGCTCACAAGCGCCCCGAACGCATCCGTCCAGCCCTAATGCATTCTGAGTGGACGCGGATCCGCTCAGAATGCATCAGTCAGGCAGCGTTCAGCCTCCGCTCCGCTCAGCAAGCGGACACCTGAACGCTGCTTGCAGCGTTCGAGTGTCCGCCTGGCCGTGCGCAGGCAAGCGGATCCGTCCAGACTTACAATGTAAGTCAATGGGGACAGATCCGTTTGAATATGACACACTATGGTTCAATTTTCAAACGGATCCGTCCCCCATTGACTTTCAATGTAAAGTCTGGACGGATCCGTCTGAGGCTACTTTGACACTTAGAATTTTTTTTACAATATAATGCAGACGGATCCGTTCTGAACGGATCCACCGTCTGCATTATATGAGCGGATCCGTCTCAGACGGATCCGCTCTGAACGCAAGTGTGAAAGTAGCCTAACCTCATGTGACTCGCCAGCTGCTGCTGGATCCGCCCAGCCATGGGAGGGGTTTTTCTCCCTATTTAAACTGGAGAGAGTGGCGGCCGTATTACGGCCATCATAGCGCCGGAGCTGTCGCCTCACCACCAGAGGCTGACGGCACCTACATGTTTGTTTCATAGGCGTGCGCAGCCTATTGCATTAGGGTGTGCACCCTAAAGCACAAACACACACCACGCGCGCGTGTATATATATATGCGTGCCACGCGCGCGCGTGTGTGTGTATGTATATATATATATATATATTACACATACACACACACACACACACACACTTTGGATCAAAACGGCTCATACACTCAGCCGGCTTCAGTTTCGCTACTGCGCATGCGCCCGCCAGCCTTACATACTAGTGCAGTTAAAGAAGATGCCGGGCGCATGCGCAGTAGCGAAACTGAAGCAGGCTGAGTGTACGAGCCAGAGGCGGGATCACTCTACAGCAGCCCTTTACTGCGCATGCGGGCTGGGAGCGCGGTACCAGCACTGAGATCCGGCATGTCAATAAAGGTGGCCGGAGGCGGGGAGAGCAGGATTGGAGACGCCTAGGCCGCTGCCCCCTTGACTTAAAACCTGACTTGAAGCAGGGGGCAGCGACTGAATAAAACATTGATTTCTCCAGGAGGCTAAATGCGGCTAAACGAAGAAAAAGTGCATTAGGAAACTACTATGCAGCACTATAAGGTACTACATACTACTACATACTTTGCACAAGTTTATTATTTACAACTTAAAGGGAACCTCAATAGTATTAACAGCTTAATAAGCGATTTTTTGGTGACGGGTTCCCTTTAAGTTGTAAATAATAAACTTGTGCAAAGTATGTACTAGTATGTATACTACTATCTAATAATCCACAATCATTATCTATCACTTGAAACTTCACTAACTTACTGGGGACAGTCAGGACTCCTCTCCAGACTTTTTCTTTTTACTATGGCAGACTGCTGGGCCGCTGGCAGTGCACAAAAGAAGATCAGAAATTGAATCCATTCACTACTGGGCGCGGGCAGGCAGGCTCCCGCTCTTCACATTCAAAATAGGCAGCCGGCGGCAACGTGACGTCACTCACTCTGTCACGCCGCACGCGCATGCTCCTCCCACTTTAGAAGCAGGCGGAGCAGGCGCGTGACGTCGGAGTGAGTGACGTTACGTTAGGCCGCCGGGAGACTTGAGACAAGGAGGAGGCGGAGCACAGCACAGCGGAGCAGTGGGGGTGGAGTCTGGACTGGATGCATTAGTGGATAATCCGATTACACTGATGAGACCAGCATCCAGACCAGCAGTATGTAGTTTAGTATGTCACACTCTCTGTCTCTGACATGATGATGAAGCAGCTGTGCGGCGCACTGCGGTCGGACACTAGTGTGGGGCGGCTGGCAGGCAGTGCAGGAGGCGGAGCACAGGGGTGTGATTAGGGTGTGCCCAGGCACACCCGGCACACCCCGTGCGCACGCCTATGGTTTGTTTGTCCTATAGTTAACCTAGCTCCTGATGAGCCTCCACAAGGCGTAACGTTGAGCTTGAACATAGGTTTAGGGCATGGACAGAGCGCATCCACATGCTAATCAAGGCAGATAGCCGTCAGCTGGATTAGTTAGGACTTTGAGTTTTTGCTGAATGGAGGGGTCTGTAGGGAGGATTTTCTTACCTGGTGTTCATTTTTGAGGGTCACCTATACAAATGTGGTTACTCCCCTCCTCCCTGGCAACTTTTTTAGTCCTAAACTGGGTAACCCTGTGTCATAGCATATGACTTCCTGTGATCTGAGCGCGCCACAGTGGTTCTGACACAGGTGTTGTCAGTGCATGAGGTTACCATTTTATATCCAGCAACTATACACATGTTGTATGACTAGTTGATGCTGTAGTTGCTCCGCACCTCCTAGTGCAGCCACATGTACTGGTGGGATCATCACGCATCTTGTATACGTCTAGCATCAACATATAGTATATAACAATATTTTGTGTTTGTTTGTAGATTTAGGGATCTTACACTAGTTTTAGTGTATATCTATTAAATCGTAAGTTTTAGCTTAAGCACAACGTTTCTTCCAGCTGTGACTCCTGTAATAATAAATAAGTATCCTGACTTCTTGTGAGCCGACCACCAGAGTATTTATCAAGTTGTATTAGCTATTGGATGGTAGCGTGTCGTGCTCTATTCTGGTGAGCTTTCCACTGTTGCTCTTTCATCTATTATATATCTTAAAGGGAACCTGTCACCGGGATTTTGTGTATAGAGCTGAGGACATGGGTTGCTAGATGGCCGCTAGAACATCTGCAATAACCAGTCCCCATAGCTCTGTGTGCTTTTATTGTGTAAAAAAAAACGATTTGATACATATGCAAATTAACCTGAGATGAGTCCTGTACGTGAGATGAGTCAGGGACAGGACTCATCTCAGGTTAATTTGCATATGTATCAAATCAGTTTTTTTACACAAATAAAAAGTAAGGGCTCTTTCACATCTGCGTTATTGTCTTCCGGCATAGAGTTCCGTCGTCGGGGCTCTATGCCGGAAGAATACTGATCAGTTTTATCCTAATGCATTCTGAATGGAGTAAATTCCGTTCAGGATGCATCAGGATGTCTTCAGTTCCGGAACGGAACGTTTTTTGGCCGGAGAAAATACCGCAGCATGCTGCGCTTTTTGCTCCGGCCAAAAATCCTGAAGACTTGCCGCAAGGCCGGATCCGGAATTAATGCCCATTGAAAGGCATTGATCCGGATCCGGCCTTAAGCTAAACGTCGTTTCGGCGCATTGCCGGTGTGGCGAAACCAACCTCGCCCCGGTGTTTTGGAGGGGGCTGTTTGAAGGCCTCCTGCCCCAGGATTACGGCCCTTTGAGATACTTTTGCTAACTTTTAAACCCCTGAACCTATTCAAGTGAATTTTGGATAGGTTTGTCCCCAAGTTATACTGTTTAAATTGATGTAAGTTATATGTATGGACAATGTAACCTCACAAAGTTGTATCAATTTATAATAAGTGTAACTTGTCAGCTTGGGAGGAATATGCTGGGTGTGTTTCTATTGTCCCATTGTGTGTTTAAATGGTGATGTCTGTCCTGTTGTCTCCACATGTGTATTGGCGATCTCCCCTTTGTCCTGAGAGATAATTGGATTGCCCTCGGTTGTCTCCGGGACAGAGAGGAGGAAACCATGATGCATTGTGGGGATGTGTTGTATCTGTCCTGTGTCGCAGTCTCCCTTCTGGTCCTCTAGGGGGCGTGAACGATTGGTTGCTGTACTTGCATTGTGTGTGTTGTAAGATATTGATTGGTTGGATTTCAAAACCCTGTGGGCAGTACTATGTTTGTTTGTTTTTTATGAATAAAAGAGGCTGTATCTGAAGCACGTCAGACCACTGCTTGACCCTCAACACAGAGCCTTGTCTCGTCATTGGGGGGATTCCCTGTATGCTGTTGGAGACTGAGTGCCAGGAGTGTAAGCTGACTGTATGCTTTTCCTGTTCGTCTTCTAGCAGCTATTCGCGAGGTTCCAGTTTGGAGTGCTATTTTGTATCCAGTTCGGGAGTTTGGTGTTCTGCAGTAGCTGTGCCTGTCTCTCAGAAAGGGGCATATCGCCTAAACGGATTTTAACCCCTTGTTCTGCTGAAACGGTCCGTTACAGCCGGATCCGACGTTTAGCTTTTTTAGAGTGGTTACCATGGCTGCCGGGATGCTAAAGTCCTGGCAGCCATGGTAAAGTGTATCGGGGAGCGGGGGAGCAGCATACTTACCGTCCGTGCGGCTCCCGGGGCGCTCCAGAGTGACGTCAGGGCGCCCCAGGCGCATGGATCACGTGATCGCATGGGACGTCATCCATGCGCATGGGGCGCTCTGACGTCACTCTGGAGCGCCCCGGGAGCCGCACGGACTTTAAGTATACCGCTCCCCCGCTCCCCACTACTACTATGGCAACCAGGACTTTAATAGCGTCCTGGGTGCCATAGTAACACTGAAAGCATTTTGAAGACGGATCCGTCTTCAAATGCTTTCAGTACACTTGCGTTTTTCTGGATCCGGCGTGTAATTCCGGCAAGTGGAGTACACGCCGGATCCGGACAACGCAAGTGTGAAAGAGGCCTAACCTTGCGGTGTTGGTGGTATTTCACACCATGCAGCAATTCTTGAGTCCTTGCTCATAGCAGCACCAACTTGTTTTCACGCCAAACAGGTAGCAAGCCTTCATCCAGATACAAGGCTCCCAGATCCCAACACAGATACTTGGCTTCTGAGCCCAGCTGCCTATTTAAGGACAGCCAGGTGCTGCCAAAACCCAGACGGGCATTTAAAATCTAGTCCGGTATTCGACATCACCTAGCTGTAAATCAGCCCAGCAGCACATACTGGGAGGAAAATACCTATTTTCCCAGTCCAAACCTCTCACTCACTGTCACGGCTGTTTAAGGGTAACAAGAGCATACACAGTAAAAAGAGCTACTGACCGGACCCAAACTAGGGAAGAGAAAGGGTGACCCCTGTCAGACCCTCAACACTCTCCCTATGCTGCTAAAGCACATGCCCGGATCCATGTGGTGGAACGAGGCATGCCCGCGTGCCTAAGACTGATGAGCCCTGTAACCCCCTACAATAGTGGAAGGGGCACGGCCACCGATGCCCTGCTCAGAATATGGAGGGAACCGTGGCCACCTCAGATCCAGTCAGAAAATCACCAGGTACACAACAATGTCTGCACACTTAGCTGATGGAGCTGCAGCCGCAGAGAAGACGGATCCACAGGTCCAGAGAACTAATAGCTTAACAAGTGAAGATACTCAAGGCAGAGCTACAACTGAAAAGAGAAATATAATCCACGCCCTGCAATAGGAGGAGGGGTGATTTAAAGGCAGGGAAATCAAACGCAGGAGGAACAGCTGGGAGTGAAGACCTCATCACAGGGGCGGAGAGACAGAACAGTGAGAACACCTCCAAACTCTAAGTGACATCATCACAGGGGTGGAGACACAGAGCTGTGAGAACGTCTCAAAGCTCTGGTAGTGACACTCACAAACCTGTCACATTATATAGAATATAGTCGTCTCTTTAACAGGTGAGTTTCATCCTCAGTGGTATCAATAATAATTAAATAGGACTATAGCTTCCTTTTATATATAAGGATTTAAATAAAATGTGGACCAGACTATACAATTAAACAAATAAAACCTAGATTGGACTATATACCCACCCCAATATAGCATCACAAGTCATCTCTATCAATGGCAATATTTATATCTCAGTCAATGGCAATATTTATATAGCATCTCAATTGATAACACATTATATTTGTATTATGTGTCCCTAAATAAAATAAAATACAATAAAATAAAAACATATGTAGCTGGAGATTAGATACACGATGTGCGATTCTAAACAAGTAATTTGCAAAGATATGCACCCTCAAACGGCTGTTCCAGGACTGCATACATTAGACAAGATATGCACTGGACTGCGTTGTCCGTAATGAAACACATACTAATGGGGATTGCGCAATAAAAAGAGAAAGAAAAAATACAGTGAAGTGATAAGCAACTGATTTACTGTAGTCTCCTCCTAAAGTCTCTGAATCTCAAGTCACGTACTCTAGTCAAACATTTAATACACTGGAAATCAAACATGAGAAAAAACCGCTCATTGTCTGCTTGTATAAATGTTGCTGCCAAACAACTTCAAACCAGACTGCTGTTTTTTCCTCTGGATTCCTGAACTCTAATTGTGAGAGGTACGCACCTTTTGGGAATAAAAGGGTGAGAAACAAGACAAAAACAATGTGGATAAATAGAAATTTCAAGGGAGCAATACATGACAAAGCATTCAAATCACTAAAACAGGAGGGTAGCAAGGAAGCATTGAAAAACTATAAGGAAAAAAAATTGAATGTGTAAAACATGGATGTCAAATTCATGGCCCTCCAGATGTTGCAAAACTACAACTCCCATCATTCCCTGATAGCTGTAGTATGCCCAGGCATGATGGGAGTTGTAGTTTTGCAACAGCTGGAGGGCCACAAGTTTGACATCCCTGGTGTAAAAGACAGATAAAAGCGGCCAAGCTTGAGACATTGAGATTCATTGCCTAAGAGAGTAAAACTAAGTGTACTTTCACACTAGCGTTTTGGCTTTCTGTTTCTGGGCTCTCAACAGCGGTCCAAAACGGATCAGTTTTGCGCTAATGCATTCTGAATGGAAAAGGATCCGCTCAGTATGCATCAGCCTGCCTGTAGCGTTTTGCTGTCCGCCTAATGAAGCGGATCCAAACAGATCAACCATCCAATATAATGATTGTCAATGGGTGATGTAATGTTTGTAATGGCTCAGTTTGAGGTGGATCCGTTTCAAAACGTTTTGCTCATTGAGCATGCTCAAGAATTGTCCCCTCCCCCAGAAGCCATTCTGATCGTCCATCTTGGAAGACAAACAAACTGTTAAGTATAGAAAGTTTTAATGTCTATCTATCTATCTATCTTTCTTTCTTTATCTCTTTCTATCTGTCTATCTATCTATCCCTGGGGGGAGCTGATGTCACTGAGGAGGGGGGGGCTGATGGCATGGGGGAGCTGATGGCACTGGGGGGAGATGATGGCATGGGGGAACTGATGGCACTGGGGGGAGCTGATGGCACTGAGGGGGAGCTGAGGCTGTTAAGTATAAAAAGTTTTAATGTCTATCTATCTTTCTTTCTTTATCTCTTTCTATCTATCTGTCTATCTATCCCTGGGGGGAGCTGATGTCACTGAGGAGGGGAGGGGCTGATGGCATGGGGGGAGCTGACGGCAATGGGGGGAGCTGATGGCATGGGGGAACTGATGGCACTGGGGGGAGCTGATGGCACTGAGGGGGACGATGGCATGAGGGAGCTGATAGCACGGAGGGGGCTGACGTCATGGGGGAGCTGATGGCACTGAGGAGGGGCTGATGGCATGGGGGAGCTGATGGCACTGAGGGGGGCTGATGGCATGGGGGAGCTGATGGCACTGAGGGGAGCTGCTGGCACTGGGGGGCTGAAGGCACTGAGGGGGGGTGATGGCATGGGGGAGCTGATGGCGCTGGGGGGAGCTGATGGCACTGAGGGGTCTGATGGCATGGGGGAAGCTGATGGCACTGGGGAAAGCTGATGGCACTTAGGGGAGGCTGATGGCATGGGGGAGCTGATGGCACTGGGGGAAGCTGATGGCACTTGGGGGAGCTGATGGCACTGGGGGGGAGCTGATGGCACTGGGGGGAGCGAATGGCACTGAGGGGAGCGAATGGCACTGAGGGGGGGGCTGAAGGCATGGGGGAGCTGATGGCACTGAGGGAAGCTGAAGGCATGGGGGAGCTGATGGCACTGAGGGAAGCTGATGGCACTGGGGGAGCTGATGGCACTGGGGGGCTGAAGGCATGGGGGAGCTGATGGCACTGGGGGAGCTGATGGCACTGAGGGGGGGCGATGGCATGGGGGAGCTGATGGCACAGAGGACTAATGGCATTGGGGGGTGATGGCACAGAGGACTGATGGCACAGGGGTCTGATGAAATTTTATAAAGGAAAACATTCTTTTTTATTCGTTTTTTCTTATCAGAGTACTCGATTAATCGTTGGATTAATCGATAGATTACTTGAGTACTAAAATAATCGATAGCTGCAGCCCTAATATACATTACAGATCAAAAGTTTGGACACACCTTCTCATTTAAAGAGTTTTCTTTATTTTCATGACTATGAAAATTGTAGATTCACACTGAAGGCATCAAAACTATGAATTAACACATGTGGAATTATATACATAACAAAAAAGTGTGAAACAACTGAAAATATGTCATATTCTAGGTTCTTCAAAGTAGCCACCTTTTGCTTTGATTACTGCTTTGCACACTCTTGGCATTCTCTTGATGAGCTTCAAGAGGTAGTCACCTAAAATGGTTTTCACTTCACAGGTGTGTCCTGTCAGGTTTAATAAGTGGGATTTCTTGCCTTATAAATGGGGTTGGGACCATCAGTTGCATTGTGGAGAAGTCAGGTGGATACACAGCTGATAGTCCTACTGAATAGACTGTTAGAATTTGTATTAGGCCTCATGCACACGAACGTTTTTTTTTAAGGTCCGCAAAAACTGGGTCCGTAGGTCCGTGATCCGTGACCGTTTTTTCGTCCGTGTGTCTTCCTTGTTTTTTGGAGGATCCACGGACATGAAAAATGAAAGAAAAATCTAAGTCAAGTTTGCCATTGAAATGATAGGAAAAAACGGACACGGATCACGGACACGGATCACGGACACGGATGACAATCTTGTGTGCATCCGTGATTTTTCACGGACCCATTGACTTGAATGGGTCCGTGAACCTTTGGCCGTGAAAAAAATAGGACAGGTCATATTTTTTTCACGGCCAGGAAACACGGATCACGGATGCGGCTGCCAAACGGTGCATTTTCCGATTTTTCCACGGACCCATGAAAGTCAATGGGTCCGTGAAAAAAAACGGAAAACGGCACAACGGCCACGGATGCACACAACGGTCGTGTGCATGAGGCCTTATGGCAAGAAAAAAGCAGTTAAGTAAAGAAAAACGAGTGGCCATCATTACTTTTAGAAATGAAGGTCAGTCAGTCCGAAAAATTGCCAAAACTTTGAAAGTGTCCCCAAGTGCAGTCACAAAAACCATCAAGCGCTACAAAGAATCTGGCTCACATGCGGACAGCCCCAGGAAAGGAAGACCAAGAGTCACCTCTGCTGCGGAGGATCATCTGAGTCACCAGCCTCAGAAATCGCAGGTTAACAGCAGCTCAGATTAGAGACCAGGTCAATGCCACACAGTTCTAGCAGCAGACACATCTCTAGAACAACTGTTAAGAGGAGACTGTGTGAATCAGGCCTTCATGGTAGAAGATCTGCTAGGAAACCACTGCTAAGGACAAGCAACAAGCAAAAGAGACTTGTTTGGGCTAAAGAACACAAGGAATGGACATTAGACCAGTGGAAATCTGTGCTTTGGTCTGATGAGTGGGGGTGCTTTGCTGGTGACACTGTTGGGGATTTATTCAACATTGAAGGCATACTGAACCAGCATGGCTACCACAGCATCTTGCAGCGGCATGCTATTCCATCCGGTTTGCGTTTAGTTGGACCATCATATATTTTTCAACAGGACAATGACCCCAAACACACCTCCAGACTGAGGTGTGATGGGGTGCTGTGCCAGATGACCTGGCCTCCACAGTCACCGGACCTGAACCCAATCAAGATGGTTTGGGGTGAGCTGGACCGCAGAGTGAAGGCAAAAGGGCCAACAAGTACTAAGCATCTCTGGGAACTCCTTCAAGACTGTTGGAAGACCATTTCAGGTGACTACCTCTTGAAGCTCATCAAGAGAAGGCCAAGAGCAAAGCAAAAAGGTGGCTACTTTGAAGAACCTAGAATATGACATATTTTTCAGTTGTTTCACACTTTTTTGTTATTTATATAATTCCACATGTGTTAATTCATAGTTTTGATGCCTTCAGTGTGAATCTACAATTTTCATAGTCGTGGAAATAAAGAAAACTCTTTGAATGAGAAGGTGTGTCCAAACTTTTGGTCTCTACTGTATATACAAATATAGCTATACAAAAAAGCTATACAACCTATTTTTTGCCCAAGAGGCCCTGCCCCAGAATCAGTCCTCTGTCAGACCCCAACAAGACCTCAGATCAGACCCACAATCAGACCTCTGCTCAGACCCTAATGTGAATGACCCCATTCAGACCTCAATTTAGAGTCCCATGTCTTATAACTGCCACCGTTTTTCTCGTCAGACCCCATGCTTCTCACCAGCTGCCATATGCCTCTCTTCAGCTGTCATATGCCTCTCCTCAGCTGCCGTGCCTCACTTTTTCCGCTGTGCCTCACATCTGCCGCCATGCCTCACATCCACACGCCCTTTTTTTTTCTACTTCACAAACATGATCGTAGGAATTATTACTTTTTTTGCATCTTCAAAAAGCCATTAACAAAAAGAAAAAAAAAAAGATAGGATGGATTTTCTGTGGTGGGCAAGCACGAGCTTCTCTACTCCAAAGTAAGTTCTTGAAACAAATATTTTATAAATGTGATATCTCTGTTAATGGCGCTCTAAACATGTTCATATACCGTTTTTAATCTGCATTTGGTCTTGTATTATGTCCCACCATCTCGATCTGAGGATCTAAGCCCACCCAGAAGCAGAAGGCGAATTGCGCAGCCAGTAAGTAGCAAGCAATGCTTGGAGTTTGAAATACAGTTGTATTCTTTGCATTAATCGATATGTACTTTATTGTAGTCTTCTTCATCATCTGCAGAGGAGGGGAGGTGAACCAAGCAGGGACCATGGCCGGCAAGTTGTAAGTATATTTATATATATTCTCTTGAAGAAAATATAATTCTGGTTTAACTTTTTTTTTTTGTTAGGAACTGTTAGCGTTTTTTTTCCAGGCAGGTTTATGATGGTTTTACGTTGAGGCATCAGACCTCCAACCCGTGAATATTTCCCTGTGCAATGAATATTTGCACTGGACAGGAGATAAAAAACAGCCCAGATTGAACAGGGGTTGTCAATATCTAAAATCTTTATTCCACAGCACCTACTTAGAGGGCTTTGGGGGTGGGAACATAGTGTCTGTCAAGATACAAGTGAAACTTCGTTAAACAATACTGGTATCTGCTATAAAAATTACATGTAAGGGTTATTTTACATATTGACCAAGGTTAATCTAAATGCTAATAAGTTGAATGAATTGTCATAGGTTGCTGTCATTGTATGTGAGATGTGATTTTAAATAGCCTTATGTTAAGGCTTTATGTTAAGGCCTTTACAGTTCCAAAGGTTCTCATTCGGTGGCGGTCAATGCGGGACCGCTTTAAGAGTGATTACAACCAGGAGGTTCAGGCCCTGAGTGGATCCGCAGAAACCTCAAGGCCGCCATATATCCTAAGACGGACGCTAGCACTAAGAAGGTCATTTTTTTGGGGGGGGGGGGGGGACTGGAAAAAGCGTTTGCTTTCCTCTCCCTCTGAGTGCAAGGGGCAGTCTACGATCGGAGGTAGCCATAGCATAGAACCTGGATGCAGTATTTGAAGGCCAATTATTAACTTTTTTTTCTTCCTACAGAACTGCCAGCAGCACTCGGGCTCCTGACCCACCTCTTGAGGCAGACCCGGAACCGACCGCCACCCCCAGCCCTCCTGTCCGTCATGCACCTGCTCAGGACAGTCTCGGTCACCTACCGGGTCCCTATGTTAAACAGAGGCTCTTAAATTTCCGCCAGAATTTTAGAGCCCTGTTGAACAGCCAAAGATCCGGTAGGAGCCATCACAGTGATTTTGTGAACCTAGTAGAGATCGTGTCTGAATCTCTAGAAGGTTTTGCAGAATAATGTTAATGAGGGATGACTTGATACACCGCTGGGACTCAACTCAACCCAACTCAGCCCTCACCACCTTTATGTGCTAACCTTAATCCCTGTAATGGACCAAATGTCGCCCGAGCAGGTGCATGAGTTCAAAAACATGGTTGAGAACGGGTCGTGGGAAATCTGGGACACGCTGCTGTTAAAGGTGTTGTCCGGGTTCAGAGCTGAACCCAGACAGACAACACCTTGTGAGGCTATGTCACCGATATAGGTGTGAGTCCCAGCGTTTTGGACCCGCACCTATAAGTGGAGCATATACTAGCAATATGCGCCAATTTTCTAAGATGAGACAGCCCCTTTAATAACCATATGTGTGGCTACTACCCTTCACATTTATTTCACAAAAGCTAATGCCACCCATGAGGATCAGGACTGTGTGCATGTTCACAAGAGTGATGCTGCAACGTGAACTATGGCATGGGGTGGCATTAGCTTGTGTGAAAAAAATATATAAGATGAAGACACAAGGTGTATATAAAAAATAACTTTAATAGAAGATCAGATTAAACAACAATAAACAACAGTATCTTGCCAACTCACTCTGCCCGCTTCAGAAACAAAGTAATCGGTGAAACTTTCCATCATTTAGGCCACGGCAAGGGTTGAACGATATCCCAGATGTTGCAGCCTAGTGAGTGTGCAATCAACTTCTTGCGGGTCCAGGCGCAGTGGTTCTTCTGATAACAGATAGTTATGTAGAACTACACAAGCTTTGACTATATTGTCTATGGTTTGAACCTTAAGATTTATGGCTTTGGTGAGAATACGCCATTTTGCAACTAAAATGCCAAAGGCGCACTCCACCAGTCGTCTAGCTTGTGTCAGTCTGTAGTTAAACACACGCTTAGCAGTGTTCAAGTCACGGCTAGAGTGCGGCTTGATGAGGTTCTCTTACATTTGGAACGCCTCGTCCCCTACTACCACAAATGGCATTAGAGGGCCATCATACCTGGCAAAGGTCTCGGAGGTGGCAATCCAAAGTCCTTTGAATACAGGAGGCGTCCCATTACTGAGTTTTTGAAAGCCATCGAGTCATTTGTCCACTCATAAGCTCCAATGTCAACGGCGACAAACCAATAATTGGCATCCACAATGGCCATCAAGATAATTGAATAGTATTTCTTGTAGTTATAGAATTCAGAGCCTCTTCCGGAAGGTTTTACAATCCTTATGTGTTTCCCATCCACAGCTCTGAGACAATTAGGGAATTGGCAGGTTTCCAGGAACTTGTCTGCAATCTGAAGTCACTGTTCTGTAGTTGGATGTGGGATGTAAACCATAAAGAGGCTGCAGAGCTCGCCCACGTGCCATGAAAGACATACAGTGTCTTGCAAAAGTATTCACCCCCTTTACTTTTTTTTTTCGTATTTCTGTGCCTGAAATTAACATGGTTTGTTTGAGGATTGGCATCATTTAATTTACAGAGCATGCCCACAATTTTGAAGATGTTTTTTTTTTATTGTGAAGCAAACAACAAATAGTACAAAATTACAGAAAACTCAATGGGCCAGATTAATCATTAGCTCAAGTCAGAATAATGGAGTGAAAAAGTCGCAAATTTTTGCACATTCGCTTAACCCCTTAAGGACACATGACGTACCGGTACGGCATGTTTCCCGAGTCCTTAAGGACACATGACGTACCGGTACGTCATGACTTTAAATAGCGATGCCGGCGCCGCGGGGGTTAATCGGAACGGGATGCCGGCTGAAATCATTCAGCCGGCATCCTGTAACAATGCAGGGGGGGTCATTTGACCCCCCGCATCGACGATCGCAGAAAACCGCAGGTCAATTCAGACCTGCGGATTTCTGCGTTTCCGGTCCATTCGGGTGTCCTGTGACCCGATGAACCGGAAAGACTGCGATCGGTGGCGTAATTTTACACCACCAATCGCAGTCCGAGGATTTGCAGAGGCGGAGCTGGCCCTGGTGCTGAACGCCGCTGTCCAGGGTGCTGATTGGTGCAGGGGAGAGAGGCGCGAGATTCAAACTTCCTGCGCTCCTCTCTCCCCTCCTCTTCCTGTCCAGCACCCTGACCGTGCAGCATCGTCCAGCACCAGCTCCTGTGTCCCCCTAATCGGCATCCATCACCCTCCTGCACCCATCGCCACCCAGGTAGGTTAGGATCAGTGAGGGAGAGGCACCTTTAGGCAGGGATAGAAGGGAAAAGTTAGAAAAAAAAAAAAAAGCACATTTATTCCAAACTTTTTTGTTTCAGCTACCAGACCCCAGACCCCCTCTGCCACTTGCCCCCCCCCCGCATCCCGCCCAGATCCACGTTCGCTTGTGGGACCGTGAGGAAAAATCAACGCGGCCTCCCTGCCCACCCCCTCCAGGTACCTATCCCCAGGGGTGAGACCCGTGCCCTTACCAGTGGAAGCCTGTTGCTGGTCAGGTATAAGGACAAGAGGGATGTCCTTATGCTGTCCACAATCCACGGTAACAGCACCACCCCAGTCTCTGTGCGAGGTACCACGGCAACGGTCCTCAAGCCCGATTGTATCGTCGACTACAATCGGTATATGGGAGGAGTTGATCTCTCTGATCAAGTCCTCAAGCCATATAATGCCATGCGCAAAACCCGGGCATGGTACAAAAAAGTTGCGGTCTACATGGTGCAGGTTGCCATGTACAACTCTTTTGTACTATCCCGAAGCGCTGGCAGCACAGGGACATTCCTCCAATTCTATGAGGCAGTCCTCAAAGACCTGATCTTTTCGGACCGGGAAAGAGCAGGCCGGAGTACCTCGGGAACTGGAGGCGCCCGGATCGTCCCTGGCCAACACTTTCCAGGTGTGGTCCCCCATACTGGAAAGAAGGGACGAACCCAAAAAAGATGCAGAGTGTGTCACAAGAGGGGGATACGGAAGGACACCACTACTCAGTGTGACACTTGCCCCGATCATCCGGGCCTCTGCGTTATCGATTGCTTCAGGGAGTATCACACTTCCATGGAGTACTACATTTTTATAATCTCCAACAGTCCCCTAGAGAACATAAAACACTATGTCTCTCAGACTTTGGAGACACAGAAACAATTTTTTTTCCCCCAAAAAATATTAGTTTTAGTGCAGGCTTCCTCAAACTGCGGCCCTCCAGATGTTGTAAAACTATAACTCCCAGCATGCCCAGACAACCTACAGCCATCAGCAGGGCATGGTGGGAATTGTAGTTTTACAACATCTGGAGGGCCGCAGTTTTAGGATGCCTGCTTAGTGTCTCCAAAGTCTGAGAGCCATACATATTGGGCATCGTCGCGTGCGTAAAAGTCGTCGCTATAAAAATAACATTTGACCAAACCCCTCGGATGAACGGTGTTAAAAATATAAAATAAAAACGGTGCCAAAACACCAATTTTTGGGCAAAATTTCCATTTGAATCCTTTTTTTCCAGTAATAAAGCAAGGGTTAACAGCCAAAAAAAACTCAATATTTATGGCCCTGATTCTGTAGTTTGCAGAAACACCCCATATGTGGTCGTAAATGGCTATATAGCCGCACGGCAGGGCATAGAACGAAGGGAACTCCATATGGTTTCTGGAAGGCAGATTTTGATGGACAGTTTTTTTTTTTGACACCATGTCCCATTAGAAGCCCCCCCTGATGTAGCCTAGACTAGAAACTCCAAAAAAGTGACCCCATCTAAGAAACTACACCCCTCAAGGTATTCAAAAGTTACTTTATAAACTTTGTTAACCCTTTAGGTGTTCCACAAAACTAAATAGCAAATGTAGAAAAATTTTAGAATTTTATTTTTTTGTTACCTTGCCTCAAAAAAGTGTAATATAGAGCAACCAAAAATCATATTTACCCCTAAAATAGTACCCAAACAACAACCACCTTATCCCATAGTTTCCTAGATGGGGTCACTTTTATGGAGTTTCTACTCTAGGGGTGCATCAGGGGGCTTGAAAAGGGTACATGGTTTAAATAAACCAGTCCAGCAAAATCTGCCTTCCAAAAACCGTATGGCGTTCCCCTTCTTCTATGTCCTGCCGTTTAGCCAAATAGTAGTTTACGACCACATTTGGGGTGTTTCTGCAAACTACAGAATCAGGGCAACCCATTTTGAGTTTTGTTTGGCTGTTAACCCATTTTTTTCAGTAATAAAGTAAGGGTTAAAATGGAAAATTTTCCAAAAAATAGAAATTTCTAAATTGTTTCTCCATCTGCCATTAACTCTTGTGGAACACCTAAAGGGTTAACAAAGTTTGTAAACCCAGTTTTGAATACCTTGAGGGGTGTACTTTCTTAGATGGAGTCACTTTTTTGAAATTTTTATTCTAGGGGTACAACAGGGGGCTTCAAATGGGACATGGTATAAACAAAACCAGTCCTGCCAAATCTGCCTTCCAAAACCCATATGGTGTTCCCCTCCTTCTATGTCCTCCCGTTCGGCCAAACAGTAGTTTACGACCACATATGGGGTGTTTTTGCAAACTAAAGAATCAGGGCAACCCATTTTGAGTTTTGTTTGGCAGTTAACCCTTGTTTTACTCCTGGAAAAAATTGATTATATTGGAAAATTTTCCAAAAAATAGAAATTTCTAAATTGTTTCTCCATCTGCCAATAACTCTTGTGGAACACCTAAAGGGTTAACAAAGTTTGTAAACCCAGTTTTGAATACCTTGAGGGGTGTACTTTCTTAGATGGAGTCACTTTTTTGAAATTTCTATTCTAGGGGTGCAACAGGGGGCTTCAAATGGGACATGGTATAAACAAAACCAGTCCTGCAAAATCTGCCTTCCAAAACCCATATGGCGTTCCCCTCTTTCTACGTGCTCCCGTTTAGCCAAACAGTAGTTTACGACAACATATGGGGTGTTTTTGCAAACTACAGAATCAGGGCAACCCATATTGAGTTTTGTTTGGCTGTTAACCCTTATTTTATTGCTGGAAAAAATGGGTTAAAATGGAAAATTTTCCAAAAAATAGAAATTTCTAAATTGTTTCTCCATCTGCCATTAACTCTTGTGGAACACCTAAAGGGTTAACAAAGTTTGTAAACCCAGTTTTGAATACCTTGAGGGGTGTACTTTCTTAGATGGAGTCACTTTTTTGAAATTTTTATTCTAGGGGTACAACAGGGGGCTTCAAATGGGACATGGTATAAACAAAACCAGTCCTGCCAAATCTGCCTTCCAAAACCCATATGGTGTTCCCCTCCTTCTATGTCCTCCCGTTCGGCCAAACAGTAGTTTACGACCACATATGGGGTGTTTTTGCAAACTACAGAATCAGGGCAACCCATTTTGAGTTTTGTTTGGCAGTTAACCCTTGTTTTACTCCTGGAAAAAATTGATTATATTGGAAAATTTTCCAAAAAATAGAAATTTCTAAATTGTTTCTCCATCTGCCAATAACTCTTGTGGAACACCTAAAGGGTTAACAAAGTTTGTAAACCCAGTTTTGAATACCTTGAGGGGTGTACTTTCTTAGATGGAGTCACTTTTTTGAAATTTCTATTCTAGGGGTGCAACAGGGGGCTTCAAATGGGACATGGTATAAACAAAACCAGTCCTGCAAAATCTGCCTTCCAAAACCCATATGGCGTTCCCCTCTTTCTACGTGCTCCCGTTTGGCCAAACAGTAGTTTACGACCACATATGGGGTGTTTCTGCAAACTACAGAATCAGGGCAACCCATTTTGAGTTTTGTTTGGCAGTTAACCCTTGTTTTTTTCCTGGAAAAAATTTATTATATTGGAAAATTTTCAAAAAAATCTAAATTCTAAAAATGTATGTCCATTTGCCATGAAGTGTTGTGGAAGACCTAAAGGGTTAACAAAGTTTGTAAAAACAGTTTTGAATACCTTGAGGGGTGTAGTTTCTAGAATGGGGTCATTTTGGGGTGGTTTCTATTATGTAAGCCTCACAAAGTGACTTCAAACCTGAACTGGTCCATAAAAAGTGGGATTTTGTAGATTTCTGAAAATTTCAAAATTTGCTTCTAAACTTCTAAGCCTTGTAACATCCCCAAAAAATAAAATATCATTCCCAAAATGCTACAAACATGAAGTAGACATATGGGGAATGTAAAGTCATCACAATTTTTGGGGGTATTACTATGTATTACAGAAGTAGAGAAACTGAAACTTTGAAATTTGCAAATTTTTCAAAATTTTTGGTAAATATGGTATTTTTTTATGCAAAAAAATTAACTTTTTTGACCCAATTTTAGCAGTGTCATGAAGTACAATATGCGACGAAAAAACAATCTCAGAGCGGCCTGGGTAAGTCAAAGCGTTTTAAAGTTATCAGCACTTAAAGTGACAGTGGTCAGATTTGCAAAAAATGGCCTGGTCCTTAAGGTGAAATAGGGCTGTGTCCTTAAGGGGTTAAACTGCGGAAATTTTTTTGACTTTTATTGGCTCTTCACTATACTCACCAGTTTTCTGAAAGTGGGCTAGTTTTCTTATATAAATGATTCTCTAGACAGATTTACTATTGCAACTATTTAAAAAGTTGCAAAAAATTTCGCAATTTCACTCCAGTGAGGACCATGCTTATCTTATGTGACTCTTTAATAGAACATGCGACTTTTTCGTAAAGACGTGCAACTTTTGTAAAGCTCCTTACTGACGGATAAACTGCTACCGTCAAACCACATTTATTACAGTCTTAAAGGGCCGATCATAAATCTGACTTGGCTAAAACTGACTTTAGCCATATGTGAAAGTGGAGTGAGCTGTCAGAGTAATGATAAATCTGGCCCTATGTGCATAACTATTCACCCCCTAAAGTCAATACTTTGTAGAGCCACCTTTTGCAGCAATCACAGCTCCTTCCAGTTGGATAGTTTGCGCTTGTGAACAGCAATCTTTAAGTCTGACCACAGATTTTCTATTGGATTGAGATCTGGGCTTTGACTAGGCCATTCCAATACATTTACATGTTTCCCCTTAAACCACTCAAGTGTTGCTTTAGCAGTGTGTCTGGGGTCATTGTCCTGCTGGAAGGTGAACCTCCGTCCTAGCCTCAAATTACGCACAGAGTGGTACAGGTTTTGCTCAAGAATATCCCTGTATTTAGCACCATCCATCTTTCCCTCAACTCTGACCAGTTTCCCAGTCCCGACTGCTGAAAAACATCCCCACAGCATGATGGTGCCACCACCTTGTTTTACTGTGGGGATGGTGTTCTTTGGGTGATGTGATTTGTTGGGTTTGCGCCAGACATAGCGTTTTCTTTGATGGCCGAAAAGTTCAATTTTAGTCTCATCAGACCAGAGCACCTTCCTCCATACATTTTGGAAGTCTCCCACATGCCTTTTCACAAACTCACAATGTGCCTTTATGTTTTTTGATGAAAGTAATGGCTTTCTTATGGCCACTCTGCCATAAAGCCCAACTCTATGGAGTGTATGGCTTATTGTCGTCTTATGTACAGATACTCCAGTCTCTGCTGTGGAACTCTGTAGATCCCCCAGGGTTACCTAAGGTCTCTGTGCTGCCTCTTGGATTAATGACCTCCTTGCCCCGGTCCGTGAGATTTGGTGGGCGGCTGTCTCTTGGCAGGTTTGCTATTGTGCCATGTTCTTTCCATTTGGTTATGATAGATTTGATGGTGCTCTTGGGGATCATCGAAGATTTGGATATTTTTTTATAACCAAACCCTGACTTGTACTTCTCAACAACATTTTCCCTTACTTGTTTGGAGAGTTCCTTGGTCTTCATGGCAGTGTTTGGTTAATGATGCCTCTTGCTTAGGTGTTGCAGCCTCTGGGGCCTTTAGGAAAAGGTGTGTATATGTAATGACAGATCATGTGACACTTAGATTGCACAGAGGTGGACATCATTTCACTATATATGTGACCTCTGAAGGTGATTGGTTGCACCAGAGCTTTTCATGGGCTTCCTAACAAAGGGGGTGAATACATACGCACATGCCAATTTTCTGTTTTCTATTTCTAAACAATAGTTTTATTTATATATTTTTCTAATTTCACTTCACCAACTTAGACTATTGTGTTCTGATCCATCACATAAAATTCAGATTAACAAAACATTGAACTTAATGTAATGTAACAAAATACCAAAAAAGTCAAGGGGGTGAATACTTTTGCAAGGCACTGTACCTTCCAACTTTTTGGATGGTCAAAGAGGTTCACTTATGCTTCATTGTGTAAATGCATATCTATTCACTTCAATTTTTTTATTTTACATAATAACGCAAATATTATCCAAATATAGAAATTTTTAAAATCCGATTTATATCAAATAATAAATTACTATCTATCACAGGCTCTAATATACAGATAGGAACTGGACAAACATGTTCTGGATCAATATTTTAAACAAGGGCGTAGCTATAGTGGAAGAATGGGAAGTGACTGCTACGGTCCCCAAACTCAGAAGGGGCCCATTTAGGAGAAGGACTAAAAGATTTTGTCAGGGCCACCTCAACAGTATTATATAATGATATTTTATACAGTGACATGACATACAGTATATATGTGTAGGAAACAGACAGAGGCTGCCAGGCCTGGTCTGACCTTGACTAGACACAGGAGTGGAAATTGCACGGAAAGAGCGGTTTTGTGACGAAGTTGCTGGGGAAGGGGGGGGTGGGTGCAAAATCTGCTGTGGGGCCAACTCATTTCCAGTTATGCCACTGATTGTAAATTTAATAATACAATTCCATACTTGTGATCAAAAAGAGGGACATTTAAGGAACAAAGAGGGACAGAGGGACATGGGTCAAAAGTAGTGACTGTCTGTCATGGTCTTACCTCCTTGCTGTTCTCCTTCGTTTGACATGTGCTGGCGGCCATCTTGGTTTCTGGGTTTCTTGTAGCCTCCCACCCTGCGGCTCCTCCTTCCCACTGGGAGGAGCTGGATGCCTAGCTCATATATATAGGAGGTCTGTGGCTTCAGTTCCCTGCTTGGTCCTCCTGTGCTCACATGCTTCTAAGACTGCTGCTGCTTCTGGTTCCTGATCCTGGCTTCGTCTGACTACCCTGCTGATTCCTGATCCTGGCTTCGTCTGACTACCCTGTTGGTTCCTGATCCTGGCTTCATCTGACTACCCTGCTGATTCCTGATCCTGGCTTCGTCTGACTACCCTGTTGGTTCCTGATCCTGGCTTCATCTGACTACCCTTCTGGTTCCTGATCTCTGGTTTCGCAAGACCCTGCTTCGGTTTAGCCATCCGTTTGGACTTTTGCCTTACAGCTTTATTTTCAATAAAGCCTTCTTATTTCCACTCATCTCTTGTTGCACGTCTGGTTCATGGTTCCATGACATTAGGACCAAGCCATGAATTCTGACGGTACAGGGCCATCCTCGCTACCTACGCTGGTTGCCAGACTTGATCAGCAGGATCACCTGTTGGGTCGGTTCGCTGTGGCGTTGCAAACCCTGCTTGAACGCACGGCTCATTTAGCTTCCGTTGCCGATGGGTCGGTTGTCGCTCCTGGGCCCGCTCCTACTGCCGCTCCGGTTGTTGCGCCAGAGTCTACCCCGACACCTGTTGCTGCGCCTGCGGTGTTTCGGGGTATGACCGGTTCTGCCCCCCTTCCACAGCGCTTTGGGGGAGAGCCAACTCAGTGCCGAGGTTTCCTTAACCAGGTGGGCATTTACTTCGAGTTGCTGCCACATGCCTTTCCTACTGAGAGATCAAAGGTGGGCTTCTTGATCTCGCTGCTCTCGGACAAGGCCTTGGCCTGGGCCAGCCCTTTATGGGAGAACAACAATCCGGTGGTTGCCGAGTTTTCCGGTTTTGTTGCTTCTCTTCGGAAGGTATTCGATGTGCCGGCTCGTGCTGCCTCTGCTGCGAAGCTCCTTATGTCCATCAGACAGGGTTCACGATCCGTAGCTGAATACACCATTGAGTTTCGTACCCTGGCAGCAGAGGTGGGCTGGAATAATGAGGCTCTGGTCGCTGCTTTCTCTCATGGTCTCTCGGATGCCTTGAAGGATGAGGTTGCAGCTAAGGACCTACCTGTGGAGCTCGAGTCTCTTATTTCTTTCCTGATTTTGATTGACACCAGACTCAGGGAGAGACCTTCCTTTCAGGAGAGCCTGCGGAGGCCTTCTAACAGATTGGCGCCTACGTTTGCTGTCCCACCCGTGCCTCCCTCTCCTCCCACGCCTCCTGGGGATGACTTGTCTGGGGGTGAACCCATGCAGCTGGGGTTTGCTCGCCTGTCCGAGGGGGAGAGGGTACTCCGGAGACGCGAGGGCCGATGCATGTACTGTGGTCTCGGTGGGCATTTTCGGTTGGCATGCCCGAACCGTCCGGGAAACGCTCGCACCTGAGATCCTGTCGGGGGCAGATCTTGGGTGGAGTCTCCTCGTCCCCGGTTTCCCGTGTTGACAAACCACTGATTACTGTTGTCCTCTCCTGGGTCGGGGGCTCGGTGACGACCCAGGCGTTGGTGGACTCTGGTGCTGGTGGTTTGTTCATTGATAGTGTGTTCGCTGCCGCCAATTCCATTCCTCTGCAGCCTCGAGGTTCCCCACTGGCTCTTGAGGCGATAGACGGCAGACCCCTTCTGCCGCCACACGTGACTCAGGAGACCCTTCCAGTGGGGATGGCCATTGGTGCCGTTCACAGAGAGTCGGTCTGTCTCCAGGTTATTTCGTCTCCACACTACTCGGTGGTCTTGGGGTACCCCTGGCTCCAGAAGCATAATCCGACTTTCGATTGGAGATCGGCCGAGATCCTCTCGTGGTCACCGCAGTGTGGGGCTAGTTGCATCCATGGGCCTGTCAAGTTGCTGTGTACTTCCTCGGACTCTCTGTTGCCTCCTGAATACGAGGAGTACCGGGATGTATTCGATAAGGTGCGTGCGGTTGCCCTACCTCCGCACCGCCCATACGATTGTGCCATAGAGTTACAATCTGGTGCCGTTCCTCCTCGTGGCAAAGTCTATCCACTGTCGGTAGCGGAGAATGAGGCCATGGAGGAGTACGTGAGGGAGGCGCTTTCACGCGGACACATTCGCAAATCCTCGTCCCCGGCAGGGGCTGGATTTTTCTTTGTGAAAAAGAAGGGCGGTGAGTTGAGGCCTTGCATCGATTACAGGGGTCTCAATCGCATCACGATCAAGAACGCTTACCCGATACCCTTGATTTCCGAGCTGTTCGATCGCCTCAAAGGGGCCACGGTCTTTACCAAACTCGACCTGAGGGCGGCATATAACCTGGTAAGGATCAAGGCGGGCGATGAGTGGAAGACCGCGTTTAACACCAGGACCAGTCATTATGAATCCTTGGTTATGCCCTTTGGGTTGTGCAATGCGCCCGCAGTCTTCCAGGAATTCATCAACGATGTTTTCCGTGACCTGTTGCAGCAGTGTGTGGTGGTCTATTTGGATGACATCTTGGTATATTCTGAATCCATGGAGGCCCACATTCTGGATGTCAGACGAGTGTTGCAACGGTTACGAGAGAACAAGCTGTTCGGTAAGCTTGAGAAATGCGAATTTCACCGATCCCAGGTAACCTTCTTAGGTTACATCATTTCCGCTGAGGGGTTCTCCATGGATCCTGAGAAGGTTTCGGCTGTCTTACAGTGGCCCCAGCCCAGTGGTCTTCGTGCCCTGCAGCGCTTTTTGGGCTTCGCCAATTATTATCGGAAGTTCATCAGGGACTTTTCCATGCTAGCCAAGCCTCTCACAGATCTGACCAGGAAGGGCAGTAATCCCCAGGTCTGGCCGCCCGAGGCCATCCGAGCTTTTGAGGCTCTAAAGTCCGCCTTTGTGTCGGCTCCGATTCTGTCGCATCCCAACCCTGGGTTGCCGTTTGTCCTCCAGGTGGACGCGTCTGAGACGGGAGTAGGCGCCCTCCTGTCTCAGCGTAGAACACCAGAGGGTCCTCTGCTTCCTTGTGGGTTTTACTCCCGGAAACTGTCTTCCGTGGAGTGCAACTATCAGATTGGTGACAGGGAGTTATTGGCCATCGTGCAGGCCCTTAAAGAATGGAGGCACTTGCTCGAGGGCTCGGTGGTTCCGGTTCTCATCCTGACGGACCACAAGAATCTGACCTACCTCTCTGAGGCCAAGAGATTGACACCACGTCAGGCCAGATGGGCTCTGTTCTTGTCACGTTTTAATTACGTGGTCTCCTACCTACCCGGTTCCAAGAACATCAGAGCGGATGCCTTATCACGGCAGTACTCCGAGCTGTCCGGGGAGGAGTCGATTCCGACTTCGGTCATACCTCCGAATCAGATCCTGGCCGCCATTTGCACCAGCCTGACCTCTCCCCTGGGTGAGCAGATTTTGGCGGCTCAATCTGGTGCTCCCTCTGGGAGACCCAACGGCAGGTGTTTTGTGCCTGAGGAGTTGCGCACTCGGTTGTTGCGAACCTACCATAACTCCAAGGCCGCGGGGCATCCTGGAAAGAATCAGCTGTCCTGGGCTGTTTCACGTCTGTTCTGGTGGCCTTCTCTACGTTCCGACATCGCCGCATATGTAGCGGCATGCTCCGTTTGTGCCCAGAGTAAGTCCCCTCGGCACCTTCCGTTGGGCCTTTTGCAACCCATAGCCACCGGGGAGCGTCCATGGTCACACCTGGGGATGGATTTCATTGTGGACCTCCCTGCATCCCGAGGCCATACGGTCATTCTCATGATAGTGGATCGGTTTTCCAAAATGTGCCACTGTGTACCTCTCAAGAAGTTACCCTCTGCACAAGAGTTGGCCTCGATTTTTGCCAGGGAGGTCTTCCGGTTGCACGGTTTGCCCAAGGAGATTGTGTCGGATCGGGGGAGTCAGTTTGTGTCCAGGTTCTGGCACGCCTTTTGCTCCCAGTTGGGGATTCATCTCTCTTTCTCATCGGCCTACCACCCTCAGTCCAATGGGGCCGCAGAACGATCCAATCAGGCCTTGGAGCAATTCCTTCGTTGCTATGTCTCCGATCACCAAGACAATTGGGTTGACCTCCTGCCTTGGGCTGAGTTTGCCAGGAACACGGCGGTGAACTCTTCCTCTGGGACGTCTCCCTTCATGGCCAATTATGGGTTCCAACCTGCCGTGTTACCGGAGGTATTCTCTCCCCAGGATATTCCGGCTGTGGAGGATCACCTTTCCGTCCTACGTACTTCTTGGGTACAGATCCAGAGGTCCCTTGAGGTCTCTGCGCAGCGCCAGAGACTCCAGGCTGATCGCAGACGAGCGCCCGCTCCTTCCTACCAGGTCGGAGACCGCGTATGGTTGTCCACCCGCAACCTCAACCTTCGAGTGCCCACTCCCAAGCTGGCGCCTCGCTTTGTTGGTCCCTTCCGAGTGCTTCGCAGGGTAAACCCGGTAGCCTATGCCCTTGCGCTTCCTCCTGGCATGCGGATCTCCAACGTGTTTCATGTCTCCCTCTTGAAGCCACTGGTGTGTAATCGTTTCACTTCCTCGATTCCTCGGCCTCGTCCGGTCCAAGTGGGCAATCGTGAGGAGTATGAGGTGAGCAATATCCTGGACTCACGCCTGGTCCGCGGCCGGGTGCAGTTTTTGGTCCATTGGCGTGGTTATGGTCCAGAGGAGCGTTCCTGGGTTCCCTCCGCAGATGTCCATGCTCCTGCCTTGCTCCGAGCCTTCCACGCACGCTTCCCTCAGAAACCGTTCCTTACTCCGCGGAGGAGGGGCCCTTGAGGGGAGGTACTGTCATGGTCTTACCTCCTTGCTGTTCTCCTTCGTTTGACATGTGCTGGCGGCCATCTTGGTTTCTGGGTTTCTTGTAGCCTCCCACCCTGCGGCTCCTCCTTCCCACTGGGAGGAGCTGGATGCCTAGCTCATATATATAGGAGGTCTGTGGCTTCAGTTCCCTGCTTGGTCCTCCTGTGCTCACATGCTTCTAAGACTGCTGCTGCTTCTGGTTCCTGATCCTGGCTTCGTCTGACTACCCTGCTGATTCCTGATCCTGGCTTCGTCTGACTACCCTGTTGGTTCCTGATCCTGGCTTCATCTGACTACCCTGCTGATTCCTGATCCTGGCTTCGTCTGACTACCCTGTTGGTTCCTGATCCTGGCTTCATCTGACTACCCTTCTGGTTCCTGATCTCTGGTTTCGCAAGACCCTGCTTCGGTTTAGCCATCCGTTTGGACTTTTGCCTTACAGCTTTATTTTCAATAAAGCCTTCTTATTTCCACTCATCTCTTGTTGCACGTCTGGTTCATGGTTCCATGACACTGTCCCTCTAAAACGACTATTGGGAGTTGAAAGGGAACCTATCACATTGCACAACGTGTCTGAGTTGAGGAGAGCAGAAGGAGCTGAGCAGATTGATATATTGTTTTATAGGGGAAAATTAATTAAAACCTGTGATTTACCTAGGGTGGACACTTGCTTCATCCCCGGACACTGTAGCCACACCCCTACTCTTCTAAGCCACTGCTGGTGAAGGGAAATAAACTGGAAGACTGTCAGGTGGGCTCTGAACAGGGGGGAATGCATCTCTCCCCCTCAGTCAGTCACAGAGTGACTGGTCTGCCAGCCCTAGTGACTGGGGTGAAGGAAGTCTCGGTCTGAGCTACTCTCAGCTACTGTCTGAGCGTGAGCTATTGAAAAGGTGAATAGGAAGGAGCTCTCCCACTGAAATGAATGGGGATGGAGGAGCTGCAATTACACCTGTATACTGCTGCAATGTCGACAGCAAGCAGGCAAACAGAGAAGAGAACACCGCGTTCATACAAGCGCTGCATTCTTTTCAAACAGCTGATCTGCCAAATGCCGGTATTCCCACCGATCTAATATTGTTGACCTATCCTGATGATAGGTCATCAATATACTAACCAGACAATGTCACGGCCATGGCCATGACCGTGACTCCTGAACCGCATGCGGTTGTCAGCGGTTTGGTTTTCAATCACAGGTGAGGGCTGTGGTATTTGCCTCACCTGTGGTTGCCGCTGGCAACAGTTATTTATGTGGCAGCATGGCAGCCTGAGCTGTGTCGTGGCAGCTTGCTGTGTTGTGCGTGCGGTTGCACTTGGCAACTTGTGTGATTGGTGTGCACTTCCCATGTTTGGTGTGCACGGGGTTGTTTGTGTGTTCACTTCCCCTTTAAGTTGCTGTCTTCCCTTGTCTGGTGTGTGAAGGGTTAATTCCCTTCCTTGGCTGTGAGCACTGGGTGTGTCCGTGTGGGTGTGGCCACTTTGGGCTATAAAGCCTTGTTGGAGATCAGAAGCTGAGGGGTGCTTCAGCCATGCTTTGCTGGAGACACTCTCCTGGTATTTCCATCTGCCAGTGGGGGGCCACCCTTGTGGTCATAAACAAACTGTGACTGTTAGGTTTATGCTGATGTCCACTTGATGTTTTCCTTTGTTATGTTATGCACCTATGGATCTGGGTTCCTGTGTGTTTGTGTGCTGTGTCCATTGGTGTTTGGGTGTGGACACTTGCTTGTATTGCACGGGATCCAGTCTGTCTGTCTGTGGCAGGTAGGTGTGGAAGTGCTTTTCATCCTCCTGCCATATCCATAGGCTGTTTATGTTCTTTTCCCTTTGCAGCTTGGCTAGTGAGACTCCTGTTCCTCCGTGCCTAGGAAGAACAGGTTGTCTTACCCTGCTCCTTGTTCCAGGGCAATCCTGAGGGCTAGCAGGGACCCCAAGGCATCCGGTGTATGAGTCCTCCCACCTTCAGGGTTGACTCATATGGTTAGGAGTCAGGGTCAGTTTAGGGACGCGATAGGAGGTGACCTGCTCCCTAATACTGTCGTCCTGGCCAAGCAGCGCTTAACATCTACGGGCATCGCACGGCTGAGGGTTTGCCCCATCCTCAGCCGTGACAGACAACCCCTGTGAACTCCTTTAATTCATTGGGTTAGTATGATTACAGTAATGCGACATTTAATTAGTATAGTATTTTTTGTATAATGTGTTTTAATACTGGAAAAAAAAAAAAAAACATTGGAAAATATTTTTTTCTTTACATCACCATATTCTGACCTCTATAACTTTTTTATAGTTAAAGGGGTTGTCCCATGAAAAATAGTCAAAAATTTTCAAACCAGCACCTGGATTTGAATTCTTTTGTAATTGCCTGTAATAAAAAATGTAGAATACCAACTGAGTTTTTCAATAAAATGTATCTGTATAGCACCACCTGCTGTTTGTTCTTTTGCTGTTCTTTGTCCTGCTCACTGAGATGGCCGCACATGCTCAGTTTCTCCTTCAACTACCTCCTGAGCTGTGATAGGGAGAGCTGAGACACACCCCCGGAGCTGCAGCAGAAAAGACACTCCCCTTGAGCCCCCAACTTGTCATAAATCTAGCAGAGCAATCCAAGATTTCTCCCGTGCATCCCCCACACTCTGGAACTCGCTACCCGAACATATCAGACTATCACCGAAAGAAACCTAAAAAACCCACCTCTTCAGACAAGCCTGCGGCCACTATACCACCATGACCAGCTTCCCCCTTACCTACTGTGTCCTTCTCCCATACCATGTAGATTGTGGGCCCTCTCTCCTTCTGTACCAGTTTGTAACTCGTCTTGTTTATGCTTAGCGCAATTGTCTGTATTATGTATGTGCACCCCTTATCATATGTACAGCGCTATGGAATGAATGGCGCTTTAATAGTAAATAATAATCTCTGGATCCATGTGAGGTACAGGGCTGGTTCTAGCTTTGTTAGAAAGAGACTGTCATGTACTATATGATGTCTGATATTCAGCTTTTACATTAGTCTTGTGATAACCCCTTTAAGACTACGGAGCTGTGTGAGGTCTCATTAATTGCAGGGTCATCTGTCCTTTATACTTTTATGGAGGGCGTGACTTTTTTTATCACTTTTTATTCAATTTTTGGGGAGGTGAAGCTGTGAATCGGCCATTTTTTATTACAGCATTCGCCGCGCTGGATAAATACATTTATATATAATAGTATGGGCATTTTGAGATGCAGCAGTTCAAATTATCAAGCTACACGCTACCTATACTGTCTCTTCCCCTAGTAAACCCCCCCCCCCCCCCCAACTCTTCTGACCTGAACTCAATTTTCTGACAGTAATCCCCAAACCCAAAGCACTAGCAGGTCGGCCTACACCTCTCCTTTCAGTACAAAGACGACTGGATCGCTTCATATAAAACAATCAACTACCTTTTGTGTCACTCCCACTTCCTCATAGATCGTAAGCGCTTAGGAGCAGGACCCTCACTCCTAGTGTTTCACTTGTACATTAGCCGGTAACTTTGTGATCTCTTTTGTTTTGTACATGAACCCTCTGAATTGTAAAGGGCTGTGGAATATGGTGGCGCTATATAAATAAAGATTATTGTCCATGATGTTTTATTATCTCACAGAGATCAAAAGAGTATACAAATATTCACAAAGTATTTCATTATAACATGACAAAAATATACCATTCACATAAAGCTTATTTCTGAATATTTTAAGACATCCATCACCTAAAAGTGAAACTTGTATTTAATACCTATTGTAACTGTAGCATGGGTTCTTCTACCAGAGACACAGTATAACATGAACTACATTCGATCTGTGAATATACAAGTCCAGACGTGGTTCACTTCATGTCTTAAGCATGTGTGGCAAGATTTGGCATTATTTTTATATACAATGGTTAATAAGAATTTGCTATATAACGGCAAATTTTTAAAGGATCCTTAGCTATAGGAGAACCTTTTAAATTTGGCTACAAGCAGGGAATGAATTACGTAAAAATAAGTACTCCTCATTAGATTCTCACCCACTGCTCCAGTTCTGATGTCGCTTACATCATTGAGATAACCACCGCAGCCAATCATTGGCCTCAGCATTCACATGTTGGCATTGGCATTAAGTCCAGTGATTGACTGCAAGGGTCATGTTAATGCAATAATCAATGCAGTACTGGCAGTGACCACCGGGGCGGGGAATTCACAGGTGAGGGCTGGTTTTCCGTTTATTTAAAGGGTCACTGAATTTTCATAACTTTTGACAGATCACTAGAATAAGGAGAGAGAAGCGTTCACATATCGCACTCTCTCCTTAATGCAGGGGATGAAGAGAGATGGACTTAATAGAAAGTCCATTTCAATTCCATCCCCTGCAGTGAGGAGAGAGCGCGCCATATGCACTTCTTCTAGTGCCCAGGAGGGTTCTGGCATTCAGACCCCCACAAATCAAAACTTTTGACTCAAACTTTTATGAAAGCTCAGTGACCCTTTAATAATAGTCCCTGCTTGTAGGCAAATTTCACCAACTCCCAGATAATTCCTTTAATGGAACTTCACGTTCATAGCCTTTCCTGGGGGCAAAATGCAAAGGATTCCTCAACAGATAGTATAAAAAAAAATAAAAAAAAATAACGGTGTGCTGTCCATGTGCTTCCTTTGTGCCAGCAGTAAAAGGGAGCCCAATGCTTGGCTTGGATGACATATCAGAAAGTGAGTAGTGGTTAGGATTCATTAATTACTAGTTACTGTACATAGCTAGTGGCAGGTAGAAATATAAAGATTACATTTAGATATAATTTTTTTTCTCTTAATTTCTTGGTCTTTTTAGGAATATTTTACAGCACAGACAAGTACTATATAAAATCTAAGCAAGAATACCTAAGCACATCGGATAGCTTAACAAAAATAGCTGGCTCAAACATATTGGTTTCCTTCATATAGGACAATTGGCATGAGATTTTTTTTCTTAAAAGATTCTCACCCTATGCATTAGGAAAAGTCTGTGCGGTTACCCACAATGTCTCTTGTATCACTCCTACATTGTGTGTTTATGAATTGTTAAACGTCGTGCTTATGCAATATTTGACTTCAAACTTAAGTCAAAGTAAAGAAAATGTTCAGGATATCCATGTGAACACAACTGTGAGCATGTCCAGTTAGACAGTGCTAACTTTTCTAACTAGTAGGCATCATTGGAAAACGGAGTTTGGCAGTAAGATAACACCGCTTATGTTTCATTGTCAGTCCATATTTTGCTGACATGTCCAATTTCTCTCCCTCTTGTTTGGAGAACTGCATCTGCTGAAGCATAATAGTGAGGAATAGGAACACCTCCATTCTTCCAATGGCTTCACCAAGGCATCTTCTCTTGCCCAGACCAAAGATCATGACTTTCTCAGACTCATTTTTGTTGATTGATGAGCCATCCTCATTCAGGAAACGTTCTGGGCAGAAATTGAATGGATCTTTCCATAGTTTCCTGGAATTAGAAAAATGTACTGAGCTTCAATGAGGAAGTAAACCCAACAACATAAATAAAATGCAATCGGTAAGAAAGGTTTTAAGAGGTTGTGCAGTGGCATACTATTGATGACCTATCTTGAATTAATATGAGATCGGTGGGGGTCCGACTTCAGACACCACCACCAGTGAGCGGCGGCCTCTGCGCCCATGAGCATTGGGTCCTCTTCAGTATTTACCTACAAGCTGCCTCCCTTACAGTAGTGGCGCAGTGTAATTACAACTGCCCGACCCAATTGAGTGATCTGAAAGTTTCTCAGCCAAACAGGGCCTCTTATGCCTCTATGTGATGTTGCTCCATTCATATGTGCAAGTTAAATGTATGGTATAATATGTTCTATACTCACTACTTTAAACAAAAAATCTCCACACCAACCTTATTGGTGCTACATATGCTCACAACTTTTATGCACATTGCAATTTGAATGTCCCTTTGCTTAGACTGTTGCAATTGCACTATTTAGTGGCACTTAATAGGTTTGAGGACTCTAAGAAATGTTACATGCATGTAGCATTTTTTATTTTCTGATGCTGCTGGGAACTTTGTTATTGTAAGTGATTTTAAGTTGTTTTATCCCATTTCCTTGCTCCCAGAGAATATTCTGTAAGGTGCCATCCCCTTTAGGAGTTATTGTCGTCTTCTCAGCATTTTGTTTCAGTGTTTCATTTTTTTTAAAATATGTAAAAGTAAATTTTCTTGTTATTCAGATACTTACGGGTCATGATTCACTTGCCATTGGTTGATTAGCACACATATGCCCTTAGGGATGAAGTAACCATTGAGTACGGTATCAGAATTTGTGCTGTAACAAGAGGACACGCATTTTATTTCAAATATAGTGGAAATTTAGTTGTAGAATAAAAAGTACAGCTTTTTTTTCTTTAATGCCTTCCCACCCTTGACCAAATTGTTACTAGTCTTGTAAACTCATTTAAGTCATCGATTTGTATTAGACACCCCGATCACACAGACGATTGTCGGGAGGGAAGTGTTCCCTCCCAGGCAATCGACTGCTCACTTGCTGAGGAGACCGCTGCTATTACATGCAGTAATCTTCCCAGCAACATGGGGAGAAGCAATCGCTACACCATGCTCTACAGTGGTTTTCTGGCGGCAGATCGTGAATTAGACAGCACGATCTGCCGCCAGCAAAATCTGGATTGCTCATTCATCGTGCAGTCAGTGGCACTATTACACTGCCAGATGATTGCTAACGAGCATTACTATAATTGCTCAGCGATCAGGCAGAAAATCTGCCCGTCTAATATACCCTTAAGCTTAATTAAGAAGTTTTTACTACAAGCATACTAAGAATTCTGCTTTTCTAGTAATATATGAAACAGTGTGCTGTAAATTTGTAGTAAACATACAGGGAGTGCAGAATTATTAGGCAAGTTGTATTTTTGAGGATTAATTTTATTATTGAACAACAACCATGTTCTCAATGAACCCAAAAAAACTCATTAATATCAAAGCTGAATATTTTTGGAAGTAGTTTTTAGTTTGTTTTTAGTTTTAGCTATTTTAGGGGGATATCTGTGTGTGCAGGTGACTATTACTGTACATAATTATTAGGCAACTTAACAAAAAACAAATATATACCCATTTCAATTATTTATTTTTACCAGTGAAACCAATATAACATCTCAACATTCACAAATATACATTTCTGACATTCAAAAACAAAACAAAAACAAATCAGTGACCAATATAGCCACCTTTCTTTGCAAGGACACTCAAAAGCCTGCCATCCATGGATTCTGTCAGTGTTTTGATCTGTTCACCATCAACATTGCGTGCAGCAGCAACCACAGCCTCCCAGACACTGTTCAGAGAGGTGTACTGTTTTCCCTCCTTGTAAATCTCACATTTGATGATGGACCACAGGTTCTCAATGGGGTTCAGATCAGGTGAACAAGGAGGCCATGTCATTAGATTTTCTTCTTTTATACCCTTTCTTGCCAGCCACGTTGTGGAGTACTTGGACGCGTGTGATGGAGCATTGTCCTGCATGAAAATCATGTTTTTCTTACCTTGCAGACTTCTTCCTGTACCACTGCTTGAAGAAGGTGTCTTCCAGAAACTGGCAGTAGGACTGGGAGTTGAGCTTGACTCCATCCTCAACCCAAAAAGGCCCCACAAGCTCATCTTTGATGATACCAGCCCAAACCAGTACTCCACCTCCACCTTGCTGGCGTCTGAGTCGGACTGGAGCTCTCTGCCCTTTACCAATCCAGCCATCTGGCCCATCAAGACTCACTCTCATTTCATCAGTCCATAAAACCTTAGAAAAATCAGTCTTGAGATATTTCTTGGCCCAGTCTTGACGCTTGTGTGTCTTGTTCAGTGGTGGTCGTCTTTCAGCCTTTCTTACCTTGGCCATGTCTCTGAGTATTGCACACCTTGTGCTTTTGGGCACTCCAGTGATGTTGCAGCTCTGAAATATGGCTAAACTGGTGGCAAGTGGCATCTTGGCAGCTGCACGCTTGACTTTTCTCAGTTCATGGGCAGTTATTTTGCGCCTTGGTTTTTCCACACGCTTCTTGCAACCCTGTTGACTATTTTGAATGAAACGCTTGATTGTTCGATGATCACGCTTCAGAAGCTTTGCAATTTTAAGAGTGCTGCATCCCTCTGCAAGATATCTCACTATTTTTGACTTTTCTGAGCCTGTCAAGTCCTTCTTTTGACCCATTTTGCCAAAGGAAAGGAAGTTGCCTAATAATTATGCACACCTGATATAGGGTGTTGATGTCATTAGACCACACCCCTTCTCATTACAGAGATGCACATCACCTAATATGCTTAATTGGTAGTAGGCTTTCAAGCCTATACAGCTTGGAGTAAGACAACATGCATAAAGAGGATGATGTGGTCAAAATACTCATTTGCCTAATAATTCTGCACGTAGTGTATAAATAAAGTCCATGTCACTTCAATTCACCATTTATAAACATTGGGGCAGTTATACTAAGACTGGGATTACAATTCCTAATTCCGTTGGCTTGGAATGCACCAAATTTCAGCTATCATTTATACCAGTTTCTAAAGCTGCCCCCTCCCGCTAAGCACATTTAACAAGTGGCAAGAGGTAAAAATTAAAAAATTATGCCACGGAAACAGTGTACACTAAATTTTCCACTTTTATTGTGGAATGTAAAAGATTTGATAAGTGTCTTAATTTTTTTGTCTAAAATGCACAATGATATCATTACTCACCAGTGTGGAATTGTGAAGGGAAGAAAGGATGAATGACGGAACATCTCTAAGATGAAGGCTTCTGTGTAAGGCAGCTGAGCTCTGTCTGATGACTTTGGCCTTCGTTCTCTACCAATGACCTGATCTGTAACACAATAACAATATCCCATGTAGAAGAAGTAATCACATGATCATAGTTTACTCAAGGTGCTTAGAGTATGTGGTCAATGTGATGAATATACTGTAGGTGACAAAACAGGTGTTTAGCAAAAAAAAAAAAAATATATATATATATATATATATATATATATATATATATATATATATATATATATATATATATTTATTTAGGGACACCAATAGTTACAATGGTAATAGTTAAAACAATTTACAAATGTGGGATCCAGAAAAATGAATACTAATCTGATCCAATTCGAATAGTATTTTAACACTACGCTTTTTAACACAGGTCATTCAGCGGGGAGTAACTCACCAAGTTCTTTATGGATCTTCTCTTGTATTTCTGGGTTGGCAATCAGGTACATGAGACTCCATGACAAAGCAGTTGTAATGGTATCAAACCCTATAAAAACAATGCAGCAGTCTTAGCTTCTGTACATAAAATATGAGAATTGTCATTATGAACAATCATGCAAGTAAATAAGGTACTCTGCAATGCAAACAGGGACAACTTACTAAGGCCCCCTGCACATACATCCTGTCATCCGGCTAAGTTCCCCTCCGGAGTGAAGTACAAAAAGCAGGAGGAGAACTGAGCAAGTACTGAGCCCATGGTTTTTTTATAGGATCGTTTTCATATATCCGTCGCATCAGTTGTGATGCAAGATGTCATATAGTTTTTCTGTCCGGCGCTATCAGTGTACAGACACCGGATCTGTGCACCAATTGCAGTGTACATATATCACTTGCATCCAGCTCCAGCATAAAGCAACTGACCAGGCACAATTGATATATGTGAAGCTAGACTAAAGGAAATGCATATTAATGCCTTATATATACACACCATCAAAATAAAGAAGTTATTAAAGAGGACCTTTCACCTGTAAAAACAATGTGAACTAAGTATGCTGACATGTAGAGCGGCGCCCGGGGATCTCACTGCACCCATTATCCCCGGGCGCCGCTCCGTTCTCCCGCTATGCCTTCCGGAACCTTTGCTCTGTAAGTTATAGTAGGCGGTGTCTGCCCTTATCCTGTGGGCGTCTCCTTCTCCCAGGCTGTGAGCTATGAGCTGCGACTGGCCAGAGCTGCAGCCTAGGAGAAGGAGACGCCCACAGGACAAGGGCAGACACTGCCTACTATAACTTACAGAGCAAAGGTTCCGGAGGGCATAGCGGGAGAACGGAGCGGCACCCGGGGATAATAGGTGCAGTGAGATCCCCGGGTGCCGCTCTCCATGTCAGCATACTTAGTTCACATTGATTTTACAAGTGAAAGGTCCTCTTTAAAGTGCAATACTTCAGCGAGATACTACAGTGATACTAATTAATGATTTCATGATAATTTTTAGGGTATCCACTTTTAGGACATAGTTTAAACTCACCAGCTCCAAAAAGGTCATTTACAATGTTTACAATTTTCTGTTCTGACAATTGGACATTGAAGTTCTCATCTAATCTCTTCTCTTGAGAATGCTGAATAAGGGAGTCAGTAATATCACGAATGGCATTCTGAAATGGAGAACGGTACATTTTTTGAAGATCCATTTATCAAACTATAATTGAAGTTTTAGTATTTTAGTAGAGCTTGTAACTACATATTAAAATAATAAAAACTCCATATCACAAGCTAGTATTTACAGCAAGTACTTACGTTATCCAATGTTCTGTAGTGTTCGTGAACAATTTTCTGTGTGAAGGATGTAAACTTCTTATTGATATCAATAAAGTTCTTCATGGTGCGACTTGGTAGATACTGAAGAATAGGGATGAAATCGGCTGGGTTTCCCGATGCAGCAGCTGCCCCAAACTCATCAGTCAAGTTGACTATGTCCACAAACTCTTGGTCATCATGGTCATATCGTTTTCCGAAGCACATTGCGCAGATGACATTAGCTACAGAAACAACCAGATACCTATAATGGTCAAATTCACCTTTCTCTTCCATTAGCTTTTGGAATGTCCTTACTAGATACTCAGCTTCTTTAGATATATGGTCTTCTACTAAAGTTGTGTTAGAAGATCCCAAGGAGGGAGAGATGGAAAAGTTCTTAAGAGCATTGTGTGCCAGTTTACGACGTGCTCTCCATACGTCACCAGAATCCTGACTGAATGTCAGACTCTGCCCATCACCAATCAGGCGAAAGGTAAAAAGGTCTGGACGTGCAGAAAATACATCACCTTGCTTCAACAGGGCTTGTCGAAGCGTTTCCAGTCCATTTAGCACTAAAACAGGCTTTGTGCCAATCTGGATTTGAAACACATCTCCATAGGTCTCATTCATCTTGCTGAGGCTAATATGTGGATTCTTGCCTATTGAGAGCAAATTTCCTATCAGTGGCCAAGGCGTTGGGCCTGGCAGTGGCTTTGTTCCTTTTGGGACATTTTTACTGTAGGACTTGATTAGCAGGAAGACGATTGAGAAGATCACAGAGGCAACAAGTACCTCTGTGGCAGATATCCCAAAGGAGCTGATTAAATCAATCATTTTGTCTAAAAAACAAAAATACAAACATAAGGACCAAAATGAAGAAGGATGATTAACTATAACGAGACATATGATCATGTGTTATGGAATACAATGTTTGTTGAACACGAAACCATCAGTTACTATATAGTAGTAATAGCCCCAATTTTTTAATGAAATCAAGCTGACAATGTAATTTCAAAGGCGTGCATGATTATGTAGACTGCCTCAGTTATATCACAGTCATTAAGACAAATGCTAGTAGTTTTCAGATCTTGGCATTGTATTGTTCTGTTCTTTGTAATTGGATAAGGTGGGTTGTCTAAGGCTCTAGACAGGAAACATTTCCTACATGTTACTTCACAGTTGGAAAACCATGAATAATAGTTCCATCAAAGACTAGAATTGAAGTAAAATCCTATGAAGTAGTGTAAAGCCTAGGCCCAAGCCATATAATGTTAATAGCTCTTTTGGCCTTTGATGGTTATATAAAATGTTCTTTTATGTAGTCACTGGTTCTTACATGACTGTTGATAGAAGCATTCTCCAGAAAGAAAAAGAGGAATGTGTGTCTGGGCCAATTACTAATATTTCTAGAGAACTAGTAAAGACGACTGCCATACATATTTACTATAGGGGCCATTTATGAAGACCAGCAATTTAGACACTAGTCTTTGTCCCTCCTGCGCTGCCGGTTCATCTGCCTACGTTAACATAACTTAGGCAGACTTTACACTTGTCTAAATCTACACCAACTCCTTTGCTGGTTTAGATTTAAACCATTTTCTACACCTAAAACAGGCGTAGAAAATGATAAATGAGAGGGGCCTGCTCGCCCTTTTCCCCACCCACGCCACTCCCCCTCTTTTTTAGATCTGGTGTGCGTGTTGAAAAAGGGGAAAAAGTCGCAGATTGTGACGCAAATAACTTTTGCGCCACAATCTGCAACAAATATATGCCAAAAAGTGGTGTATATCTGTTCGTAAATGACCCCCAATGTATATTATCATTCTTCATACTTGATCCATATTGTATTTTTTTTAAATCATTTTTACATCATAATTGGGATTGCCCATCATATACTTGTCGCTAACATGACAATACTAATATTGCACAGTAAACTAGTATTATAAAAAGTGATCATTAATAATTGAAGAGGTGGTAGTATAATCGCTTCAATAAATAGGATACACTAGCACATATAAACTTATGTGCACAAAGTTTTACACTAGGGCAGTGATCTTGGCCGCTACATCCATCACGTGTTCACTGTGTAGCACCGCAGTCGTACAACTGAATGAACTTGCAAGTTTCCACAACCCCAGAATCACAAAACTTCCAAAAGGGTTGAATTTTTTTGCTGATTTTTATATTAGTAGTAACTTGTGTGTCATGCTGCGACCCCACTCAGTTCTATGGCTGTGGTGCAACACAGAGATCCTTGTTGGCGTGACAAGTTTCGCAGCCAAGATCGCAGTGTAGCCCCAGACTTAGGCCTCATGCACATGACCTTATGTATTTTGCGGTCCGCAAAAAATACGAATGACGTCCGTGTGCAATACGTATTTTGCGGAACGGAACAGCTGGCCCCTAATAGAACAGTACTATCCTTGTCCATAATGCGGACAATAATAGGACATGTTCTATTTTTTTGGCGGAACGGAAATAGAATGCACACGGAGTACCTTCCTTTTTTTTTGGTGGACCCATTGAAATGAATGGATTCGCATACGGTCCGCAAAAAAAAAAAAAAAAACAAGGAACAGACACGGAAAGAAAATATGTTTGTGTGCATAAGGCCTTAAACATATAATAGTAACCAAGCCACACCCTGCTGCTGAAGTAGATGCAGACCAAGACTGCCCAGGTATTCCCATACCTGCGTTAACCTTTTTAAAATCAAAACCTCAGTTACAGACCATTCTTACAACACACCTATTGGCAAACTAGGCACACATTGTTTCTTGTATACATACATCTCCAATAATAACACTAAGATCCTCTTCACGTATATCCAGTGACTCGGCTTAGTTTCCCCTTGGCGTGATGCAGAGGACGCCAGAGAGAAACTGAATCTAGAACAGATTCCATAGTATTCGTACTCTTATGATGCCAGATGTAAAATAATGCTGGACATAAAAATGCTGCATGCTATGTTTTTCTGTCCAGCTCTATCAGTCTATAGATGCCAGACACTACTGATGTACGTGCACCCAGCCTATGTAACTGAACAGAATACATTTTATACTGTGTATAGGACTCTACAATGCATGAGTCAATAATATTAGCTAAAACTGGTAACTTCTATGATTTATTGTTATAGATGGTGTTTATAATGTGTGCGCAAGAGCAATTGCAACCATTAAAATTAACAGTGCAATCACCATAAAAGATGAAACAGTGCATGGTATGAGCGAGTTCTTGGCTGTCATAACTGGAGACCATCAGTGTACAGCACTGTGGAACATGTTGACGCCATACAGGGGGAAAAAAAGATATAAAAGCCACTCAATCCTCCAACTAAAAGGGTTTACGCCCCCATGACCATATTAAACATTAGTGTCCGATACGCTTTTTTTGCAAATTGCAAACTGACCGATTCATCTCTATAGATATGCAAATCAATGGTCAACACACAGCTATCATCCATGTGCTGTCTGCATCTCTACATCCAGTCTTCAAATTATAGAACAGGTCCTATTCTTTTGTGGATGAGAATAATCCTTTACATGGATGGGGAGTGAGAAAATGCACATTGCACCAGAAGGTCTCCATATTTTGCGGACCCCAATACGGACACTGTTGTGTGCATGAGCCCTAATACTCATGTTGGTTCAGAAAAGTAAGTTATAGGGTGTTTGGCAGGGACCTTCCTAGTGCTGGCATTCACCACTAGTGATCCTTCTCTGCATGGTTAGAGACTTCAAACATTTTCAGTGACCATCAGCATGGGAACCTAGTCAGAGAAGTTCTCAGATCTCACCTTCAAGCTTCTCCATATCAGCACCCAAGTGAGTGTGACATGAAATTATCCTAATATTGGATTTACTATCCATTATGTTTCAGACGGATATGTAAATATATACATTTGATTATTGAATAGTATAAGCTACAATATGTTGCAGAAGCATAGCTTCTATAATACTGTCTAATCCTTTCTAACTAAAGCCAGTATCAAAGTCTTAAAGAATCAGTTTTCAGGTAGCCCCTCTGCAATCCTAGCCATGGACCTGCATCACACAAGTCCTTCCTGTATATTGTACACTCACTTCTGCATTACATTTCCTAAAGGAGCTGCAGGACCCCACAGAACAATGCTCATCAAGTTCAAACATAGACACCTAGGCAGTACTCTAAATGCCCCAAAAGTAACGAACAGCAGCATTCAGTACCTACCTTCAACAGGAGGTGAGCAGAAGATCTTATGGATGAGGAGGCTTCAATGCAGAAGAAGACCTACAGGAGGACCATAGTGTGTGAGCTGCCTGAGCTCACTCTTATATACTCCTCCCTGACTCCTGATTGGCCAGGCCTCCACCTCACGTGACCACAGTACAGGAGCGCTCCGGGCACCGGTGCAGGGGGTGGCATAGACCTGGAGCCAGCGCTTCCCGGAGCAGATCTAATGGGCAGATTAGAAGTGCACGCTGCCAGCAGGATGTATTACAGGCTGGGCATGATACCGTGCTAGCTGCAGGCTCAGGCAGAATGTTACAGCACAGCGTGCATCTGCTGCTACAGTCCATTCCCCCAGCAGACAGGATTTTCTGTATGTGCCACCCAATTATATACTGTATGACAGCCATCCTGCACGGCTGCTGTCACATCCTTTATAAGACCAGGGACTACGCCTCTCATCATTCCAGCTATATGTCACAGTCATTAGCACAAGAACCTATCATTCTAAGCGTGAAATAGTGGAAGAGGTTGCGTGCACTGGATATTATGTGGGTGCACAGACACGAGCCCCCCCCATCATATAGCCTTATAGCAGGTTGTAGCATGCACTGCAGTGTCTTACAGCATATTTCCCAGGACACCTTCAGTCCCATAACCTCTCCTATTAGAATATGTGCAGCACATATTCTGCTGAATACCTCCATCATTATAATGTGATGCTGAACTTAAAGGTAATAGCAGGTCTGTGATATCAGCAGGGACAGACCTCCCCCCCTTTCATCATCATAATCCCCTAAATTGGGGTAGAGCGCTGATAACTGTACATTTACCCCTGTGTGATCGGCCGACTTCACCTCTGTGGCGACTAATAGTCAAACATAGTAACGAAATACTGCTCTATATGGTCTGGTCACCTGCACAGGGGTAGATGTAATAGTACATCACCCCTGTGTGATCGGCCGACTTCACCTCTGTAGCGACTAATAGTCGGGCGTAGTCCTGAGCAGGAGCACACACATAGAAACGAAATACTGCTCTACATGGTCTGGTCACCTTCACATGATATAATATTAACAGAATGACATGAACATCCATCAGATATTACAGTTCTTTACAATTACAGTGAATGCTCACTGTATATTCTGTATTCTGTACAGTATATTATTTTCTAAAAAGACACTTTATTTCCTATGGAGTTTTCTCCCTTACTGTGTAGGTGCTGTATAGGCAGTTCCCTCTAATGTCGGGACAGTCGGGACTTTGTGTGTCCTGCTTCATCACATTGTTACAACATTCCTTTTACATTACTGTTCTAATATTCAGGTAGATCGCATTCGATGTGCCCATACATTAACCAATGGCTGTTACCTCACTTATTATCCTAAAATTATAATAACCAAATTCAGTATTTAATAGCAATTCATATTTGCGTTCCCGTGAGTAATTTTTATATTTATTCGTTGCATAACGAAATAAGAGTTTTGCCATCAATTGTTTCGTTTACAGATGATCTTACCAAAGTAACCCAAATAGGCTTCAATACTGATCAAGGGGCATCGTATGGTAACGAATACAGTAATAAAGGTAAAACATGAATTTCCAAATGTTTAATATACATTGATGTGTAGGTCCAGGAACCAATAACAAATGATATTTTCCAGTTTATTACAGATAGGAAGATAGATTAGATAATAGATAGATAGATAAAAAAAAGTAATAATATCCAAATTTTTTATATACATTGATGTGTAGGTCCAGGAAAGAATAACGAATGATATGTTTTAGTTTATTACAGATAAATAGATAATAGATAGATAGATAGATACATAGATAGATAGATAAAAAAAAATATAATATCCAAATGTTTAATATACATTGATGTGTAGGTCCAGGAACCAATAACAAATGATATTTTCCAGTTTATTACAGATAGAAAGATAGATTAGATAATAGATAGATTTAAAAAAATATATAGTATCCAAATGTTTAATATACATTGATGTGTAGGTCCAGGAAAGAATAACGAATGATATTTTTCAGTTTATTACAGAGAGATAGCTAATAGATACATAGATATGTATAAAAAGGTTGATGAGCAGCACACAAATCCAAACTGGTGCAATTCCTTGAAGACCACGACAGGTCCTAATAGATATGTGTAAAAAAAAAAGCCAAGGCAGCACTCAAATATCCGTGAAAAAAGGGTATTTTAATCACCCATGTGGTAACAGCAACGTTTCAGGTCAAGGCTTGACAAAGGCTCCATGGAGTGAGCTGAAACGTTGCTGTTACCACATGGGTGATTAAAATACCCTTTTTTCACGGATATTTGAGTGCTGCCTTGGCTTTTTTTTGCACATACATAGATAGATAGATTAAAACAAATTATAATATCCAAATGTTTAATATACATTGATGTGTAGGTCCAGGAAAGAATAACAAATTATATTTTCCAGTTTATTACAGATAGATAGATAATAGATAGATAAATGGATATTTGATTTGTGGAGTGATGGTTCAGTAAAATAAAATATACTGTACTATACTGTACTGAGGTATACAGTTATGACTGTATAACTTTAGTAATAACATACAATCCTAAAATAATGGTGCCCCATGCCTCATATGCACTGAGCACTGACCGCTCCTGTTCTGTAGCTGGTTACAGTAGTTTCAGGGCTGTGGGGCTCTGGACAATAGGTAGGTAGTGATTTATTCCAGTGTCAGAGCCAGCAGCACTCTGGTTAACGTTTACCCTGCCCTGACCGGTTAAAGATTGGCCAATGTGCGTGACAGCTTTGGGCTGAAGGTGGAGCAGTGCCCTGATAAGGGTCAGGTGTGCTGGCATGAGGGGTATCCATGGTTTTCAAGGGGGAAATGAGTTATGGAATAGGGTCTGGGCACTGGGCAGGGATCTCTCACTTATTATCTGCTTTACATAAGCCTTTCATTAGTGGCACAATACAATAATGCTTTATTGATAGTTTCTGGTCTGTCATTATACAAGTATATTATGTATTTCACTGCCTCCCCCCACCCCCCATAAAAAAAATAAAAAATAAACATAGCTGACAGTTACACTAAACCAAATTAAAAGTTACAATAGCAAATTGCATAAAAAATAAATACTGTACAATAAATCTGCATGAATAACCAGTATATCAGCCCCCCTTCAGATAAGCATGACCTGTACATAGGAAATATGCTTTGTATTATAGCATCACACCATGCCTGTAGTCTCTAGATCTCCTCATCACTAAATATGTAGACTTCTGGTCAAATATTATACAGGTAAAATGTGTACAGAAAAAAATATTAGTATTATTATTACTACCATTTTTTTTTTTTTGAATGAGTGGTGCCAGTATTACTATGATGATGATTATTACTATATGATTATTATTATTATTATTATTATTATACACTTCATGATGAAAGTAAGATTATGATAATTGATTCATTTATTATTATTATTATTATTACTGCACTTTATGAGTTTACACCTCCACTTATGGATAGCTGTTTGAGTTGTCATATTGGATCCAGACTTCTTGTGAGCACAATGTAAGGCTGTTCTGGCTGGTGGGGGGTATTAGGTTACTAATAGGTTACATAGCATCGTGTTAATACATAGACGTGTGGAGTGTATGTGAATCCCCTGTGCCTGCAGCTGTGTCTCTGCATTGCATTAGATGGGGGAGGGGAGAGAGCTCCCTCCAGGTGCTGGCAGGGAGAGAGGAGAGAGGTCACTGTGTTTGGGGCATTGCGTGACAAGGGGACTGGGAGATGGTTTAACTCTCAGGACAAAACTTGCCAAACTTTCCTGGGTCAGTCACGCAATGGGCGGACTGAAAGAGACAGTGCAGCAAAGGAGGAGATTACACTTTTTGCACTTGGAGCTCCACCTTAACTGTTTAAGGTGGCCTGGAATCCGGGGCAGGAGCCGGCTATGGAGCCTGATCTCTACAGTGTTGTATCCCTTTAATGATGTCAGTGCATACAGCGGGGCTGAGACTGTAAATGTACATATACCATGTCTGCTTGTGTACATACATATCCCGATATCTGCGAGGCAATCCATGATAATAAAGGTTATTTCCTACAAATACTATCAGTTGTGGCCAGAAAGTCCTCTATAATACTGAAACAGATTGTAAAATGCCTGACAATATTCTATTATTTATATCTCTAATATTACTAATATAAACCTGTAATTGTAAATGTATAGGCAATTATTTCAATGACACATTTCAATAATTTTTTATGTGAAACCATATAGATCCCAATGGAACTGAAAGGCAATTTAGAATGCTCGGAATGTTTTAAGATTTTCATGACTAGCTACAATTATCTTTCTACCTATCTCATATCTATTATCTATCTATTTATCTATCTTATATCTATCTATCTATCCATTTATCAGATATCTATCTATCTCGAATATATTATCTATCTACCTCATATCTATTATATATCTATTTATCTATCTAATATCTATCTATCTATCTATCTATCTATCTATCTATCTATCTATCTATCTATCTATCCATTTATCAGATATCTAATTACCTAGCTCATATCTATTATCTATCTATTTATCTATCTATCTATCTATCTATCGAATATCTCTATCTATCTATCAGATATCTATCTACCTATCTCATATCTATTATCTATTTATCTATCTAATATCTATCTATCTATCTAATATCTATCTATCTATCTATCTATCTATCTATCTATCTATCCATTTATCAGATATCTATCTATCTCATATATATTATCTATCTACCTCATATCTATTATATATCTATTTATCTATCTAATATCTATCTATCTATCTATCTATCTATCTATCTATCTATCCATTTATCAGATATCTAATTACCTGGCTCATATCTATTATCTATCTATTCATCTATCTATCTATCTATCTATCTATCTATCTATCTATCTATCTATCTATCTATCGAATATCTCTATCTATCTATTTATCTATCTAATATCTATCTATCTATCTCATATATATTATCTATCTATTTATCTATCTAATATCTATCTATCTATCTATCTATCTATCAGATATCTATCTCATATATATTATCTATCCATTTATCAGATATCTATCTCATATCTATCTATCTATCTATCTCTCTATCTATTTATCTATCTATCTAGTCTATATATCTAGTATCAGAATTATACTTTAATGATTATGTATCAACATTTTAATTTAATAATTTATGTACAGTATGTATCAAAATTATGTTTTAATGGTGAAGTACTTACAGAAATTAATATGAAACTTATTGGAGAATGAAATACCTCATCTAAACATATGTCCATATTTGTTTTATACCTGAATAAAGCTACTTTCACACTAGCGTTTTGGCTGGATCCGGCAAAAACGCTTCCGATACTGATAATACAACCATCTGAATCCGTTATGAACGGATCAGGTTGTATTATCTTTAACATAGCCAAGACATATCCGTCATGAACTTTATTGAAAGTCAATGGGGGACAGATCAGTTTTCTTTTGTGTCAGAGAAAACTGATCCGTCCCCATTGACTTGCATTGTGGGTCCGCATCCCATGTTTGTTCTCCGGTATGAGAACGGAACGTAACGCATTTTGGAGCATTCCATTCTGTTCAGTTACGTTTTGTCCCCATTGACAATAAACCAGAAAATATTAATGCTAGTGTGAAAGTAGCCTTGGCTGTTTGTACTTTTTTTGTGCAACTGATCAAACCGTTGCATAAAATAACAAGAGATTTGGCAACTCCTTTTGTGTGCTTAAAATTCCAGCAATGTGTTAATAATTTATACATACAATATATACATACATAAATATGATATAACAGAAGTTCAGGACAGCACACCTTGTGGCAAGTGATTGCGTGCCGGCGATGATGACACCTTACCAAGGTGTATAATGCAAAATGAATAAAGACACCGCAGCACATCCAATGGTGAAAAAGAAAGTGGGGACCTTTATTCACCCATGCGACATTTCGGTCCGCTTGCAGGGACCTTTCTCAGGCCCATACATAAATATGGACATATGTTTAGAGGAGGTGTTTTATTCTCCAATAAGTTTCATATTAATTTCTGTAAGTACTTCGCCATTAAAACATAATTTTGATACATACAAAACTGGTACATTGATTGCAGGATAAAACTTACCAGGAAAGATTAAAGGACCTTAACATGTATAGATTGGAAGAAAGACGAGACAGAGGGGATATGATGGAAACTTTTAAATACATAAAGGGAATCAACAAGGTAAAAGAGGAGAGAATATTTAAAAGAAGAAAAACTGCTACAAGAGGACATAGTTTTAAATTAGAGGGGCAAAGGTTTAAAAGTAATATCAGGAAGTATTACTTTACTGAGAGAGTAGTGGATGCATGGAATAGCCTTCCTGCAGAAGTGGTAGCTGCAAATACAGTGGAGGAGTTTAAGCATGCATGGGATAGGCATAAGGCCACCCTTCATATAAGATAGGGCCAGGGACTATTCATAGTACTTAGTATATTGGGCAGACTAGATGGGCCAAATGGTTCTTATCTGCCGACACATTCTATGTTTCTATGTTTAATTATTTGAATTATTAGCAGGCACACTTGCAATTAGAGTAACATATTATTTATTAAACTGATTATATATAATAAAATAAAATAAACCCACACATATAAAATATATAAAATTATATAGCAAGTTGATATTATATCGCGTACATAAAAAATCTAGCATGAGAGTTCAAATTAGCAGCATGAATAAGTGGAACTAGTTCAATATCAGTATGAGAATTCAGATTAGCAGCATAAATCAATGAGTAGCAATAGCTGCAATCCTCCAGATCCAGATAAACCAATGGTATAAACACCAGGGTGTCAGTCAATCCTCAAATAAGGTATTGTGTCAATGGGACCACTATAAACGTAACACTGTATACATCAGCGGTATCAATAAATGCCCAGAATGTCTATTTTCAATTATTATTCCTCAAATAAAAATGTTAATAGTCCCGCTCTATTCAGGCTCACTATATTCAATATAACTGCTGCAGATTATAATATCGCCATCAGCGTTTAGGTAAATGGTATGTCGGACTTACGTGCAGGGGAAGGGGGTTGCTGGCCGATGCACCTAGATACGGCGTCCCGCGTGTTCTTTGGTACTTGACGGCTCTTACCTTTAAATATTTTTCGTTTGCCCCCCTCGCAGTCCCGTATATGTCGTCTGTGCTTGATGCGTCTGTGTTTGAGTACTCCGTTGTCCCGCGTAGAGTATGCAGGTGCGTGTCGCCTCTGTATGTAAGAGTTGACATCAGCGATTACTTCATCTCATGTGACCCGCGCTGTAGCGGTGTGAAGTGGAGCGGTCCGGAGACACTGTGATAAATTGGAACCGGTTCTTCTGCGGATATAGTTGTGAGCTTTTTAGTTTCTTCAGTATTTTAGTGAAAAGTCCAATTGTAGTTATATCCTGCTTGCAAGCCAATACTGTAGTTCCCCCAACCTTCTCATACGCGTTTCGGGACCCGTAGTCCCTTCATCAGTGAGGGATTTATATATACAGTTATTACTAGAGATGAGCGAATTTCATATTTTGAAAAATTCGTTCACACTTCATTTGGTGCTAAAAGGTGAATATCGTTACGGATTCCGTTACCACGGGCCATAACTCAATTCTATGACGGAATGCATTCCGTCATAATAGAAGTCTATTGGCTGCAAAACGGATCCGTTCCGTCTCCATTATGCAGGGGAGTCCTCTCCTGCATAACGGAAACGGGACGGATCTGTTATGCAGGCCATAGACTTCTATTATGACGGAATAAATTACGGAATGCCTCTAAAGGCATCCCGTCATAGCATTGCATTATGGTCCGTGGTAACGGAATCCATAACGCAATTCTGCTTTTACCACCAAACAAAGCGTGAACAAATTTGATAACATGAAATTTGCTCATCTCTAGTTACCATCATACAATAGAACTCCAGGACATAAATGCATCCTACTACCAGTGATAAAAATTAACAAATTAAGGATGCCTTCACACTCTGCAGATTCAGTTACATTCATCCGAATCTGAATCTTGTACTGATCCCATATCATTCATATTCATCTGGCACATTTGTTGTAACACCGGATGTCAAACATTGAGGGACAGAGAAACGCTGCATGCCGTGTTTTTCTGCCCGAATGAGCCTGTAGATGCCAGACGTGTGCAGTTGTGTCTAGTTCCACAAAAGTAAAAACTGGCCAGACACATCTGATACGTGTGGACCCTGCCTAAATTTACACATTGCAGATATATTTCAGAAATGTCTGAGGCTGAACATTCTGGTCTAGGCCTCCAGCACACGGGTGAATGCACATAAGATTCGCATGAATTTCTGTGCAGATCTATGTTGCTCAATTACTTTTATTAGTAAGATCAGAGAAAATGATGCGCATTTTTGCAGCATATCCGCACCGAAATCCACAATTTGCCTTCCATTGAAAAGGGTAAAATCCGCAGTTAAAACCGCAAACATAATTTACATGCTAAAATCAAACAATAGGTGCGGGAACCGCGCTATATAATGGTGATCTATGTCAGTCGTTTAAGTGGAATCCTATAAGGATGGGGAACTGAAATTGTGAAATCTCATATACTTTGCTTGTACTGTATTAGGGCTTATGCACACGAATGTAAGGGCTCCGTGCTTGTATTGCTTACCGCAAAAGGTGGTTCTGCTATATACGGGCATGTGCACTCCATGCTGCGGAGTTGAATAGGTCCGCGATCTGCAAGATACGGGTTTGATCCTTGCTATGGGGCCCTTACTTCTCTATGTACGCCACTGGCCAAAGATAGGACATGTTCTATCTTTTGATGAGCAGAGGCACTGATCGGAAGCCTACGGAAACAGCTTTCAGGTCCTTGCCTCTGCACCACGAAAGATAGGACATGTCCTATCTTTTGCTGTATCTTGCGGATTGTAAACCCATTCATGACAATGGGTCCGCAGCATGGAGTGCACACAGTCGGCACAGAGCCCTTACGTTCATGTGCATGAGCCCTTAGGGTCCATTCACACGTCCGCAATTTCGTTACGCATTTTGCGGAACGGAATTGCAGACCCATTCATTTCTATAGGGCAGCATGATGTGCTGCCCGGATCCGGGATTGCGGACCCGCACTTCCGGGTTCGCAATTCCTTTCCCCCCAAAAAATAGAACATGTCCTATTCTTGTCTGCAATTGCGGACATGATTAGGCATTTTCTATTAAGTGCCGGCGATGTGCGGTCCACAAAATGCGGAATCTGTGTAGAATCTGCATGGGAATCTGCGCAGAAAAAACGCGTGTATTTTGCAACATGTGCAGGTGGTCTTAGGCGACATTCACATGACAGTGATAAACGGACGTGTGATGGACGTCTTTTTTTAACGGCTGTCAAACATTCGTTTTAAGAACAATTGTAGTCTATGGGGTTATTCACACGGCAGTTTGTTTGACAGCCAGTGAATGATGGACATCAAAGAATAGAATATGTTCTGTCTTGTCCATTTTGACTGACCAACAGCCCCTAAACAAGTGAATGGGACCTTTTTAATGTCCATCTTTCAGAAAGGCATCAGACAGAAACTTACAGTTTATCTGTTTTTAATGGATGGTTTTTCACAGAATGTAGCCTATGTGAGGCAGTGACAGGAGTCATTTATGATGGGAGATATGTGTCACCCAGAAGGCTGCAGGAAGCATTCTAAAAGGGGTTTTGTTTCCCCCGGGAACGTGTCACCAAGGTGCCCGGCCTTAGTGGAGTAAAGGCCCTTAGATTAGGTGTCCACTAAGGTAGTTGGTGGACACCATGATAGATAGCATAGCTTGTTCCAGCTAGTCCGGGTCGGGCTTTTTCTGGGAACAGGCAAAATGCTGGGTGGGTGCCTGTTCCCCATGCTCCTGTCCGGGACTTGGGGCATGCTCATGTCCAGGGATTTTATTACATTTTTCTGCTGGACTTAGGCTACTTTCACACTCGCGTTTGGTGTGAATCCGTCAGGGATCTGCACAAGCACATCCATTCAGATAATACAATCGTCTGCATCCGTTCAGAACTGATCCGTTTGCATTATCTTGGGGGATGGATCCGTTTTCTATTGTGCCATATTGTGTCAGTGAAAACGTGTGTCAGAATGGATCCGTTTGGCTTGGTTTCATCAGAGCAGTGTTTTGGTGTCCACCTCCAGAGCGGTATGGAGGCGGAACGGAGGAAAACTGATGCATTCTGAGCGGATCCTTTTTCATTCATAATGCATTAAGGGCAAAACTGATCCGTTTTGGACCGCTTGTGAAAACCCTGAATGGATCTCACAAACGGAAACCAAAACCCCAGTGTAAAAGTAGCCTTAGGTGTGTCTCAATCTGGGGAAGAAAGTAGTCAGTGTGAGGTAACACTGTCAGTGGGTGCTGTGATTGTTTGACCCGGCTGTGATCCGGATTTATTGGCTGTACTTATTAGAAAAGCCTAAATAAAAAAGACTTTGATGAACTTTGGGGCGTTCCTGCCTCTGTACACTGGTCAAGTGAGTATGGTTCCTTACACCTAATATTATTCTAAGTCCCTTTTAGAGACGTATGTCTGTGAAGGTTCTCATTTATCCAGGTCATGGTATATATCTGTAAAGAATAAATCAAGGCAACTGGACGTACTGTAGATTTCTTGAAAACATTTCACTCGTTCTTCCAACGAGCTTTCTCAATTCTGAGTGATTGTACAAAAATTCTGGGAATAAATATGTAACTGAATCCACATCTGGTAATTATACCTTAGAGACCCTCGGGATATTCCTTGAAAGTTTAATATGGTCTTGTAGGACCAAAAATCCCTTTAGGGGTCCCTAACTAATATTTAAAATGCTTATCTTTATTTCTTCCACTAAAGACTTACAAACAAAAAAGAAACCTACTTAAAATTGTCAGGGTCCAATAAGTCGGTAGTAGGCTGTTTTTTATAAACACTAATCAATCTTAGTAGTCTTATATTTGTTCATTTATTTGTGTCTATCGGGTGCATTGTTTGGGGCACATTCCAGTCCGTCTTTTTTTGCACCTAATATACAACATCAAACAGCTACAAATTCCAGCCACTGAGCACCTTCATATTAGCATTGCTTACTGTACTTTTTCATTCTGAATTTTTACAACTAATGTAAACTGATTGGAAATGGATGCTTAAAATCCTATTAGTTTGCAGAATTTTTTCAATCAGTTTTATTGACGGGACCTATATATACAAAATATGGGGTTCTGGCTAAACTATTCCAAACTGATGCAAAATGATCTATTGTTCCATACTGTAGAAATGAATAGAATCCATCAATAGATATATATTTTTTTGTTATAATAAGTGAATAACCTTTTCATAAGTAAAGTTGGTATCTGTATCATATGGATGTGAAGCCAGCCTATCTGGTCATACTTTCTATCAATGAATCAGGTCATAATTTCTGCCCAGGAAGTCCAAGGCCTCATGCGCACGACCGTTGTTTTGGTCCGCATCTGAGACGCAGTTTTTGCAGCTCGGATGCGGACCTATTCACTTCAATGGGGCCGCAAAAGATGCAGACAGCACTCCGTGTGCTGTCCGCATCCGTGGCTCCGTTCCGTAGCCCCCCCCAAAAATATAACATGTCCTATTCTTGTCCGTTTTGCGGACAAGAATAGGCATTTCTACAATGGGCTGCCCTTTTCCGCAAATTGCGGAAAGGCACACGGGAGGTTTCCATTTCTTGCGGATCCGGGGTTTGCGGATCGCAAAAAACAGAACGGTCGTGTGCATGAGCCATAACAGTAAGATGGATGGATGTTAGGTACAAGATTAAATAAATATTCAGAAAGGATGTATGAGGGTGAATACACGATAACCTAACAATGGTAATATTACATTGGCTGCAAACAGTTGCCCCAGTATGACATGCTGTCCTTGTCACATTGCGTCTCTAGCTATGTTTACTCCAGTGATCAGGTATAGTTTCCCTCTAGTATGGTACAGAAACAGAAGAGAAGAACTGATGCCAGAACTGCTCCTATGGTTTTCCACTGGATCAGTTGTGGAATCTGGTACATCAGTTGTGCTAGACACGTTCATGGGCTGGATCAAAGGACATTGCCTATAGCGTCATGCTCCAATGTAGTCTATGTTGTGCCAGAGGGGATGGCAGATGTGAAATCCCACCAGGGCCGTCTTTACCAAGGGGCAGCTGCCCTGGGCCCAGTTGCTCCTGGGGGGCCCAAGGCAGCTGCCTCTTGAGCCCTGCTAGCCACTGCCCTGCTGCCATGCCTGCCGGTGTTCCGGAATTTTCTGCCACCCGGAATTTTTTGCTACCCACGTCACTTCCGGTAGTGACGTGGGAGGTGTGTCTCTTACCTCGGCTCCTCATTGGCTCTGCCGGGGGGTTTGTCGGCACAGGCGCGGAGGATTCACCCGTAGCATGAACGCGCCGAAGGTAGCAGAAAATTCCGGGCCACTGCGCATGCTGCGAAGAAGGCGGCCGAAGGTAGCAGAAAATTCCGGCCTACTGTGCATGCGCAAACAAGACAAACGAAGGTAGCAGAAAATTCCGGCTTCGCGCATGCGCGAAAAGGACGACTTGGCGCAGGCGCAGTAGCGCCGAGTCAGTTAACAATAAAGCTTAACAAAATGCAAATATCTAGACCTCTTCAGCACCTCTGTGACGTTTAATTGACAGTATTATGTCTATATTGTGGAAAGTAGTTTTAAGGAAATGAAATAAAGATTTAAAATGTTATATTAGTCAGCACTTCAAGCTAGACGTAATGTAAAACTATCTTCCACAATATAGACATAATACTGTCAATTAAACGTCACAGAGGTGCTGAAGAGGTCTAGATATTTGCATTTTGTTAAGCTTTATTGTTAACTGACTCGGCGCTACTGCGCCTGCGCCAAGTCGTCCTTTTCGCGCATGCGCGAAGCCGGAATTTTCTGCTACCTTCGTTTGTCTTGTTTGCGCATGCACAGTAGGCCGGAATTTTCTGCTACCTTCGGCCGCCTTCTTCGCGCATGCGCAGTGGCCCGGAATTTTCTGCTACCTTCGGCGCGTTCACGCTACGGGTGAATCCTCCGTGCCTGCGCCGACAAACCCCCGGCAGAGCCAATGAGGAGCCGAGGTGAGAGACACACTTCCCACGTCACTACCGGAAGTGACGTGGGTAGCAGAAAATTCCGGGTAGCAGAAAATTCCGGAACACCGGCAGAGTCCCAGGCATCGTACTGTGTTAGAGCTGTTAATGTGATCTAGGACCTTAGATGACATCACCATGTGACCAGTAACCTAGCAATATTACTGGTCACTTGCTTGCGGATGCTTGCGACTTTCACACAGCCCCATTCACTTCTATGGGGCCTGTGTTGCGTGGAAAACGCACAAAGAGGAGCATGCTGCGATTTTAGCACAACGCACAAGTGATTCGTGAAAATCACAGCTTATGTGCACAGCCCCATAGAAATGAATGGGTCCAGATTCAGTGCGGGTGCAATGCGTTCACCTCACGCATTGCACCCGCGTGGAAATCTCGCCCGTGTGAAAGTGGCCTTAGAAGTTTACAAGCAAATCTTGAAATTTTTCAGAAATTTTTAAAAACCCACTTTTGTGGGGCTTACATAATAGAAACCACCCAAAAATGACCCCATTCTAGAAATTACACCCCTCAAGGTATTCAAAACTGATTTTACAAACGTCGTTAACCCTGGTGCGCCGTGTGGTTTTTGGAAGGCAGATTTTGCTGGACTGGTTTATTTACACCATGTCCCATTTGAAGCCCCTCTGATGCACCCCTAGAGTAGAAACTCCATAAAAGGGACCCCATCTAAGAAACTACACCCCTCAAGGTATTCAAAACTGATTTTGCAAATGTCGTTAACCCTTTAGGTGTTCCACAAGAGTTATTGGCAAATGGAGATGAAATTTAAGAATTTAAATTTTTGGGCTAATTTTCAACTTTAATCCATTTTTTTCAGTAACAAAGCAAGGGTTACCAGCGAAACAAAATGCTATATTTATTGCCCCGATTCTGTAGTTTGGATAAACACCCCATATGTGGCCGTAAACTACTGTACGGTCACACGGTAGGGTAGGGCATAGAGGGAAAGGTGCGCCGTGTGGTTTTTGGAAGGCAGATTTTGTTGGACTGGTTTATTTACACCATGTCCCATTTGAAGCCCCCTGATGCACCCCTAGAGTAGAAACTCCATAAAAGTGACCCCATCTAAGAAACTACACCCCTCAAGGCATTCTAAACTGATTTTACAAACGTCGTTAACCCTTTAGGTGTTTCACAAGAGTTATTGGCAAATGGAGATGAAATTTAAGAATTTCTATTTTTGGTAACCGGTACCGGTACGTCATGTGTCCACAACAGGTTAATGTGACCTATAAACTGTACCACTCAATTGTAAAACAAACTGAAATCTTTTAGGTGGAGGGAATAAAACAATATTATATAAAATAATGTGGTTGCATAAGTGTGCACACCCTCTTATAACTGGGGATGTAGCTGTGTTGAGAATTAAGCATATCACATTCAAACTCATGTTAAATAGAAGTCAGCATACACCTGCCAACATTTAAAGTGCCTCTGATTAACCCTAAATAAAGTTTAGCTGCTCTAGTTGGTCTTTCCTGAAAATTTCTTAGTCACATCCCACAGCAAAAGCCATGGTCCACAGAGAGCTTCCAAAACATCAGAGGGATCTCATTGTTAAAAGGTATCAGTCAGGAGAAGGGTACAAAATAGTTTCCAAGGCGTTAGATATACCATGGAACACAGTGAAGACAGTCATCATCAAGTGGAGAAAATATGGCACAACAGTGACATTACCAAGAACTAGACGTCCCTCCAAAATTGATGAAAAGACGAGAAGAAAACTGGTCTGGGAGGCTACCAAGAGGCCTACAGCAACATTATAAGGAGCTGCAGGAATATCTGGCAAGTACTGGCTATGTGGTACATGTGACAACAATCTCCCGTATTCTTCATATGTCTGGGCTATGGGGTAGAGTGGCAAGACAAAAGCCTTTTCTTATGAAGAAAAACATCCAAGCCAGGCTACATTTTGCAAAAACACATCTGAAGTCTCCCAAAAGAATGTGGGAAAAGGTGTTATGGTCTGATGAAACCAAGGTTAAACTTTTTGGCCATAATTCCAAAAGATATGTTTGGTGCAAAAACAACAGTGCACATCACCAAAAGAACACTGTACCCACAGTGAAGCATGGTGGTGGCAGCATCATGCTTTGGGGCCGTTCTTCAGCTGGAACTGGGGCCTTAGTTAAGCTAGAGAAAATTATGAACAGTTCCAAATACCAGTCAATATTGGCACAAAACCTTCAGGCTTCTGCTAGAAAACTAGACATGAAGAGGAACTTCATCTTTCAGCATGACAACGACCCAAAGCATACATCCAAATCAACAAAGGAAGGGCTTCACCAGAAGAAGATTAAAGTTTTGGAATGGCCCAGCCAAAGTCCAGACCTCAATCCGATTGAAAATCTGTGGAGGGCTGTGCCCAGGAGATGCCCTCGCAATCTGACAGATTTGGAGTGTTTTTGCAAAGAATAGTGGGCAAATCTTGCCAAGTCAAAATGTGCCATGCTGATAGACTCATACCCCAAAAGACTGAGTGCTGTAATGAAATCAAAAGGTGCTTCAGCAAAGTATTAGTTTAAGGGTTGTACAGTTTATAGGTCACATTAAAAGGTGGAAAAAGTTCTGAAATAATTTATCTTTGTCTCATTTTTTTTTACATTATAGAAACCTGACATTTTAACAGGGGTGTGTAGAATTTTTATATCCACTGTATCTGTGGTGGTTTGTGACTCAGTTATAATGCACATGACTTCTGAGTGACACAAGTGTTGGAATATAGAGATAAAATCTGAAGACATCATCATATTTAATGATACTCTATGTTGGCTTAATACATCCTGACAGGTGCTATGAGCTTTGCCATATACATTACATGCTAAGCTAATAAAGACAACCTGTCCCCTTAAAAATGCAGTTCAATTACAGGAAGCATGTTATAGCGCAGGAGAAGCTGAGCAAATTGATATATAGTTTTATGGAGAGAAGAAAAATCAGCAAAAAATTCTGCTCTGATCTCAGTAGTGGTCCTGTTAGTGAGTAGCTTCAGTTGTTCAGTAGCTTCAGTTGTTCACAAACTGAGCAAACCGGAATACATCAGAATACATTCCGTTCCAGTTTGTTGCATTCCCATTGCGGACACAAAATCTCTGCAAGCAGCATTTTTGTGTACGGCATGGGAAACTGAAGAGGCCGGATCAGTTTTTTTTCAGACACAAAAAACTGACCCAGTGCCCTTTGAATTACAATGGTTTTAGTGCCGGATCAGGTTTCTTAATATTCAATATAATACAGCCGGATCCGTTCTTGGTTTTGAAATCCCATGCTTGATCTCAAAACCAGACAGTAAAAATGCAGATGTGAATGTAGCCTTAAAGGCAAACAGTTAAGTACAAAAGTAAATAGGGAAAATTCGAAAATTTCTGAAAATTAAATATCTGAACTGCAATAACACTAAAATCTAAATCTGGATTAAACAATGTAATTTGCAGCATTACGCGGGTAGTGGGGGTTAATAACCATCATACAGATATTGGCTATTATGCCTCTTGCACAGGACCGTATCACTTTTTCAGTATTTTGCAATCTTCAAAAAACGGATCCGCAAAAAATACAGATGACTTCCGTATGCATTCCGTTTTTTGCGGAGCAGAACAGCTGGCCCCTAATAGAACAGCACTATCCTTGTCTGTTATGCGGACAATAATAGGACATGTTCTATCTTTGAACGGAACAGAAAAATGGAAATACGGAAACGGAAGGCATACGGAGTACCTTCAATTTTTTTTGCAGATCCATTGAAATGAATGATTCCGTATACGGAACGCAAAAAACTGAACCTAAACGGGGGAAAAAAACGTTGGTGTGCAAGAGGCCTTACCCTTACAATTGTACGGTAGAGATGTGAGGGACATGATGAGGATTGTAGTGATTATACATGGTGTTACCACTTCTGCACCCTGCTACTGTCTTTATTGGTCTAACCTCATGTCATCTTATGCATTTATTCCAGGTCTTCCACCCTGTGCATTTTTTATGTTATGTAACTGTTCATGTAATGTGCCTGGTTCACCAGCAGGTTGCAGCAAATATGGCAGAGCAATAGCTATAGAGAGTTGAACCTACCATTCCATTCTAACCCCTCTGTAGTTGAGTAGGCCAGCCCTACTTCCTGCAGGAAGGGTGGGGCAGAAGTTCTAGTCAGTTTAGTTTACCCCCAGCTAGGGGAAGGGTGTGCAGGGGCACATCTCTGCTGGACGTGCCCACGCCAGCCAGAGCACCCAAAGCTCTGCTGGCTATGGAGGCCAAAGCTTGAAGCCTCAGAAGCCAGGAGGAAAGTTCCCTGGTACAACCTAGAGTCAGACTACAAAGTGAAGTGTAGCATACAGAAGAAGCTGAGTTATACAACCAGCCTGTCAGAGCAGCAGAGTCAGAGAGCAACAGATATAGCAGAGTAGAGTTTGCCTGCCAGTTTCATGCTGAAGCCTCCTGGAACCAAGACAAAGCCTGTAAATTGTTTGAAGAAAAGTTTTTTCAAGTAAAGCTGCCATTGAACTTCATCTCAAGGTCTGGACTGAAGTTATTCTTTTATCCCTCAATTATTCCCCCTTTTTATTGCTTCGGAGCCAAAGCCTGGGGCCCAGCGATATAGAGGGCCCTGGGCGGAGGCCGCCCGTTGCACATGTATGTGACATGCATATACTGTCACGGCCATGGTTATGGTCGTGACTCCTGAACCGCATGCGGTTGTCAGCGGTCTTTGGTTTGGTTGTCAATCACGGGTGAGGGCTGTGGTATTTGCCTCACCTGTGGTTGCCGCTGGCAACAGTGTGGATGTGGTAGCATAGCAGTCTGGGCTGTGTCGTGGCAGCTTGCTATGTTGTGCATGCGGTTGTGTGTGATATGTGTGTATGTGTGCACTTGGTTTTATGTATTGTGTGCACTTCCCCTTTCAGTGGTGTTTTCCCTTCCCTGGTGGTGGAAGGGTTAACTCCCTTTCTGTGTGTGTGAGACACTGGGTGTGTCTGTGTGGGTGTGGCCACTTAGGCCTATAAAGCCTCTGTGTTTGGCATGGCTCAGTGGGTTGCTTCAGCCATGCTTAGCTGGAGCAGCCTCCTGTGAACTACATCTGCCAGTGGGGGCCACCCTTGTGGTCATAAATGTAAAACAAACTATCTGTGACTCTTTAGTTTATGTTGATGTCCATTTGATGTTTCCCTTTGGTATGTTATGCTCCTATGGATCTGAGTTCCTGTGTGTTTGTGTGTGTGCTGTGTCCTTTTGTGTTAGGGTGTGGACACTTGCTGTCTTGCACGGGATCCAGTCTGAGTGTCTGTGGCAGGTAGGTGTGGAAGTGCTTTTCAGCCTCCTGCCATATCCATAGGCTGTTTATGTTCCTTTCCCTGCAGCTTGGCCAGTGAGATGCCTGTTCCTCTGTGTCCAGAAGGAACAGGCCGTCTTACCCTGCCCCTTGTTCCAGGGCAATCCTGAGGACTAGTAGGGACCCCTAGGCATCCGGTGTATGAGTCCTCCCACCTTCAGGGTTGACTCATATGGATAGGAGTCAGGGTCAATTTAGGGATGCGATAGGAGGTGACCTGCTCCCTAATACTGTCATCCTGGTCAAGCAGCGCATAACATCTTCTGGCATCGCATGGCTGAGGGTTTTCCCCATCCTCAGCCGTGACATATACTCAGTATTAAGCCTCATTCACATGTCAGTGTTATGGTCAGTGATTTCCATCAGGGATTTTCAGCCAAAACCACGATTGGAGCCTCCACAGACATAATCTGCAAAGAAAAAGGGGTTAGTCAGCACATCCCAATTTGCAAGTGCACACTGCCATGGCTAAAAATATAAAGAAAAAGACAATGCAACAGCACTCTGCAAATCAGATAAAGTACAATAATGCCATAGTCACAAAAAACGTTATAGTGCTAATACTACGCTTATTTATAAAGTGAGATGCTTGGCAAATGCAAGTTGTACAAAACCATTTGAGCCCGTCTGCCAAACGTCAAGGTTATCTCTGTAAGACGGGAACCTAACACTAAATACTACCTGTTATGCGCCATAATGGTCGCCATAAAGTTCAGAAAGTGTTGGTTCATGTCTTACAGAGATCGCCTTGAAGTTTGGCAGACGGGCTCAAATGGTTTTGTACAAAATGCATTTGCCAAGCATCTCACTTTTTAAATAAGCGTAGCATTAGCACTATAATATTTTTTGTGACTATGGCATTATTGTACTTTATCTGGTTTGCAGAGTGCTGTTGCATTGTCTTTTTTGTCCACAGACATAAAGTATAAGAGAAAGATCTGCACCTGTTCTGTGTTTAGAGCCGCACCTGGTTTTGGCTCACAATCACTGATGGAAATCACTGACCAAAACACTGACATGTGAATGAGGCATTAATCCCAGGAACTGCTAATTATTCAATATTATACTTTAATAACAGAGATGAAATTTTGAGGGCATTGAGGAAATTTTGAAATGATGCACAGGAAGCCTGGCGGCAGGAAGTGGTTTTCTATCCTGCATAAAGACCTGGCCTATAGCTCTACACAAAAGTAATTACTTGCAAAGTAACAAAGTATTCCCCCCAACACACTACAAAAGCCACATCAGCCACCACCTAAACTTTCAATAATTATCAAGATCCCTGGTGGTCTAGATCTTGAAAGCGTGTTGGTGTCAATCACATCCAGGGCAGTTTCTAGGGAATTTAGCCCCCCCTTCCCCAATGTTAATAATAATGTTTTTTTTCATTACACACATGCTAATCACCTCGGATGCAACTGAAACTAATAAAACATATCTCAGCTACTGCATGACCTCATAGCACACATCTCACGTGCTGCAGGGTCTCACAACACGCACCTCTGCTGGTGCAGAACATCATAATACGCACCTCAGATACTGCAGGACCCTTAATACTGCAGTCAAACTTCATAATGCACACTTCACCTTCTGCTGAACCTTATAATACACATCTCAGCTGCTTCAGAACCGCATAAAACACACCTTAGCTGTTGCAGAACCTAGTCGTACAAACCTTAGCTGCTGCAGAACCCTTGAATACTTATCTCAACTGCAGCAGAAGATTATAATGTACACCCCAGCTGCTGTAGAACTTCACAATGTACACCTCAGCTGCTGTAGAACCTCACAATGTACACCTCAGCTGCTGTAGAACCTCACAATGTACACCTCAGCTGCTGTAGAACCTCACAATGTACACCTCAGCTGCTGTAGAGCCTCACAATGTACACCCCAGCTGCTGTAGAACCTCACAATGTACACCTCAGCTGCTGTAGAACCTCACAATGTACACCCCAGCTGCTGTAGAACTTCACAATGTACACCTCAGCTGCTGTAGAACCTCACAATGTACACCTCAGCTGCTGTAGAGCCTCACAATGTACACCCCAGCTGCTGTAGAACCTCACAATGTACACCTCAGCTGCTGTAGAACCTCACAATGTACACCCCAGCTGCTGTAGAACCTCACAATGTACACCTCAGCTGCTGTAGAACCTCACAATGTACACCCCAACTGCTGTAGAACCTCACAATGTACACATCAGCTGCTGTAGAACCTCACAATGTACACCTAAGCTGCCTCAGAACTTAGTAATTGGGCTAAGTATAGTATTTGGGAAATTGCTCATCATGCAATTTCCTAATATACAAAATTTGGAGACACATTAAACAGCATATTAGGGAATTACGGTATAGGAAATTCCCTTTTAAATATATGTTACCTTAGGCTACTTTCACACCTGTGCCAGAGGTTCGGTTAGGAGCCTTTATCGAGGATTCTGTCAAAAATGTAGATTTAAGCCTCATGCACACGAACGTATTTTGTTTCCGTGTCCGTTCGGTTTTTATTTTGCGGATAGGATGTGGACCTATTCATTTCAATGGGTCCGTAAAAAATGCGGACAGCACACCGTATGCTATCCGCATCCGTATGTCAGTTCCGTAGCCCCGCAAAAAAATATAACATGTCCTATTCTTCTCTGTTTTAGGCATTTTTACAATGGATCCGCCCCCAAAAAAATGGATGGCATCCGTTTCTTTTTGCAGATCCACAATTTGCAGACTGCAAAACACATAGGGTCGTGTGCATGTAGCCTAAGGCCCTCCACCAGTTTAAAGTTTTAAAATGATCTAACTGTTGCTTACTACATACTGTATATACAATAACAGAACCAAATTTTTATCACAAGTGTAGTACCAGAACCAAGCTTTCTACATAGATAGGGTAACAAAACCATGCTATTGTTATGTTTGCACAGATAAAATCTGTGAGCAAATTCAGTGGCAACTACTTAAAAAAAACGCTACCGTGTGCTCGTGGTAGTGTTTTTCCCATTAAAATCAATAAGAAGCTGTTGTTTCCATTTTGAATGTGGAATCCGATTTTTATCCCTGTGAACCTAGCCTTACATTTGCCTCTGTCAGAATAAAAATCTCTCTACTAAATCACAAAAAAAAAAAAGGATACATAAACTAGCACTGGTGCCTTGCAGCACTGGGGTCCTAGATTTGAATCTGACCCGAGGACAACATCGGCATGGAGTTTGTATGTTCTCCCCGTATTTGTGTGGGTTTCCTCCGGGTACTCCGGTTTCCTCCCACACTCCTAGTGATAGTGAGCTGCACTGGGAACAGCAAGTAATGATAATGTCTGTGTGGAATATCATTGTGTAAGCGCTCATCTCCATAGTCATCTGTATCGCTGTCCTCAGGACACCGATACAGATGGCTGTGCTGAAGCAGGGGAGGGAGAGGCACTAGGCCGGCAGCCTATCAGAGGCCGGAGCAGGCGGCTCGATGACGTCATCGCGCCACCTGAGCCGTACAGCACGGGACACAGGCCGGAAGAGGCCTGCATCGCATCGCTGACACAGAGGTAAGTATGAGTGTTTATTTTTATTTTTATATATACAATACTTTTACTGGCACATTGGGGGGGGGAGGCTGTTATTACTGGCACATTGGAGGGGCTGTTATTACTGGCACATTGGGGGGCTGTTATTACTGGCACATTGGGGGGCTGTTATTACTGGCACATGATGAGGGACTGTTATTACTGGCACATGATGGGGGGCTGTTATTACTGGCACATGATGGGGGGCTGTTATTACTGGCACATGATGGGGGGCTATTATTACTGGCACATGATGGGGAGGCTGTTATTACTGGCACATAATGGGGGGATGTTATTACTGGCACATGATGGGGCTGTTATTGCTGGCACATTGGAGGGGCTGTTAATACTGGCACATTGGGGGGCTGTTATTACTGGCACATTGGGGGGGCTGTTATTACTGGCACATTGGGGGGGCTGTTATTACTGGCACATTGGGGGAGCTGTTATTACTGGCACATTGGGGAGGCTGTTATTACTGGCACATGATGGGGAGGCTGTTATTACTGGCACATGATCGGGAGGCTGTTATTACTGGCACATGATGGGGGCTGTTATTACTGGCACATTGGGCGGGGCTGTTAATACTGGCACATTGGGGGCTGTTATTACTGGCACATTGGCGGGCTGTTATTACCTGCACATTGGGGGGGCTGTTATTACTGGCACGTTGGGGGAGGCTGTTATTACTGGCACATGATGGGGAGGCTGTTATTACTGGCACATGATGGGGAGGCTGTTATTACTGGCACATGATGGGGGCTGTTATTACTGGCACATTGGGTGGGGCTGTTAATACTGGCACATTGGGGGCTATTATTACTGGCACATTGGGGGGCTGTTATTACTTGCATTTTGTGGGGGCTTTTATTACTGCCACATTGGGGGGGGGCTGTTATTATTGGCACATTGGGGGGCTGTTATTACTGGCACATGGGGGGGGCTGTTATTACTGGCACATTGGGGGCTGTTAATACTGGCACATTAGGGGGGGGCTGTTATTACTGGTACATTGGGGGTCTGTTATTACTGGTACATTGGGGGGCTGTTATTACTGGCACATTGAGGGGGCTGTTATTACTGGCACATTGGGGGGGCTGTTATTACTGGCACATTGTGGGATGTTATTACTGGCACATGATGGGGGGCTGTTATTATTGGCACATGATGGGGGGGCTCTTATACTGGCACATTATTGGGGGCACTTATTACTGGCACATTATTGGGGACACTATAGTGGCATCTACTGAGGCCACAAAGAAGGGGTATTTAATATGGGGGCTCTGTACAGTAGAATTTTATACTGGGACACATTATGGTGGGTACTATGGGGAAGAGGGGAGAGGAGTACTATGGGGTCATCTACGGGGGGCACTAAGAAGTGGTATTTTATACTTGCAAATTATGGGGGATACTGAGGGCATCTACTGGGGCATTTTATACTGGTACATTATGGGGGCACAAGGAGGAAGGGGGGAGAGGAGCACTATGGGGGCATTTACTGGGGGCACTATATAGGGGTATTTTATACTGGCACATTATGGGGGCACTATGGGGACATTAGCTCAGCTGGGTCATTACAAGGGGGTATTTTTTGCACTGTTACATTATAAGGAGAATTATTTCTACTGGGGGGGCTTTATTACTCCCCCATGGTATGACCTCCTAGTAGCAGCACCAGCCTCTCCCTGCTCTGCTATCCCTCTGCCCCTTCTCCAAATCCTTATTATGAAATATTTCTCATTAGGATAAAACACAACATCAGCTCCACCGAGCCCCCAAGCCAAAATGTTGAAGTGGTGTCCAAGATTCTTAAGGGCCAAGCCAAGTAATTGTAAGTTTTCATGTGATATATGTTTGTTATACACATATAGCATACACTGTGCCACACAATATATAGTATACCTCTACACTGTGTAGTCTGTTCTTTAAGGCACCATTGTTTTGTGGCGGCGGACAGAAAATAATCTGGAAGTGCCCCTCCTGAGACCAGGCTCTGGATACGCCACTGGTTTAGACCAAGCATTGCATCTACCTGTACCGTCAGATCCCTATCAGTATGGCTCAATCAGCTAGAGAATCATTTTGCAGCAGGAACCCCAAGGGAAGGAATTTTGGCCTCACTGCCCATCTTTAAACAGGCCTCAAATTGTCTGGCTGATGCCTCAGCGGATTTAGTAAGGTTGTTAGCAAGATCAGCTGCTATTTCTAATGCTACTCGCAGGGCTGTGTGGTTCCGCTCTTGGTCGGGAGATGCTAGTTAAAAAAAACTGTTATGTTCCATCCCTTGTGAAGGAGATAGGCTTTTTGGGTCAGTGTTGGATGACGTTTTAGAACAGGCTTCTGATAAGAAAAAAATAGTTTCCCACTGACTCAAAACATTTTCATCAGGGACGCTCCCTTCGTAGTCAAAGGAAGTCTAAACCCGAACAGAAGAAGAGAGAATACTCAGGAAGATGGCAATCACCAAGAGAGAGAAATAAAGGATTCCTCTTTAATCCTTATAACTTGTCAAAAACCACAATGAGGCTTGAACAAGATTAAAAATGTTTGTTCCACAATGGAGAGATATAGGAGCCTCCCCTTGGATACTAGCTACTATTCAAAGGGGTTTCATGCAAGAATTCAGTACTTACCCACCAAACCTTTGGCAAAGAAGAAGGAACAGTCATCCCTAGAGACAAAGATAACCAACTAGGTTCAAAAAGCCAGAACAGTGAGGATTTTATTCTCTAGTTTTTTTCATAAAAAAAGCCAGGGGGAACCTTCAGGCTTATAATAAATATAAGGAGTTTTAACAAGTGCCTATCTTACAAAAAGTTCAAGATGGAGACCATAAAATCAACAGATCTGCTTCCTCAACACTGTTACATGGCGACAATAGATTTGCAGGGCGCATACTACCATGTACCCATTTTCAAAGATCATCAAAAATTTCTCAGGATAGCAGTATTTATGGGAGGTCGCCTCTGTCACTTTCAATTTCAAGGGCTCCCCTTTGGCCTGTCATCAGCTCCCAGAATTTTCACAAAAGTAGTGGCAGAAATAACCAGTTAAATTCATCTACAGGGCATTCTTATTGTGCCGTACTTAGACTACTTCCTATCAGCAGCAGAAAAAGAAAATCAGCTTCTGGTATATCTAGACCTTGTCCAAAAGATCTTCACGGATCTGGGATAGATCATACAGTAAATGGATCAAAAAATCCAACCTCTTGCTTACTGATGTCCTTCCTCCCATAAGAGAAGCAACTAAAGGTAAATAAACTAAAGGTAAATCCGTTTTGCAGTCTAAGATCCACTACCATCAGAAACGTAATGGGAATTCTGACATTCTCAATCCCGGCTGTCAGATGGGCACAAAGCCACACCAGAATTCAGCAAGCCTTTCTTCTAGCATCTTGGGATGGCAACAGAATCTCTTTGGACAAGAAAGTTTTTTATCCTTGGTGTAGGATAAAAATAAATCTGCCGAGAGGTGTCTTCTGGCGTCAAGAAAATCTTCTAGTGGTGTCTTCAGATGCCAGCAGTAGAGGCTGGGGGGAGGGGGCCATGCGGGGGACCTTGTGGTTCAAGAAGTCTGGGACGACTCCATGTTAAATGCATCATCAAACCTAAGAGAGCAGTCTACAAAGTTCTTCTAGCCCTTCACTCAAAAACCTCTCTCGATCATATCAAAATCCTGTTGGACAATATGACGACAGTTGCTTATTTAAAGGCACCTGGAGCAGATCTCTGGCAGCAACATCAAGGAATATCTTTCTTTTTGCGGAGAAACACCTATCCTCCCTAACAGCTGTGCATTTAAAAAGAAGCAGTAATATGGTGGCCGTCAAATTGTAAAAGAGGGAGAATGGACTTTACATGTCAATGACTTTCTTAAGATTACCAAGATTTGGGATATTCTGGTTCTGAATTTATTCACAGACCGGAGGAACAGGAAAGTAGAAAGATTTTGTTCCCTGTCCCCCTCAAGCAGTCCGGAGATAGTGGACGCCCTATCTCGCCCCTGGCCAAGGGGTCTACTATACGCATTCCCCCCCATTCAGCCTGATTCCCAGAACCCTGATAAAAGTGGCGGAAGAGAGAGCACAGGTCATCATGATTGGCACTGGGGGTTTTCCCACCCTTCATTATGGTTTTCCTTGCATTTATAATTTCCTGTTCATTCTTGTATTCCGGTTGGATTAATATAATTTTGTTCTTGCCTCACTATGGTGTACTTTGTTATTTACTGATTAGGTAAGGTGAGGAGGTCCCTTTTAAAGTTTGAGCTTCTGTGTCTCCTGTCCTGGGGGCAGGGAGCACCCTCCTGTCAGTGCCGTTGGGGAGGCTATTGGAAAATCCAATTACCGGTAAGAGTAATTAACCCTTTCCAACACTAGTCCTATTTAGTTATCACATGGATGTGTCCTGTTTGCTGATTCAGCACATTTATGTCATGTAGCACTGTTGCTTACTGAATTTCAGGGATTATATGATGTGTAGGGCATCACTGTAATGCCTGTAGGTAGGAACAGACACGGACAGTGAGCCCACTTTCTCTACTTACTTTCAGTTCAAGCCCAAGGTAGCAAGACCACAACTGGTCCAAAGTCCCTATGCTACTAGGGTGCAGAGACAGACAAACACCAAGAGACAAACAACACACAGGGAAAGTCGTACGAAAATGGGTCAGAACCAGGCGGACAACACAGTACAAAAACAAGAGACAGAGAGTAGTCAAAAGATAAGCTGAGATCAAATTCCTGACACAACGCACAGTATAAATCAAGTGAGACAGAGTGGCCAAAAGACAAGAGTAGGTCAAAAGCACAAACAAATCCAAATGAATCCAAGAACCAGGAACCTAACTACTGAGCCCCAACAAGACTATCACTGGCACTGGTATATGGCCAGGAAGAGGTTTAACTATAGCATTGAGTTCCAGGATCAGAACCTGATAGTTCATGACTTGGAGCTCCATTAGTCAGAACACTAGCACACATGAATAGAGCAGCTGAGCAATCACTGCTAGTCTTCTCCAGCACACGCCTGCTATGGGGAGTGAGAGCAGTGGAACCTGTCACATCACCAGGGGGCATGGCTTAGCAGCTCTGGAGATCTCACCACTGGAGCCCGGATAGGTAAGCTTGTTGCAATTGCATGAATGATACCATGTTTCAGTTAGGCCATGGATACACTACACAGGACTTATACATGGGCTATACCATTTTACTGCATATAACGGGTCAACCACTGTATATAAGAAAGGTATTATGTAGAATATTAAATAAATGTATAATAAAAAAAAGTGTATGATTTCCTATTATATAAACAAATAAGTTGAAAAAAAACAAAACAAATTGGAATACTCCATTACATTTTTCAGTCAGGCCATTTAGCCCAACAGAGAGCCACCCAGTTGTAGAATAAAGGGATTCTGCAGTTTATTTAAACTGATTATCCATTCAAGTGAACAGAGCTTAGCCCAGGCCAGTTGATACTAGTCGTGACGTCACTGGGCCTGCGGTAAACAGTGAGAGGGCTCCTGGAGCGCCGCTGCCTTCTCAAACAGCTGATTGGCAGGGGTCCCGGGTGTCGGACCCCCGCCGGTCAGATCCTGATGATCTATCCAGATGATAGATCATCAGTTTAAACAAACTGCGGAACCCGTTTAATTGAGCATCACAAATTGCACTAATCAATGCAATGCTCTTTTGTGGGCATCTTTATCTAGGCTCTTCTATGGACATCTTTATCAAGAGAACAACAGAGCAGACATATTGTTATCCCAATTCTACAGCATTATTATAATGGGGATTACCCTTCAGATAGCACCTATCCCTCCCAGCGGCAGTAAACTAACAATGAGTTGCTTATCTATATAGGAGTTTCATCTCTTTGTGCTGACTGCTTCAGAAGGATTATGGGGAGATTTATCAGAACTGGTAAAACTGCCCATAGCAACCAGTCATATTTCACCTTTAATTTTCCTTCGGAGCTCTGAGAAATGACAAGTATAATAATTGGTTGCTAGGGGTGACTAAGCCAATTCTCCTTTACACCAGTTTTGATAAATCTCAATATTTTGTATTTCATTTTCAGTGGAATACTACTTCAGAAATGAAAAAGAAAAACAGAAAAATAACTTAAAAAATAACTTTCTATGAACTTCCTTATTGCAACTCAGTTGGTACATGAATCCTAATGCCATCACAGGTAATTTATTGCAATATTTCTGGGATCAGAGCTCCATATAGTATGCTGAGCTAAGAGAAGGTTTGGACAGCATCCAGCAATTGTGTTTTGGTTTGTAACATCTGGTGTTCGGTGAAATAAATTATGGGTATATTAGATTGAAGTTATTGTCCTTTATGTAAACGTGTAATATTTTAGTGGCATGGATATTTTATTTGTACACCATAGAGTAAAATACTGATTAATGTGACCTGTATCTGTATGACTGTCAAATTACAGGCCACAAGAGCTAATAGGAGGAATGTGTATCATGGGCCGTGCTCTTTGTGATATCCCCCATATAACATATTGTATGGTGATATTAAGCTATAAGTGCAAGACAAATGTAAAACTTAGACACAATGATATAAAGAATCAGTATATGGCCAGAAAACCTTAACTGTATATTATACTTTATTTTACCTTGTAAACATTTATTCACGTCTATCTGTAGACAGTAGTTTGCGTTGAAATCTATGTAAGTTAATGGTATACCTCTAACCTATGCGCAGTAGAGCCAGTATCCATATAATGACCTATAAACAGGGATGCACCTCCAATGAGGCCAGGTGAGGCGGCTGCCTCAGGCGATAAGACTTAGAGACAAGAGCGGGGAGTGGCAGGACCATGAGAAATAAGCGCTTCCATTGTGGAAGAGCTCATCTCTCTATATTCATGGGTATCACAGTATGCCTTTAACAGTAGGGCTGGAGGGGGGGCGGGGCCGCCATTTAAATTTTTTGCCTCAGGCAGCAGAAAGGTTAGGTGCACCTCTGCCTATAAAGTACTGTATAGTAGTTATACAGCTGACACTTACAAGGTTTTAATATAGATCCAACTTCAGTTATGTGACAATTGCAAAAATTCCAAGATGTTTCAACTTCATGCCTATGACTTTTTCCTCGTTATAGAAACATTGGGGTTGTGCAACACTCACAGTAATCCATGATTCATTATGGAACCGTAAATTGAAAAAAGCCTTAGATTGTATGTCAATTTAGGGTTTCTTTGTAGTCAAAATGGTTTTCCCACCACAGAATTTTATATATTGACTTTCTTTATTTCGAGAATGGGTGGAAACACATCCCCCTGTAGATGTGAAGGTGCCACTTAAAACGGTTCTTCAACCTAATGTTTAGTATACAAATGTCCAAGGCACACATAGAGTATATTAAATTACATCACATGGCAAAAGTGCATAAAAAGAATCTATAATCCTTCCAGCATATATAGGTAATATGAACTAACCAGATAAGAATGATCAGTGTTTTGTTAATATGACCTTTTTTGATAAGTGAACCCGGGTGAATGCAGAGCCCATCCAAGACCTTTATTATTCCAAACCAAATATGACTTGAGAGAGGTCATATTGGCTAAAATTTTGTTTTCTTTCTAGATATTACCTATACATGCTGGAAGAAATATATATTCTTTTTATGTACTTTTGTCATATGATATGATTTAATAAATGCAATTTGTTTATTACACACATGTGTCTTGGACTTTTCTATATTGACTGGTAGGCCTCCAGTCCCCATCGATCCTGAGAACGGGAGTGCCACGTTCCATTTCTGGTGTAAAGAAGTGTTGAAGGATGGAACTGGATGGAACTGGCATATGCGTCCATTTCAGTGGTTTTACTGAGGTGGACAGAGAAACAAGGTGGTGCTATACAGATACATTTTGTTGACTATACAACATTTTTAATTATAAGCAATTAGAAAATTATTAAGGTGCTGGTTGGAAAAATATTGAATATTTTTTTGTGGGATGATCCGATTAAGGGTATGTTCAAATGGCAGGTTTGTTACAGAAATTTGTTTCACTGTTACAGTGATCCGAATTTGGTGAGTAAAAATCCATACAAAAAAAAGAAATCCATGCAGATACTATATAAACAATTCCAAGTATATTTGCTGCCTGCAATTACACATGTGCATTTTTCTTTTAATTGACAAAGAACTAAAATTGTGAGTAATGTGAGGTCTTTGTAAATGGCGAGTTCAGATTACATTATTACCGTATGTGATGAATTTGCTTCATTAGGAGGAGGATATTAGATAGAATATATATGCTGGTTTACTGGATTATACCCTTAAGCAACCAAATGCGGAATGTTTTCAAGATCTGTAATAATTATTATAAAGCAACATATACAGTTAGGTCCATATATATTTGGACAGAGACAACATTTTTGTAATTTTTGTTCTGTACATTACCACAATGGATTTTGAACAAAACAATTCAGAGGCAGTTGAAGTTCAGACGTTCAGCTTTAATTCAGTGGGTTGAACAAAATGATTGCAAAAACTCAATCCCTTCATTTTAGGGGCTCAAAAGTAATCGGACACATTAAATAATTGTAAATAAAATGTTAATTTCTAATATTTGGTTGAAAACCCTTTGTTGGCAATGACTGCCTGAGGTCTTGAACTCATGGACATCACCAGACGCTGTGTTTCCTCCTTTTTAATGCTCTGCCAGGCCTTTACTGCAGCGGTTTTCAGTTGCTGTTTGTTTGTGGCCCTTTCTGTCTGAAGTTTAGTCTTTAACAAGTGAGATGCTCTATTGGGTCTGACTTCAGGTCAGGTGACTGACTTGGCCATTCAAGAATATCCCACTTTTTTGCTTCAATAAACTCCTGGGTTGCTTTAGCTTTATGTTTTGGGTCATTGTCCAGCTGTATTCTGAAACGCCGACTAATCAGTTTGGCTGCATTTGGCTGGATTTGAGCACACAGTATATCTCTGAAAACCCCAGAATTCATCCGGCTGCTTCTGTTCTGTGTCACATCATCAATAAACACTATGGACCCAGTGCCAATGGCAGCCATGCATGCCCAAGCCATCACACTGCCTCCGCCGTGTTTTACAGATGATATGGCATGTGCTTTGGATGATAAGCTGTACCATGCCTTCGCCATACTTTTGTCTTTCCATCATTCTGGTAGAGGTTGGTCTTGGTTTTATCTGTCTAAAGAATGTTCTTCCAGAAGTATGCTATTTTTTAAAGATTTTTTTAAGATTTTTTTTTTTTTTTAGCAAAGTCCAATCTAGCTTATTCTTGAGGCTTATGAGTGGCTTGCACCGTGCAGTGAACCCTCTGTATTTACTTTCACGCAGTCTTCTCTTTATGGTAGATTTGGATATTGATACACCTATATCCTGGAGAGTGATGTTCACTTGGTTGGCTGTTGTGAAGGGGTTTCTCTTCACCATGGTAAATTTTCGGCGATCATCCACCACTGTTGTCTTCCGTGGGCGTCCAGGTCTTTTTGCATTGTTGAGGTCACCAGTGCTTGCTTTCTTTCTTTCTCAGAATATACCAAACTGTAGATTTTGCCACTCCTAATAGTGTAGCAATTTCTTCTTTTTTTTCTGTTTTCGCAGATGAAGGATGGCTTGTTTACTTCTCAGCAAAATGTTCAAAATGCAAACACCACACCTCAAATCAACTCCAGGCCTTTTATGTGCTTAATTGAGAATGAAATAATAACATAATTGCCCACACCTGCCCATGAAACAGCCTTTGAGTCAATTGGCCAATTACTTTTGGTCCCTTTAAAAACAGGGTGCCACATGTAAAGGAGCTGAAACTCCTAAACTTTTCATCCAATGTTAATGAAAGCTAAAGGTCTGGACTTTATGTCCATGTCCATTACATAACTTATATGTTTTAGTAAACAGGTAATAAAACCAAAATGTGTGTCAGTGTCCAAATATATATGGGCCTAACTGTACAATATATCTGTGCTGTGTACTCCAGAAGTTACATAAACATATAGATGTGACAATACCTGATATTTCTTGTATCACACAAACAATGGCTGTTATATTTGATAGGGGGACGGGCAAGACTAGTAATTTATATTCACGCACAGTAAAAGAGTTAAGAAGGAATCTTATAGATACAATGTATAAGAAGCTGTAAATCAAAAGACTCGGGGTGGATACTGTTTACAGGCAATAATATGAAATAATATCCTGTTGACAAGCGTACTATTATTCTCTGAACACACATACACACGCACCTTTTAAAATGACACTGCAGCATGCAATGTGATAGGAGCAGTGACACATATTCACTGCTTGACACGCAAAGACCTTATCATCTCAGTACAGACACATTTGAAAGCAGAACACTGATATTTCCCAGAACTCCCTTTATCAGCTTTCGCAACAACATTTTTGACTTTCAAGAGCAGAGGAAACTAACGTCTTAAAGGGGATGTCTCACTGCAGCAAATGGCATTCATCATGTAGAGAAAGTTAATACAAGGCAGTTAAGTATTTTGGTTGTCCATATTGCCTCCTTTGCTGGCTTGATTCATCTTTCCATCGCATTATACACTTGTTGTTTCCATGTCTGACGTCTACCACTGCAGTGCAGATACAAGGTGACTCAGGCGGCACCTGCTGCGTCTGCGTACGTTATTGTCGATCGCATACATTAGTCCTGGGTGCCTGCTGTTTAAAACATTAGGCGACCGGTGGCTATTGCGCCTGCTCCGTCTGTAAGCGGGTGCCATTTTTAAATGCCCGAACGCCAACGTAAATTTACGTGGGGTGGTCGGGAAGGGTTAAAGGCTGGATTATAGAAGGAGTACCTATAAGGGGTTACCTAAAAATGTAAATATACGTTGTCTCTGATTTATGAACACCGGCCTGTGCTGTTGAAAGAGCCATGTAATTTATTAGGAGGTGCAATCCTTGTCATACATTACATGCCCCCTCCGGTAGTCCGTGCGCCAGAACGAAATCTACTCCAGCTAGTAGCTGGCATAGATTTAAGTCATTATTTACTCTAGGTATTGGCATAAATAATGATTAATGTGCCGGGACCAATGGTTCTCACCACACCTTCTATTCAGAAACTGGCAAGGGTGGCATAAAAATGCCATTTGTGAGTAAAAAAGTTGCAATGACATTTAAAAAGTCTCAAAACTGGAGTTTTGCATCATTTTATCACCAAAATAAGACACAGGATAATAACTTTCCTCCTTTGTATTTCTGTTCCCCACCATTTTCAACATTGCAGCTTGCTGTCAGTATATACTGCAGATTTTTCCATCTTAAATGTATGTTTTCCATTGCAGATTTCATCCTTTGCAATGCACCAAATCCACTGCAAAATCTGCATTAAATATGCATGTTACTGATGCAGATTTTACTGTGGATCTGACGCAGAATTTTCCATTGCAAATTGTGTCCTGTGTGGGCGTACCTTAAACATGTCCTGACTCCTGAACTGACAGTTTGATGACATGCATCACATTCTCCCACAAATTATATCCTACTATCCGTTTTATATAAAAGGATGTGTATTTAATGCAGATTTGCATGCCAGCCTGTTTGATTTTTTTTTTCATGATGCTTCTCTGTGCACTTGATAAAACGTTTGTAATTTTTTTTAACTCTTAAAAAGAGAATAAAAAAAAAGGGAGGAAGCCTCTGCACATTTCCCCTTTTGCTCATCTTACTAGGGCCGTAACGATCGCGGTCGCAGAAGGTGTGACCACGACCGGGCTTGGCGGGGGAAGGGGGCCAGCTGCACTCACATGTAACGGGGCCTGGCACTGTCACTGCATCATATGCACTCCAGCATCAGGTCCCGGCGCTGCCCTACAAATTAAATGGGTAGGCAGAGCCTGACTAACATCGGTTAGGCTCCATCCACCCGCTAAATTTGTGACTAATTCTAGTAGGGCAGCTCCAGGGCCTGATGCTGGAGCACATATGATGCAGGTGAATTGAGCTCTGTGGGGAACATTACTGGTGGCAGTGGAAGGGCACTATAGGGATATTACTGTGGGCGCTATGGGTACATTAGTGGGGGAATATTATTACCAGAGACCAGGGGTGTAATGATCGCAGTCACAGAGAGTGCGACCAGACACAGCATGGGGGTGCCCGATCCAAAGCTTGACCTGGGGCCTATAGAACTCTAATTACACTACTGCATCTAACCACTTGTCCGCTCAAATCCCATTCCCTCACGTATAGTCCATACTGTCACCTGCAGTTATCCTCACTCGACAAAAAAAAAATTCAACCTCAATTCTCAGAATTTGCTCTTTGTCTTTCTAGCATGATGTTGTCACGCCAGTACTCAAGAAGCTCACTTTTTACTCCTCCTATTTCAACCTATATCTACCCATCCCTTTGCTTGCTACCCTAGCCTTACTTGTGTAAACTTATCTGATCAGATACTGTTCTCCTATCTCTGACTGCATTTTGAGTGTGTCTTTAGTTGGCTCTACTTTCTCTCTTCAAGGTTCAGTTTATGGCACATCATGCAACCTTAGTTAGGCAGACCATCAGCAAGTTTGGTTTCCAGTACAATTTTATGCTGATGACACTCGGCTATATACATCCTCTCCTGTTCTCCTAAAAAATGCTGTCTGTTGGTATGTCGTCAAAGCTCCTCCTGTTTCATGCATCACCTTTGTCACCTAAACCAGTTATCTCTCTTATTGCCTGTAACACAACCATCCTCTAACTTGACTCTGATCTGTGCTTTCTCCCTCTTAATCAGTCCATTGATAAATCTTCAATTCATCAATCATGTATTCATACAAGGTCTACAAAGCTGTCCACAATGTACTTCTCTCCACAAACCCACTTGAGGTCTCAGCAATTACCATGACTCACGTCCTCTCATTTCTATCAGAGGGACTTCTCCTGGGCTTCATCCATACTGTAAAACTCACGTCTTGGATGATGTTAACAAACTTAAAGGGGCTGTCCCATGAAAAATATTCTACCGTTTTTAAACCAGCCCCTGGATCTGAAAACTTTTGTAATTGCATGTAATTAAAAATTTTGTAAAGTCACTGAGTTATTCAATAAAATATATCTGTATAGCTCCACCTGCTGTTTTTTATTTTTATTTCTTTGACCTGCTCACTGAGAAGGCCGCACATGCTCAGTTTCATCCTTCAACTGCCTCCTGAGCTAAAGAATAAATAACCCCCCCCTCCTCCAGAAAGGACACCCCCCTGAGCTGCTAGCTTGAAATAAATCTAGAAGACCAAATGGAGCAATGAATGGAGAAATCTCTGGACCCATGTGAGGTACATTGCTGGTTTAGCTTTGTTAGAAATAGACTGTCATGTGCTATATGTCTGAGTTTCATTTTTTTACATTAATCATGGGATAACCCCTTTAACATTCCTAGTTTTCACTATGCCTTGAAAACTCTACATGGAGGCCTACTGTCACATAACCATATTCCATGCCCCATACACACCTTGACCTGGTGGTATATATGTACACCCTGTTCTAACCTAGTACACTACCTTGTCACATCACTCTGCTTTTTATATTTGTGTTGGCTCAAAAACTGCCAGGTTGACGGAACCAGGCAGCTTTATTCTCCTTGCAAACATGAGTCCAGTCCCCTGAACAAAATTAGCACATTGTACCTAGTGTGTCACTCCTTCCATTCCATTTAAAATGATAAACTTTATGTGCATGGAGTTAACTTCTTTTTTATCTTTGCTTATTTTTCATTATTTGATATTTTACTTGTTTTTTGTGTATTACTAATTGTAAAGCGCTGCGGACTATGTTAGTGCTAAATACTGTAGATAAGGATTATTAATAATTAATAATGATGTTAATTATATGAATGGTAGACAACCTGATGCAAGCTAAATGCATTACCAGCACAAATCCCATCTCTATCTTTTTTTTTCCAAATCTGTATAGCTGTAGTATATCAGTCTGGAGTTCAGGCTCGGTGTGTACAAGTTGTCAGCCTGTGAACACTGTCAGCAAACAGTATGTTCTTGGAAAATGGTGTGAAAGTGAGACACATTGTATATTAGAAAGTTGTGGAAGGTTTAAAGGGGTTCTGCACTTTCATTTAACTGATGATCTATCCTCTAGATAGATCATCAGCTTCTGATCGGCGGGGGTCCGACACCCGGGACCCCCGCCGATCAGCTGTTTGAGAAGGCAGCGGCGCTCCAGCAGCGCCGCGGCCTTCTCACTGTTTACCGCCGAGCCGCCCGCCCGCCCACTGACGTCACGACTTGTATCAACTAGAGTGGGCGCGGCTAAGCTCCATTCAAGTGAACAGAGCTTAGCCGCGCCCACTCTAGTTGATACAAGTCGTGACGCCAGTGGGCGGGCGGCTCGGCGGTAAATAGTGAAAGTGCAGAACCCCTTTAATTATAGCTTCATTTACAGAAGGCTAAAAATACCCTTGCAGGATCACCTATTCACAGGATAGGCAGTAAATGTCTGGCTGGTGGAACCTCCACCAATCATGAGAATGGGAGTCATATTTCCTCCTTCTTAACCCCTTAATGACCGGGCCATTTTGCACCTTCGTGACCAGACAGATTTTTGCAAATCTGACATGTGTCACTTTATGTGGTAATAACTTTGAAACGCTTTTACTTATCCAAGCCATTCCGAGATTGTTTTCTCGTGACACATTGTACTTCATGTTACTGGTAAATTTGAGTTAATATGTTTTACCTTTATTTATAAAAAAAATGCAAAATTTTCTGAAAGTTTTGAAAAATTTCTAATTTTTAAAGATTTTGAATAAAGGCTTTTAAGGTAGATAGTGATACCTCACAAAATAGTTATTACTTTACATTTCCCATATGTTTACTTTATGTTGGCATCATTTTGAAAATGTCATTTTATTTTTTTAGGACATTAGAAGGCTTAGAATTTTAGAAGCAATTCTAAAACCCACTTTTTTAAGTTATTCAAAACTGATGTTACAAACTTTGTTAACTCTTTAGGCGCTATAAAAATAACATTTACAAAGACAGGTGCACTCTGCGGTCTGACTAGACCCTCATCCTGATGTCAAAATTGAAAGTTTAGCCAATATTTTCTACTGTTGAGGACATGTCGGAGCCCCAGCACTGCGCCAAGGTTTCTCAAGTAGCTCGGGACCTAACGCTAAACCTACCTGGGCCGTATGGGCAATACCAGGAGCCAGTGGGCAAATTGCAGAAGCGCAAGGTCTGACTCAAAGCAATCTCCCAGTAACCTCCAGCATGTGACCATGCATACAATGGGAGGAGGCAGAGAGCTCTGAGCCCCACCCAAGACTGGCTCATATAGCCTGGGCCTCACATGTGCACCAGAATGCTGCCTGTGGATGGAAATAAAGGCACATTCAGACTAGGAGTTTCTACACCTCCAAAAAATTTAATACAAACTACAGATTGGCGTGGTATTAAAAAGCAGAAGTGCTCAACCCCATATGCAGTGGTGCATCTATACCGGGGGGGGGGGGGGGGGGGGGGGCAGATCCTGCACTTGTGGTCCGCTGCTAATGGCGATCCCCAGCAAAAATGCATACAATGGAGGATGCCTGCAGCGGACTATAAGTACCACAATGGACATCCAACACAGGATAGCAAATGTGTGGATGTGATAAAGAATAAAACAATATAGCAATAACATTTACAAAGACAGGTGCACTCTGCAGTCTGACTAGACGCTCATCGTGATGTTAAAATTGAGAGTTTAGCCAATATATCCTACTGTGGAGGACATATCGGAGCCCGAGCACCGCAACCACATTATTATTATTTTTTTTGTTTTCTTCCCTCCACCTAAAAGATTTCAGTTTGTTTTTCAATTGAGTGGAACAGTTTATAGGTCACATTAAAGGTGGAAAACATTCTGAAATGATTTATCTTTGTCTAATTTTTTTCCATATATATATATATAATACAATTTTTTTTCTCAAACCGCTAAACCTAACACTAGTCCAAACAATTTATATATAACTAACAAGTAACTAACACCACATCATGTCGTACATAGTACGTCATTCGTCACTAAGGGGTTAATGGAGCGGTGCTCAATGTATATGGGACTGACGGAGAGAGCTGAAAACATACTGGGTAAAAGCATATGCAAAATGTATGAAGTACACACAATTTGAATCCATTGTGGTTTACAATACTTTTTCTAATAGTAATAATAACCATAATAATCTTTATATAGGGCCAACATATTCTGCAGCCCTTTACAATCATAGAGTACATGTACAGACATTACAGAGTAACAAATTAATCTACATTTCATACAAGAGGATTGAGGGCCCTGATCACAAGAGCTTACAATCTATGAGGAAATAGAGGTATCACAAGTGGTAACTTTATATAAATATAATTTGCTTCTGTGATCTTCTTTAATGTCTGTCACCAGGATCAACCCTATCAAACTAAACATACTCATGATGCTGATTAATACAATACCTTTGTTTTGTCTGTATGCTAAATAGCTACAGAGAAATCAGCATTGTTCTTCTTATGCAAATGAGAAGTTCAAGCACCAGGGGGCAGGGCTAAATCATTTAAAACACCCCCTGTTCTCTGCACTGTATCACCTCCCCTTGATTGACAGGGCTGGATATCAGCATTCTGAGGGCAGAGCTGTGTCCTAGCATCTACATATCATATACTCTATGTGCTATAGCTTCACCACACCGGGATCTGCTCAGAAAGCTAATATACCTATAACTGCTTTATTACAAGCACAATATATGATTATCAAGACACCAGTAATAAGTGTTAGAGAAATATGTTTTTTCTATGCTTATAAGCTATGTGTTGTGTATGAAGAGATCCCAGGTGTGAATCCTGGGAGAGACTTCAAGGTTTTTTGCTCCCGATATTTTTTTCTTCCACATTTAAAATGCTGGTCTTAATACCCCTTGCGCTGGCGCATGATGCGCTTAAGTTATGTAGAGGCGCCGGACTCTACATAACTTCAGCGCATTCACTTTAGCACATCCACTCCCTTGGTAAAAACAGGTGTAGAAAATGATAGATGACATGGGCCGGCCTGCCCCCTTCCTTGCTCACGCCATGCCCCCTTTTTTTGGACCTGGCGTGAGTTGGGAAAAGTCACAATGTCAGCCGAAAATCAGCTTTGAGACCGAATATGCGATAGATATACACCAAAAAAATTGCGTATATCTAATAATAAATGACCCCCTATATCCTTATCATATTGAGACTAATGTTTTTAGGCTTAAAAAGCTAATAAATATTGCTGGTTTCTTTCTAATCATATATTGTGCTTTGAATCAACCAATAATAGTTTTCAGGTTTCTAAGCAAAAAAAATATTCTCAGTATAGTAAGGCCTTTCATTGTTATTATAATTATATTATTTATTATTTTATAGCCTATAGGGATTAAATGAGAGAGAAAAAATAAATAACTGAAAAAAAATGTAAGTCTCTACCAGGATTCAAACCTGGGCAGTGCTCAAAGGGTTCAGCCCCACCTCCTGGTGCTCACACTTTTCATTTGCATATGAATAAAAACACAGATATCTCTGTAGCTGTTTAGCATACAGACAAAAAAAGGGGGTTGTTTTAATCATTATAAAGAGCCCTATCAGCCACTATGTCTGGTTTAATTGGGTTGATCCTGGTGACAGAGCTGTTTTAACATGTATACAATGTAAATACAATTTGTATGGTGTAATATTGTATATTTTGTTTAGGCTTGAAGATTTTTGATCAATTAAATAATCAGTTTCATCAATGTATCAATATATACAGCCTGCACAACCATTTAATAATCCTAAAGCACAAATGGGGTATTACTCATACTGGTGGTACTGTGGGGGGTGGGGATTTGATGTCCAGGGGGCACTATGGGGTTTGGGATTAAAAAAGCCAATTATGACCATTAAAAAGGATGCAAAACAAAAATGGCTGCAAAAACGGTTTAAAAATGGCCATAAAACACTGACAGTGCGTCTGTATTCCATGCTCATTTTTTCACTTTCGGTTCGAATATGGCCTTACCTATCCTCATGTCTCCCTATCCCTATCCTCAGAGGAAAGGAAAGCAAATACTCAGCCAAGATGAGAAATGTGATGTATTGTTAAAAAGGTGTTCAAATTGCAAATGGCTATAGAGTGTGAGCACTTCTACATAGGAATTACATTGCACATCATTTTTTCAGGAAGTAGGATCATTACAGCTGCTCAATTTCTAGTTATTTCATTATATTGAACATCATATCATTATGCTTACAGGTAACCTATGTACCTATATTGTATCTGAAGCTTCCCATCATTTCTAGTCAAACAAATGTGGAGGATATTCATTTAAGATTATATCATCTTATGCCAGTGTGATTTTTATCAATTTATATGATCATTTTAAAATATCAGCAAGACTCATGGAGGTAAAATATCTCCTCATTACAAGACATGAACCATCTTCATGTGCTCTGAGGCAGCTCACAATTGGCTCTGGGTTTTCCTATGGACAAGGATTACATCCATGCTGATGTTTATCTTTTGTGTTTTTTGTTACTGTGGCCAGTTTTACAATATGTCTGTTTGTTGTAGTGTTTGCTGCAGATAATCCAGGCTTCTCACTGTTTTTGTAGTATTATATAGAGTCTTGTTTTCATAGGTCTCCAGCTTCCTGATGTGTGGGCTCCTTGGCTGCCGGCCAAGACTGACAGCTTTTCAGCAGTGCAATTGACCCACAGGGTTGAAGAAGTTCAAGTTTCAAGTTTTTGTAAGACACCGGATGCAGGCTTATATTCCCTGACTGCTAGAGTCGGGGTTTGATAGTGTGATTGAATTTACTGTTTCTGTTCTGAATTTTCCTCTGTGTTTGGCAGTCACATCTAGAAGGAGCCAGTTTCACTTGGATTATTAATTCAATAGTTTGTGTCCCAGAGCACTGTAACATAATAAATCTGCTGAATAGTTTCCTTAAATAAACTGTCCAAAAGGTATTGTACAGTTCCTGTGGAATCAGGAGAGCAATAAATGGTAAGAGGTCCACTTTAAGAAGGTGGAGATATGACTGGGTGATGAAGAGGCCTTGCGTTAATTACCATGAATGGGATGAGACCGCGACACAGTGTTGGGCTGGGGGCCTAAGGCACACAAGTAAAATTCATTCTGGGGGCCCACTGAACACTCTACATGCAAATACTACCTGCTCACACAGCGGCAGGCAGCAGCAAGACGTTCAAGATGATTGATTATGGAGTCCCTGCAGCGAACTTGAGAAGGCGGATTCCTGGGGAAAGAAGATACTGGTTGGCGCGCCTCGGTGCCTAGACGTGTTGTCCACCACCTGATGGATCTAGAATAAACTGAGAAGTCTTTTAAATAATCTACCCAGTTTTTTTTATATGGTTGAGATTCTGTAAGCTGTCTATTCGTATGTATTTGAATGGTTATTTGAATATAGCTACCTTAAATGTGTCATTTATACTGAACATGACCTATGAGTCTTTTTACAAAGGGAAATTTTAGCCTCAAACCAGCAGCGATCAATGACATTCTCGGTACTCGGTTTTTCATGGCCCACTGCACATCGAATGGGGGAATCACTGATTGTTACCATGATTGTTTGTTCCTCATTCAGTTTGCATGTTGTCAGCAGCACATCCCCTGTGTACATAGGGTGATGCACCACCGATAAGTGATGTTTTTTTATTGCCACATGAAACAAACAATTGTTCACTTGTCAAGTGATTGGCGGCAAGGTAAAATGAGATATGCTTTGTTCTCAATCATTGGTCCATGTAAACATCTTAACGAGGTTGTGCAGTGGAGTACCCTCTGGATACATCTTCAATATCAGATGAGCAGGAGTTCAACTCCCGGTACCTCCACTGATCAGCTGAATGATTCAACAGTTAGGTGGTCGCTTCATCACCTGTGGGGACAACCACCCATAGGTGAAGAAATACTGCTAATCAGACAAATCAGTTTGTTAGAATTTATTCGTTCATGCATACATCAAACAGCCGATGGACCCCCGCCCAACTGACATTGACCTATTCAGAGGATAGGTCATCAATAGGGAAGAGCGAATTGACTTTGGATGCTTCATCTAAAGTTGTTTCGCATAAAACGTCGTTGTAATACTGTACATAGCGGGAGCCTCGAGAGATGAGCCAAAGTTATTACTTCTCAAAGTCTCGTGAGACTTCGTGTAATAACTTTGTGAATTAATGAACATGACCTATGGGTCTTTTTACAAAAGGAAATTTTAGCCTCAAATTAGATACCACAAGATACCCCATGGAACCGAACCTGAGTTTGGTATCAAGGTTTTTTTGCAGTAATAATTAATTCACAAAGTTATTACCGGAAGTCTCTCAAGACTTCGTGAAATAATAACTTCAGCTCATCAGAGCCAATACATTCTAAAACTGTACAAAGATCCCACTCTGTACAGTATTCAAACAGAGTTTTATGCGAATCGACCTCGGAAGAAGCATCTGAAGTCGATTCGCTCATCCCTAGTCATCAATATTACTCCACTGCAAACCCATTTTAAGCGTTTCATATACTTTAGATATTTCTCACTCGATCTAAAATTATTTCTCCCAATCTCAGTATAAGCATTTTTTTTGTGGGGGATGGGGAATAAGCTGATGATGGCCTATTGTCTGGAGCTGATCTCTGACAGCACTGGAGCAGGACATCCCTGGCACTTCCTGTATGTTGAGACCA